>NC_045429.1:331416608-331733108 GCF_902635505.1 Sarcophilus harrisii | reverse complement strand
TTGGTATTGTCAGGTCAAAATTAGCACAGAATCAGAGAATCAATCTATTTTGTTGTGTCTCAGCCTCAGTGGCTGTATTAAGTGCACAATCATCTGCAAGCAAAAAAAATTGTGTACCCACTCTCCTTCCACTTTAGTTTTGGCTTGTGGCCTTTTCAAGTTAAATACTTTGCCATCAATGTGGTAGTTGACCTTGATGCTGTTTCCAACCTCATTGAAGGTATCTGACAACATCATGAAAAACATCATGCTAAAAAGCATAGGTGCAAGCACACAGTACTATTTCACTCCTCTGGTGACTGGAAAAGCATAATCCTTTATTCAGAACCTATGCAAGAAAGCCATTTTGAAACTAGCATATAATACTGATGAACTTCTCCAGCCAATCAAAATTTGCCATGTTCTTCAATAAATCTTCACAACTGATTATATCAAAGGCTTTGATCAGGTTAACAAATATTGTGTAAAGACCTATGCTTGTTCCTGTCATTTCTCTAGAGTTGTCAGGCAGCAAACACCATGTTGACTGTTTCTTGACCTTATCTTGGCCACACTGGCTCTTAGGTAAATAATCATCTTCCACATGAAGGATCAGCCAGTTGAGGATGGCTGGAAAGAATCTTGACAGCAATGCTTAAGAGACTGATTCCTCTGTGATTGTCACAGAACAGTTTGTTTCCTATCTCTCTATAGAGGTGGGCAATGAGAGACATCCTTGATTTCCTAGGAGTTAACCTCCTTTTTGTTATGTAATCCAGAAGATTTCAATCAGCTTGTGTATGAGCAGTGGATCCCTCATGTGATGCAGTGGATAGAGCACCAACCCAGAAGTCAAGAGCACCTAAGTTCAAAATCTAGTCTCAGATATTTAACACTTCCTATCTGTGTGGTAAGTCACTTAACCCCAATTGCCTCAAGGGAAAAAAAAAAAAAAACTGAAGCTCATGTGCTTTCTTACTGAGCCAAAAATCCAACATCTCTTTAAACTTCATCTGCACTTTACTTCTGATGGAGTGAAATGCTTTTTTCTTTAAGATGGACAAGCTGTTAGTAAAAACCATGTGGAGTTTTCATTTTTTTTTTGGTAGAATAACTTCTGAATTTCCCTATCATTTTTTGTCAAACCAGTTCTAATGTTTGTGAATGTCCTGTCCAAATGAGCAAATGTGGTGCAGTACACCAAATCTCTGAAAGTTTCCCATTTTTTTTCTGCTCCACTGTTGCTGTGTGCAGACTCAGCTTCTCCTTAAGGCCATTAATAATAATCTGTTTATGCATGGAGAAGCTCTCTAATCTGTTGACAATTGAGTCTTTCAACATCTTGATAGACACAACTACTTTTGTTGAATGCAAAAGTTTAATTTTGAGAGGGTAAATCTAAGATCAGCTTGGCATTGTACCCCACACATTGCCTACCTGTCTTTTCTTTCATGACAGTCTTTTTCTTTTAGTCTATTAAATGACTTGTTGCAAGGGGGCACCCATGATATTTTATTATGTTTAGGTAAACAGAATAAAAGTTGGTGATAAGAAGCCTGAAATATACAGTTCTTCAGTAGTAAGTGACTATTACTGTGCTATTTCTGACTGTCTTCCTCCCAAGGACTTTTTGATAGTCTTTTATCTACTCTCACTTTAAAGTTATCTAGAATTACAAGTTTGTCCTCTTGATGATGATAATAATTATTATGGTCTTCCAGTCTTCACAAGATTTTTCTTTGACTTCATCAGAGTTTATAATGGTGGAAACATACATACTGAGGCTGGTAGTATGGCATTTTCCTGCATGTGAGTCCTTTTGGAAAGCATACAAGCTTGCTGATTAGCTTGGATCTTATTGCAAAGCTTCCACCAGCTTCACAGTGCCCCTTATCACAACAATCATTCCAGAAAAAATGTGCATGACTTTGGTAAGCTGACCTTTATTTGCCAGTCTTGTTTCACTCAGGATGACTATTTGGATGTGGTACCTACTGAGTTCTTCCAACAAGAATTGTTCATCCTTCAGGTTTACAGGATCTAATGTTGACCATGAGTATACTGCATATTCCATGTGTTAACAATAAGTGAAATCATTTTCATAAAAAAATTTGTGCATTTGTGTGTGTGTGTATGTGTGTGTGTGTGTGCATTTCACCTGCAGGATGGTAAGCTGGTAAGCTGGCCAGATTTGGGTGAAGTAGACAATTTTTAGGATATCTTTTCTAGCCCCTTCCTCACACCAAGAGTTGAGCAGAGCAGTCCTTTTAAAAAGCTGCTCAAACGCTTAAGGGGCTGCTAATCCCACTGCTGCTTCAGTCCAGTAATAAGCTGACTGTATGGCCTGGGTTTCCTGTATTCAGAATTGTGATTACAATTTCTAGTGCATCTGTACTTGCTTCTTCATTACTTGCCCATCTCTACAGAACGGCAATATAGGTAAAATAGTAAAATAATAGCATAACGAAATATTTAAATAGTAAAATAGTATGGGTGATGTCTTAAGATGAATTTGCTAAAGTGAGGTAGAGTTGCATAGTCACCACCCTTATACACTTTTACAGAGAACAGTGGCAGGAAATGAAAGGCAAAACAACTGGCAACAGACTGGGATATAGTGGATGATCTTGTTGTTTTTGATATCTGACCAAGCTCTAAGCAAACCATAGCACTTGCTTTTACTACTTTATTAGCTGGTTGGAACAAATCTCTCTTATCTGCCCATTCCACTGGGAATGTTTTCCCATGCTTGAAGTAGACATCTCCCTAATTCACTGATGGGTTTGAGACCCTTTGGTTACCTTAAGCTGGGTTTAGCCTGTATGCTGAGATAATTTTACCTGGGTGAAGACACTGCATGCTACAGCTTCTTGGAACCACAAATGAGAGTTGGGTGACAAATGAACACTAAAGGTGAATGAGTAACCCTGAAAAGGGTTCAGCAAATCCCAAACCAGAGGGTCCAGTCTTCTCCAAATACCCCCTCACCCTTATCTTCTAATAGGGAAAAAGAAAAATAAAGGTGAACTGGAAAGCAGAATGGAGAGAGGAGAGTACCAGGTATGAGGGAATGCAGTAGCTGGTGTACAGGTGAATAAGACCAGAGAGTAATTCCTCAAGATGAAGCTATTTCAGTCAGAGACTCATGAATCATTAAGAAGGCTTTGAATAGAATCTTTTCCCCCCCTGAGGCAATTGGGGATAAGTGACTTTCCCAGGGTCACACAGTTAGGAAGTGTTAAGTGTCTGAATCAAATTTGAACTCAGGTCCTCCTGACTTCAGGGCTGGTGCTCTATCCACTGTGCCACCTAGCTACCCTGGATAGACTAATTTTTCAATAGTTTTTTTTTCTCAAAGAAAATTCATGATACCTAAAATCAAATAGCCAAACAACTCTATGAGGACTTGATTCCGAGAAGCTTTCCCATCTGTCTTCTAATTGTCCTTCTTCCTTGTTATCATCTCTTAGATAGATGTAATGAAATAGCCTGAACAGAACAATTCTGTGTGTGTATGTGTGCGTGTGTGCGTGTGTGCCTATGTGTGTGTTTGTGTCTATGTCTCTCTCTGAGTTTCCCTTTCTAAGTCTATCTCTACCTATCTTTGTCTGTCTGTTTCTCAGCTCACCCCTGTGTTGATTTTTATGTGATCTGAGATTGGACAAGAGAATGAAGGGGTTAGCTTTCAAAGGACTCTTTATTTGCTGTATGTGAGAGCTCATTGCAGCTAATCCTGACTCCAAGCTACATTTGGAATAAGACTGTATAATATAATAATTGGGCTGATTTCTTTTTTTTTTTATTTAATAGCCTTTTATTTACAGGATATATGCATGGGTAACTTTACAGCATTAACAATTGCCAAACCTCTTGTTCCAATTTTTCACCTCTTACCCCCCCCCCTCCCTAGATGGCAGGATGACCAGTAGATGTTAAATATATTAAAATATAAATTAGATACACGATAAGTATACATGACCAAAACGTTATTTTGCTGTACAAAAAGAATCAGACTCTGAAATATTGTACAATTAGCTTGTGAAGGAAATCAAAAATGCAGGTGTGCATAAATATAGGGATTGGGAATTCAATGTAATGGTTTTTAGTCATCTCCCAGAGTTCTTTCGCTGGGCATAGCTGGTTCAGTTCATTACTGCTCCATTAGAAATGATTTGGTTGATCTCGTTGCTGAGGATGGCCTGGTCCATCAGAACTGGTCATCATATAGTATTGTTGTTGAAGTATATAATGATCTCCTGGTCCTGCTCATTTCACTCAGCATCAGTTCGTGTAAGTCTCTCCAGGCCTTTCTGAAATTATCCTGTTGGTCATTTCTTACAGAACAGTAATATTCCATAATATTCATATAACCACAATTTATTCAGCCATTCTCCAACTGATGGACATCCATTCAGTTTCCAGTTTTTAGCCACTACAAAAAGGGCTGCCACAAACATTCGTGCACATACAGGTCCCTTTCCCTACTTTATAATCTCTTTGGGATATAATCCCAGTAGTAACACTGCTGGATCAAAGGGTATGCACAGTTTGATAACTTTTTGAGCATAGTTCCAAACTACTCTCCAAAATGGTTGGATTCGTTTACAACTCCACCAACAATGCATCAATGTCCCAGATTTCCCGCATCCCCTCCAACAATCATCATTATTTTTTTCTGTCATCTTAGCCAGTCTGACAGGTATGTAGTGGTATCTTAGAGTTGTCTTAATTTGCATTTCTCTGATTAATAATGACTTGGAGCATCTTTTCATATGACTAGAAATAGTTTCAATTTCTTCATCTGAGAATTGTCTGTTCATATCCTTTGACCATTTTTCAATTGGAGAATGGCTTGATTTTTTATAAATTAGAGTTAATTCTCTATATATTTTGGAAATGAGGCCTTTATCAGAACCTTTGACTGTAAAAATATTTTCCCAGTTTATTGCTTCCCTTCTAATCTTGTCTGCATTAGTTTTGTTTGTACAAAAACTTTTCAGTTTGGTATAATCAAAATTTTCTATTTTGTGATCAGTAATGATCTCTAGTTCTGCTTTGGTCATAAAGACCTTCCCCTTCCACAGGTCTGAGAGGTAAACTATCCTGTGTTCCTCTAATTTATTAATAATTTCATTCTTTATGCCTAGGTCATGAACCCATTTTGACCTTATCTTGGTGTTTGGCGTTAAGTATGGATCAATGCCTAGTTTCTGCCATATTAGTTTCCAATTTTCCCAGCAATTTTTATCAAACAGTAAGTTCTTATCCCAAAAGCTGGGATCTTTGGGTTTGTCAAAGACTAGGTTGCTATATTTGTTGACTGTTTTATCCCTTGAACCTAATCTATTCCACTGATCAACTAATCTATTCCTTAGCCAATACCAAATAGTTTTGGTAACTGCTGCTCTATAATATAATTTTAGATCTGGTACAGCTAAGCCACCTTCATTTGATTTTTTTCATTAATTCCTTGAAATTCTTGACCTTTTGTTTTTCCATATGAACTTTGTTGTTATTTTTCTAGGTCATTAAAATAGTTTTTTGGGACTCTGATTGGTATAGCGCTAAATATATAGATTAGTTTAGGTAATATTGTCATCTTTATTATATTTGCTCGCCCTATCCAAGAGCATTTAATATTTTCCAATTGGTTAGATCAGACTTAATTTGTGTGAAAAGTGGTCTGTAATTTTGCTCATAAAGTTTCTGATTTTCCCTTGGCAGATAGATTCCTAAATATTTTATATTATCAGTAGTTACTTTAAATGGAATTTCTCTTTGTAACTCTGACTGTTGGATTTTGTTAGTGATATATAAGAATGCTGATGACTTATGTGGGTTTATTTTATAACCAGCAACTTTGCTAAAGTTGTGGATTATTTCTAATAACTTTTTAGCAGAATCTCTGGGGTTCTCTAAGTATACCATCATGTCATTGGCAAAGAGTGATAATTTGGTTTCCTCATTGCCTATTCTTATTCAACAGGGCTGATTTCAACAGGAGGCATACTGTGTGATGAAATCAACAATGTGGGAAACAACGTGGGAAATTAAGTTTTAGACAGGCAGGATCTAGAGGATCTATCCACAAGAGATGAAGTATGTGTAGTGGTAAAGAGAATAATAACATTTTCACTATTTACTTCATAAGAGTGCTGAGAAGAAGGTGCTTTGTTAATTTTTTAAGTGCTTTAAAATGTGAGCTATTATTTGGAAATTGATTATATATTATACTTTGACTCCACTTTTTCCTTTGAATTTGTAGATTTACATATCTTAAGACCAAAAGCCTTGATGGCAGCATTTAGATGGCTTTCTTTGATTCAACACATATTATCAGGATGTGAATTTTGGTTAATATAATGTTACAATTTGTAAATTTTTGCTCCTTTGATCTTTGGGATGATTTGGATGTAACTTCCAGGTTTCCCTTCATAATTTTATTTCCTGCTTTTGCCCCCTTTATATTTGCCGCTTACTTGTATATAGACCACAAGAGGCATGTGAAGATCAAGAGGACCAGAACAAGATACAATTTTTGCACAATATGAATAGTAGGGATTTTAGTAGTTGAAAAAAATAGGATACGATTAGGGAGGAGGATTTATTTGTTTTTGTTTTGTTTTGTTAATCTTTGTTACAAGGAAAGTTCCCTGGGTAGAGGAGAGGAACTAATTCAGAAATTAATGTGATTTAAAAATTGTTGCTAAACGTATCTACCTAGAAATAGACAAAGTAAAAGATGAAGTTAAAAGAGGAAAAGGACTAATAATTTCTTTCTCTGGTCTCAGTCTATGGAATGTGCTTTTCACCACCCAAACCAATTGTACTTCTACCCTATTTCATCCACCTGGAAATTTCTGAGCCCTGGTCACTGTCTTCAACTTTACCCTGCAAAGAGTTTTCTATTGGGCATTCTGACTCATTGTTAGCCATGGGTAGGATTTTTGGTGGGTCCTAGAACCATTTGGCAAACTGATAAAGTCTTTGAATCGCCTTTTTGAATCATAACATATGAAATAAAATACTAGACTTACCAACAAAGCCAATAAAATTGAAAATTACACATACTAAACATACACATATATTTTAAAAAATAAGTTCATAGGCTGAAAGTAAAGAAATTAAGTGAAAAAAAGAAAAAAAAACCTCTGGGTTTAACTTAATTTAGCTTTTCAGGAAGTTTATTTAAAATTACTAACAAATTAAAACCATAAAATTTTCCCTTTCAGTTTTGTTCAACCTTCAGCTAGGAGAAAACCTAACACTTTTAGATTGGGCTCAAACGCTGATCCTTTCTATATCACTGAATACTAAAACATTGTTCCTTCCCTGCTATAGTCCCTCTGTTGTGGTGGAGAGGGGGGGGAAAGAGGGAAGAAGCGGCAATATACAGATCCACAACAGTTAGATCTATTGGATTTTTCCAGTTGGCAAAAGAAATTCAAACTACTGAAATAAAAATTTTTAAAGTAAAATAGAATAAAATAAAATTAGAATCAGTTTCTGCCATAATTGGGTGAAGGGGATAGAGAAAAAAAAAAAAAAAAAAAAAAAAAGAAAAGATCATTCTTCATGGCCTGGTCTATCTCCCAGACAAAAAAAAGTCTGCAATCAGTATTCTACTCTGGTATGGAGGAAGCTGGAGTGTCCAAGGATCCCTGACCCTAGTGTTCAGACAGAAACTTCACAAACTGCCACAAGTCATGTTAAGCTTTTCATTCTTTCCTCCGGTTGTCAATCCATCACTTTGCTCACTAAAATCACTTGCTATCATGCCATTCATTGTACAGTCAATGCAAATGAGGTCTTTTTTTTTTTTAATAGCCTTTTATTTACAGGATATATGCATGGGTAACTTTACAGCATTAACAATTGCCAAACCTCTTGTTCCAATTTTTCACCTCTTACCCCCACCCCTCCCTAGATGGCAGGATGACCAGTAGATGTTAAATATATTAAAATATAAATTAGATACACAATAAGTATACATGACCAAAACGTTATTTTGCTGTACAAAAAGAATCAGACTCTGAAATATTGTACAATTAGCTTGTGAAGGAAATCAAAAATGCAGGTGTGCATAAATATAGGGATTGGGAATTCAATGTAATGGTTTTTAGTCATCTCCCAGAGTTCTTTTTCTGGGCATAGCTGATTCAGTTCATTACTGCTCCTTTGGAAATGATTTGGTTGATCTCGTTGCTGAGGATGGCCTGGTCCATCAGAACTGGTCATCATATAGTATTGTTGTTGAAGTATATAATGATCTCCTGGTCCTGCTAAATGAGGTCTTTCTTAAAATCACATGGCAAGTCAGTGATAAAGAGACCAAAACTCCTAAAATCTATGACCAGGGTTGTTTTCAGTGAAACCTTCCACTTATTTCCTAATTTTAGACCCCTCTCCAATCTTTACTTGAAATTATTTGGAAGAAGCCTTGATATTTCAAAGTTCAAAATTTACTTTGCATGGATCTCAACTGTGACTCTCTAATACTGAAATTAGCATCAAAAAAAAAAAAAATCTAGAGGTAGTGACTTAAAAGATTAGCTTGATCCATTAATGAATCCAACTTCTTTGGGGATTTTCTTCGGGATTATTTAGGTTACTGAGATTACCCTGATTTTTTTTTTAAGTAATTTGGCTCCAGCTTTCCAAGTGACATGTTTATAAGAACCTCTCAGAGAACTGAGGCAAGTTCTAGAAAATTGAGGTAAAAAATGACAATTCATCTGAATGATGAAGATAAATGAAACCAAAATGATTGTGTCAGGCTTGAATAGGGTATTGTTTCCAGTTCTCTTTCTTTTGGAAACCATTTAAATGAAAAAGTAAAGAGAAACATATAAAAACATTCAGCTCTCAAGGAGTGCAGTGTTGTGTAGGAAGATGTATATCAGTTGGTACTGATTTTTTCTGGCAGTGTTTGAATACAAAATGCATAGATTCAGAGAACAATATCAGTGAGCACCTGGGAAGCAAGGGACATGACTGGAGGCAGATATTGTCAGCTTCAGATTTTATCCAAAGCTATCCCCATTTCCCTTCATATAAGTTAATTTTTTTCAATTGAGCATTTGGATCAGAAATCAGTCTCCTATGATTCTTAACACCAAAGAATGGTTATAAGGGAACACCTGCCCACTGAAAATTTTTGTCAAAATTGAAAATTTGATACCAAATATCTATTTAGACAATGAAGCAATCTCAATACCAAAGATTATGCACCAAGTGATTTAGCATCCAAATTCTTAAAGAAGTTAATTAGAGTAAGAAATAGATCACAAAACAATACCAGAGGGAAGCTCAACTGTCTCTCTCAGAACTCCATAGACCCAACCAAAAAAATAAACAAGAAGGAAATTAAGGAGGTAAATTGAATATTACAAAGGTTAGATATGACATACCTTTGGAGAAAACTGAATGGGAACGGAAAGGAATGTACCTTATTTTCATCAGCACATGGCACCTACACAAAAATAGACTATGTAATAGAGCATAAAAACCTCAAAATAAAATGTAAAAAGGCAAAAATATTAAATAAATTCTTTTCAGTTCATAATGTAATAAAATTACTTTCAATAAAGGCAGTGGAAAGATAGATTAAAAATTAATTGGAAACTAAGTAATCTAATTCTAAAGAACAAGTGGGTGAAAGACCAAATCACAGAATCAATAATTTCTTTAAGGAGAATGACAATATATCCAAATTTATGGGATGCAGCCAAAGCAATACTTGGTGAAAAATGTATTTCTCTAAATTCTTACTTCAACAAAATATAAGAATAATAAATTAATGAATGAGGCATGCTAAAAAAAAAAAATCTAAAAACCCCCAATTGAGAACCAAATTGGAAATGCTGAAAATCAAAGGTGAGATGAATAAGACTGAAAAACCTTAAACAAAGTAAAAAACAAAAACAAAAAAAAATTTAAACCCTACTGAACTAATAAATAAATCTAGGAACATTTTACAGCGGAAAAAAAAGCACAATAAGATACTTAAGCCATTGTTTAATTTGATTAAAAGAATTAAGGAAGAAAACCAAATATTCAGTCTCAAAAATGAAAAGAGCAAATCACCAGCAATGAAGAAGAAATTAAAACAAGCATCAGGAAATATTTTGCCCAATTACATGCCAATAAATCTAATAGTGTGAGCAAAATTGACAAATATCTACGAAAATATAAATTACCTAGATTAACATGACAGGAAATAGGATTCGTAAAGAATCCTGTCTTATAAAAAGAAATTGAACAACCTTTAACAACTATCTAGGAAAAAATCCCCAGGGCCAGATGGGGTTCATGAGTGAATTCTACAAAACAGTTAAAGAACAATTAATTCTAATACTATATAAACTATTTGGGAAAATAGGCAAAGAAGGAGCCTTACCAAATGCCTTATATGACACAAATATAATCTGGATACATAAACTAGGAAGAACTAAAATAGAGAAAGAAAATTAAAGATCAGTTTTCCTAAAGAATATTAAAACTCAAAAATTTTGGACAAAATACTAGCAATTTGGACAAAATTACAGAAATATTTCACAAAGTTTATACACTATTACCATGCTGGATTTATACCAGGAATGCAAGATTGATTCGATATTAGGAAAACTATCAACATAACTGACCATATCAATAACAAAACCAACAGTAAGTATATGATTATCTCAATATATGCTAAAAAAAAAAAAAGTTTCTAGAAAAATAAAACATCCATTCCTATTAAAAACACTAGAGAGGAAAGGAATAAAGAAATCATTTCTTAAAATAGTAAGCAGTAACTATCTAAAACCATCAACGAGTTTTATCTGTAATGGAGATAAGCTAGAAGCCTTTTCAATAAGATCAGGAGTGAAACAAGAAGGTCTATTATTACCACTATTATTCAATATAGTACTAGAAATGTTAGTTTTAGCAATAAGAGAAAGAGAAGGAATGAAAATATGTAGTGAGAAAACCTCTCTACCCTGGTGAATTACTCTGATCTCTGATCAGACTCATTTGGTCACTGATACAGTCCAAGATGTGACATTAGGAAAATACAAGGTTAAAGGAAAACCAATGGCTGTAAGAGGAAGTTAGTCCAGGAAGATTTCCTGAGAAAGCTGAGTCCAAAACTGGTCTTCAGCAGAAAGAACATTCCAAGAAGAAGAAATTTGCAGGAATAAATGCACAGAAATCAAAATTGATAGCATGTATGTAACAATAAGTAAATAAAACAGATTACAACATCAGAACCATGACAAACAAGATAATATTTGAAAAGGTAAGACTTTGGAGTACCTCAGAAACTAATATTCAAGACTGGGGAGACATGATAGTATAGTGGATACTTTGAATCAGGAAAATCTATCTTCAAATCCTACTTCAGACACTATCTGTATGATCCTGGGCAAGTTATTTAATTTCTTTGCTCCTTAGTTTATTCATCTGTATAATGAAGAAAGTAGACTTGATGATCTTTAAGATCCTTACCTCTCTAAATGTATGATCATCTGATAAAATGGAATCAAGAATCATGAACCAGACAAGTAAGAATACCATTCAGGTATTAGAAATTAGGTAAAATTAAAGGACAAAAAAAGTATCATTCAGGTATTAGAGATTAAGGTAAAATTATCAAACAGAGAGAAATTGGGCAATTCCTACCACAAACATGAAGCCATATCTCCCTCATCCCATTCCCATTAGAGCAAAAAGCAAATAACAACAGTTTATAGTCAAGCCAAGTACTTGCAAATGTGAATAGGTGAGCCACATTAAAGATATAACAAATGGTCAACCTAAGGAGAATAAAGAATGTAAGAAAGGTTCTGTCACTGAATTGGTGATGATGGAGCCAGAGTCACAAAACTAGAGCCATTTGCATATAAATATATGTCACAATTTTTGCCTGATTTCCCAGATTCCAATATGGAAACCGGTAATTAGCCTCTAGTGGCACTAAAGGTTTGGGGTATTAAAATGATAGTTTTAATAAACTCAACCCATGCACTAGTCACCAATATTGGGAGTGCTGCCAAGGAAGATGCTGTTTTCCTTGTTAAAACACAACAAGGCAATAATTTCCAATGTAATAACTCAGCCCCCAAAGGAGGGCTAGTAACCAATCCATACCATAATCTGGGACAATGCTCTTTGGATCCCTTGATCTTTGAGTCCAGTCCCTGCTGGACCTAATTACTTGATCTCAAAAAGGACCCTTGTTTCTTCATTAATTTCATATTCCTGGTTTTTTAAAACAAAAATCATGATGGAAATTGCTGTAGAAATGCAATAGGAAACCTAGTTCTTGACAGAGCTTGGAATAAAAATCCTGGCTATGATTTTCTGCAAAACCTCAGTTTTCTATGCTACTCTAATGACACAGAAAATTTATGGCATAGGTTACATATGTAGCAAAGTATTCATATTATTTTGTGGTAATAAAAACAAGAAATAAAGTGGGTGTACATGGATTGAGGAATAGTTTAATAAAGTGTAGAACATGAACATAATGGAGTGTTATTGTGCCATAAGACACAAGGAATGGAAAGAATTCAAAGAAGCATGGGAAGACCTGTATAGGCAGAAACAAAGGGATAATATAATGAATGATTACAATAGTATAAGTGGAAATGACATAAAAAGGCATTGAATTCATAATAAGTATAATGAACATTGTGGAATATAAGGAACAGACAACTATGAATTCTGAGTCAGAAATATTCGTACAGACAACTCAGTTTTTGCTTAGTTTTGCTGACTGTTTTTCTTTGTTACAAAGGAGATGGCAGTGAGAAGGGAAAATGGAAAGAATCTGAAGGGAAAAGAAAAATAGAAACATCTATAAAAATAATAGCTTAAGACATCAACCAAAAATAATTATTCTTTGGTTTGAATGAACTTTTAGTTCATTCAAACAAATATGTTTTATCAACATCTGTTGGTTTTTCCTTCTTTTTAGACTACCTGCACTAGACTTTGGGCTGACTGGAGGTAAACTCTGCCAAATTCCAGGATTTTAGCAAGGTCATGGTTGATGGAGGAGCTTGATAAATGTTGGTTCCAGCATATTGAGGAGAGTACTGTGGTGATCAACACAAGCTTTGGTGAGGAGGAAACAGCTCAAAACACTGTCACTGAGCTGAAATGAACAGCCCATCCATAGAGATTGACCAGGGCTCCTTTCTCGGAAGAGAGCCTGATGAAGGTGGAGACCCCCTGTGTTCTACAGATGGAGCAGATCAATGCAGCCCTGCTTTACCTTGAGGTAGAGCTGGGCAGTCATTCAGAAAGGGGCAATTCCAGGCACAGAAATATGAGACTGCTCAACATCTAGGTCAAACTGGAAGCAGAGATCAACACCTGTTAAAACTTTCTGGAGACTAGGGAAAAACTTCAGTCTCGTGCAGGTCTTGAACAGCAGCTGTTTCTTAAACAGCATCTATTAGATCAGTACCCCAAGAACTCTGGAGATCAAATAACAAGGACACCAAAGTCCTGTGGCATTAAGGCCATAAACTGTGGATCAGGAAAGTAACAAAGACTCTGTGGTCACCTGACCAGAATAAACAAACAAACAAAAACAAAACAAAATCAGAAAAAAAAAAAAAAAAAAAAAAAAAAAAAAAAAAAAAAAAAGCAAAAAATCCCCCCCCCCCAAAAAAACCCTGCTTGTACTAAAATAATTGATATAATTATATGAATAATGTATATGTAAATCTCAATGTATCCTACTGGATTACTGGTTGGTTTCAATCAGAAGGATATGGCTTAAATCTGATCTTCACTGCTTAACTCTCAACTTTACAGAGTCTTTGACAACTCTCTAAGACCATAAGTAAAATGAAAAGCTTGTACTAGGTGGCCTCTAAGGACCACTCAAGATCTTTGCTGCTATGAAAAGAAATTAAGATCTGCCTTGGTGGAGGGAATTCCCATTCATAATGCATAGATTTCTCTCTTCCTCCCTTTCCTTGCTTTTACATACACAGATTCTTACACTTCTGTCTCTAAGATCTGCACCCTTTGTCTCCAGGGATTTTCCAGTCTGAATAACCCTGCCAACTACTTCAGTATGCAAAAGTCTAGTCAAGGAACTGGGCATTGTAGAAGACAGTCCTTTTGCTTAGGTTTGTTTATCTATGAACACCTCTGTTTAAAATAAACATGGTAAACCTTTTTTAATTTTTAGAAATGCAAAGGGATGAGGGCAGAGAGATAGGCACTGTTTTTCCCTTAGTGATCACATTATTTTTTTAAATCCTGCTAATCCAGTGGCCCCAGGAGAGATAAATTTAAGATGGGTCTACTGTTTTGTGAACACATTATTCCTTTCTCTCCACCTCAGAACAACAAGTGTGGCTCAGGAAACTGGGGAACAATTCTAGCATCAATTAACTGTAATTTTCTGGATAATTCAAATTTCACAAGATGAAACTTAAGATATATATATATATATATATATACACACACACACACACACACACACACCAGACTGTGTACTCCTGTACTCTTGTCCACCAGGAAACTGAGAGAAGACACTTAAACTTGGTCAATTTTAATTGCATCTTTTCCCTTGAATTTATGTCTCCTAAGAATAAATCCTGTTTCCTTCCATCTCACCTGGACAAAGTGAAATCAAGATTACTAGTTTGGTTCCAAATTTCTGTATTATCCACAAGTCAGGAAGTCAGAAAAATAAAGGAAAGGGAGGGGAAGGCAGGAAAGAAGGAAGAGAGGGAGGAAGGAAAGGTCCATCTATTAACAATTCAATTCATCATTTATTAAACACCTATCATATGCAAGGCACTGCACTGTATATTGAACATAGGAAGACAAAAGTGCAATGTTGAAAGATTTAATCCAAGTTTTTTAGCTAATAAAAGGTATTATGTAAGGGGAGTGTGAAAATTATCCAGATAGTTCCCTCAATTCTCCCTTTTACTTTGTTCCATGAAGACTTATGTTTGGATCAGTTCTAAACTGAAAAGAGAAATGGTTTGTATTTCCTTCCTTTCTTAGAATCTCCTAGTGGAATAATAAGGATCCATCTCCCTTCCCTCCTTATCCCTCTTACATTAGCCTTTGGGACATATACCAGAACTTAGAGGCTAGTCAGTTGAAAAGAGGGTGCCAGAAATCAGGTCTTGTTCATCTATCCCCCAGAAAAGATTATTTCCTTTGAAATCAAGTCTCCTAAATTTCAGAATGAGAAGCACAATAGCTATGGAACCAACTATGTCTCTCCAACCTCTTCTTTGTTTATTGAATGCTAATTTCTCCCATACAGACAAATAGACACAAAACCACACAATATCAGTTCAAATAATTTGCCACTCTAAGAAAACTTTTTAAAGAGAAAAATCTACCACCCACAGGTAGGAGGAAGATTGTGAAAAGTCAGAGCATAAAAGGACCTTAGATATCTAACCCATTTCCCCTCCTAAAACATATCTTCCTTTGCCATTATTGGCCCTGAATATTAAGATCAAAACAATGACAAATTCCATTTACCTGGATATTTGTTCCAGGATTTGGGGGAAGGGCTCTGCAGTTATAAAGAACAACCCAATTGAACTCAGAATCTTCCTTTCAGTCATTCAAAGGACCAATATAATAAAAATGCTTCAGTTTCCTCAGATAATTCAAAGTTTAGGCTTTTCTCTAAGAATTAGGAACCTCTTGAAATTACTGAACTAAATTACCCTAATAACAAACCTTTTTTAACCTACATTATACTTATAATGAATCATCTTTTTCTTAGAAATAACTGACCATTTCATTTCTTAACTAAGTTAAATGCTGCAAAATCAGGCAGGATTATTTATTTTGTAGAGGTGGGTGGGTGTTGGAAATAATCCATTTTAAGAGTCTTGAAAGAATTTATCAGAGAAACTGTGGGCAAAGCTACAGGGCTCCAGGAGGCTGCTGAACTGGGGATGCATGGAAGGGATGACCTAGCTCAGTCTCCTCCCTTTTTCTCCCTTCCTCCCCCTTCCTAGCTCCTTAGGGACAAAGGAATGTTTATGATCCAGTCTCAAGTTCAATGACAAAAACCTTGGGTAGATGGGATGGGCTGGGGGAAGGAAGGGGACAGTGAACTTCAGTCAAACAAAGGAAGTAAGAGTTAAAGGAGACTGAAGGGACTGAAAAGAGTGGGGAGAAGAGGGGGGAATCTCAACAAAGTGGGCCTCTGGGTAATCATCTTGGGGTTTTCTGGAAAATAAGAATGTAGATTGCTGTGTAGTTTCCTCCTACTCTGTGGGGGAGGGAAGCTTGCATGTTTCCAGGAGAAACATGAGTATAAGAGGGTATCCTTGAGGATCTGAGAGCATGTGGTTGAAACCTTGTGTGGTTGATAGAACATTATATTTGGAATCAGTAAACCTGCATTTGAACCTCAGCCAGTAGAAATAAGTGACCACTGGAAAATTCTTTTCCTTTTGAGGGTCCATTTTCTCTTTGGTAAAATGAGGGAATTTAGGCTAAATAAGCTTAAAGTTTTTTCCCAGCATTAAGTCCAGTGTAAAGACTGGGAGGGGGGATGAAGAAAGGTAGAGAGGAAGAGAGACAGGCAGAAAGACACACAGAGAAAAATAAACAATCTGTACAAAAAGATGTGTGAAAGTCTATATTAGGGTGCTGTTTGTGACTTTTAGGATGAAGATATTTGTGTGAGTCTGTATAGCTTGGGGGTAAATCTATTTAGGAAAAGTACCATACGTATGAGTCTACACCAAAGAATGAGTGTTTCTAGGCATTTTTCTGGATTTATGTGCATTCCTACATAGGTATGTCTGTGCTTATGTGACTGTTTACATCACTAAGTCTCTAAAAGTCTTATAAAGGAATCTTTGTTCCAGAAATGTGCAAGGATGTGTAGCTGTAAATGTGTATTAATTAATAGATGAATCTTATATATGCTGCACTCCTCCTACAGGTATGTGTATTGGGGTGGTAGGAGGAATGGTAGCCCATACCTGTGTGAAGATATAAAATGCTTGATGGGTATATTGGAGAGGAATAATGTGGGAGTGGGGGCAATTTCCATGAACTCTGTGCAGGTGAGCACAAGCATAACTATGCCTTTGTGTTTGAGCAGAGATGAATGGGAGTGTGAATGGAGGCTCAAACTTGGTAATTAACCACATATACATGTGTGTGGGAGGCTGTGAGCAATTGTGTGCGTGTGTGATGTGTGTAGTGGAAGGAATGTTCTCATACAACACTCACATCTGTACAAGGACTCATCCAGAAAATCAATAAACAAGCGAATTCTTCTACAAGTGAATTTACATAGAGTCACTAAGCCAAAAACATTTCGGAGCTTAAAATTATTCCTACTAGAGGAACTGGGTGTCAAATGATGAGTTTTTCTGAGCCTCTGTTTTTTGATCGGTAGAATACAGGTGACAATAATATCACTTCCCAGGACGTTTGAAAGGAAAGCCCTTTAAAATGAGAAGTTTCGATTTCTGGAATAAGTTGGAGTTGTGTTAAAAAAAAAAATAAAATAAAATAAAAAAGTCGGTGAAGAGCAAGTAGCCTTGAGAACTTAAAGGCTTCTAAGGAAAGAAGTATTTTGGAGAAACCCTACAGTAGGAGAGGATTTAGAGAGGTAAAAAGAGTGCGCCCCAAGACTGTCAGCTTTCTCTCTAGGGAAGTAGAGCAGCCTCTGGATAACCCGCCTCATACGAACCACTACCCTCCCTACCCCCACTACTCCCACATACACACATACAAAGCTTTTTCAATTTCTCCCAAAGATCGCCCAGTCTTTAACAATCCGAAAGTGAAAGCACATTTAAAAAAAAAAAAAAAATCGAGACTTGCGTGGTTTGCAATTGACAGGTAAACGTCTACCCCAAACAAAAACGAATACATGCTTCCCAATGCATCAATTAAATGGAATCTTTGAGCACTGGACAAAATCGATGTCCTGGAAAAGAAACTTAGTAGCCTCGAAAAGGATTCTATTAGCCTGAAGATGAATGTTTGCCATTTTCCTTACATTCTTTTAAGATTGTCCTGGGCTTCCAAAAGGCAGCTACGTTCCCTAAAAGCCGCCTGGGTCCGAGCTCCCTCCCACCCCCAGGCCCAACTGCAAGCAAATTCCTTTAGCCCGTACTTGACCTGATTCTGGCTGCAGAGCTGAACCTTTGGGCTGGACAGGTAATCTGGGAAGAAACTTCTTGGTTAAGAAATTTTATTGGGGGGTGGAAAGGGGAAGGGAGAAGGAAGGGAAGCTTGAGGTGAAAACTACTAGGCTGAATTGATTTTTTAAAAGAGATAAAACAGAGATAAACAAAGATAAAACAGAGATAGGCATACTTTAATTATCGTTACTAATTAGAGAAAACCGCCTATCCCCCATCAGTTGAGTATAGCTTTAACAAGCTTGTTAATCCTTAAATCCACTGGTCCTAACTAAAAGACGTTTGGGAAAGTGACTTTCTCACCTCTCTTAACTTTTTAAAAATTACATACACATACGCATATATATAACTATCTTTTGAAAAATTTCATACCACCTTCATTTCCAAATATGACCCGTCTCTTCTTCTTCCTTCCTTTCTGCAACAAACAAGTCTTCTTTGTTTACAAAGAATAAAACAAAAAGTTGAAGAAAACCAAAACATAAACTGAATTTGACATTATAAGCAATATTACTTCACACTCATTTTTCTCAGCTCTCTCCAGCTAATTTTCAAGGGCTTCTAACTCTGCCTTGCCTAAGAGACCTAGAAAATTGGCGAGGTTCTAGGACCGGCAGAAATAATAGGCCCACTCTGAGGGCCTTTGACAAAGGCCAAAGGAGAACGGCAACGCAAACGGCTAGATCTCCACTCTTTCATCTCAGGGCCTAGTTCCTTCTCCCTTTAGGGGTTGAAATTTGTTTCCAGGACTTCTGAATGTGTTCTGATCTCCCGCACATTCCCTCTAATCTTTTATGGAGTGCCAATCGTTCCCTGCCGTAGATGGAGTAAATCTATAACCCAAATCTTCCCGTAACACACAGACACAGACACACACAGACACACACAGACACACACACACACACACACACACACACCCTGCCATTGCTCCAGCAAGCACCCGAATATTTCTAAACCCTCAAACAGAAAATCAGCTTCTGAATGGAGCTGAGGATGGGGCTGCAATCTCTCCATTGCCGGCCCTTGAATCACCTTGAAAGCCAACTGTCTTTCAATAGAGAAACAATTTTTCCTCTCCAATCATCCCTTTCTTCCCTTTTGCGCGATTTCTCACTCACCCCACCCCGCTTCCAGCGCAGAGCCAGGGAGAGAGGTCAAGACCACGAGCTAGGAACTTCAAGTTCAATGGCAAAAGCCCCTCCCCCCATTCCGGGCAGAGCCTCGTGTCCCTTCCCCCTTCTTTTGGGAGGCTTTTGAGTCTGAAACTGACATCTTGTAGGAAACCTTCAAAATTCCAGGAGGGGCCCCTTACCCCATCACTTCCGGGGCAATTTAGAGAGAGAGCTAATTGAAACATTTTCTTCTCTTTCTTTCTCCCTCCCCAAGTTGAACCGGCTCCCCTCGCCCAGTCCTCACCTCCGCGGTGTTTCCATCTCGAGTCTAGAAGCTAGGAGAGGAAGAAAGACTATTATTTTTCCTTATTGGATGTTTTAAATAATATCCGACTCAAATCAAGCCACTAGGGGGATGGGATAGTGGAGTACCGAGAAGGATTATTGAATACTGAAGCTGTCTGACAGGGTACTGGACTTACTGGATCCATCCCTATTTCGAATTGGAAAGGAACTGAATCAGGTGGGTGAAATTCATGTATATATTAAAATAATTACAAATCACATTCCAAAAACGAAACAAAATTTTAAAATACAGATGCTCTTTTCTGACTTCCTATTATTCCCCTGCCTATTTTCTTCCCCTGCCGGAGTCTTGCACTCCATCCAGGGCCATCTCTAAGTCCTCCTAATTTGTATCTTGCCACTGGATCCAGATATCTCAGGAGAAGAAAGTTGAGGCTGGTGACCGTGCCCAGCCCACCCTCACTTAAATTCAATTCACTTGCATGTCATGGTCTCTCTTCCCTGATGTCATGGTTCTCTTCGAGAATGAAGGACAAATAACAACAACCCCTGCCCGAGTCATGGACTTTGCTTTATTTCACAGATTACGGTAATGAATTCTTTTATTGAATTCGCCCCGATGATTTAGAGAGAGGAGGTAACTTTACATTTAAAAAAGCTGCTGGATGACATTTAAATGCTGGCACTTGAGACTTTAAAACTTTAATAAAAGAGGGAAAATGGGAACAGACGAAGGGGTAATGGAGGCAGAATCTAATTCGCTATGTTATAGGGACGGTGCTTTAGGGGAGGAAAGACACAACAAAGGAAAGAATTAAAAAATGAGAAATTGAGAAATATTTGGGAAGAATGATCTGCGTCAAAATTAAAAACAATTCACCGGTAAAATAGAAATGTATAGATATCTGCCGCGCGGACCCGGGGTAGGCCTGCCGCTTCCCACTGCTAGAAATTCATGCTTTACCAAGAGCTAGGGAACAACGGAGAGGCGGTTGGTAAAGAGTATTGTGCTGTGCCTCCCTGCACAGCTGGAGGCATCTGGATTCCCACTTTGCCCTTGGAAGCCGTATCAATATTTGCTCATACCTCATTCACGCCCTGTCCATCTCGCCTGCTTCGGTGATAGTAAAGACCTGGGTCCTGGAAACCGGGTGTAGCAAACAACCATGCCCCGGCTCTATTCTCCTCATTTATTTACCAATCACTATCCTTCAACCAGCCTCCGGAAGTGAGATGATGAACTCAATGGGATTGCGATGGGCCAGCAATGGCTTTATTCTTAATAGTTATTTCCTACGAATCATTCGAACTATTCTTAAATTGGGCTGTTTATACTTTGTACGTTTGTATCTGAATTGAACTTTCCAAAAACCTTCCTCTCCCTTGCCTTCCCCATCATTTTCAATTTTTCAGTGTTTAAAAATTGCACAGATAAAAGAGTCAGCACTCTGCGGGCATTTTCGTTAATATTTAAACATGTTCTTTGTCTTCAAGTTTATTCATAAGGTCACGTGCAGCTGTTGTCGTTTGGGGCAGAAAAAAATCGTTTCTTCCAGCTCCACGGAATAACGGTGGCAATCTTTCAGTTCTAATTTCTGCAGTAAACCCTTTTGAAGATTTGGAGAAAATTTCCTTGGTGTATTCAAAGGTACGACCGGTTACACACGTACATTTGATCTATTTGTAAATTCGTGTGACTGAGGGAATTAACCAAAGTGTGACAGTTTTTATGAGTCTAGAAGCATACACACCTACACAGAGGAAGAAATTGCATTTAAAAGAGGGTTGTATCTGTATAAAATAAAATTAATTTTGAAAGGGGATGCGCTTGTTTCGGTCACGTGTATGAATCACTTATTTATACATATGAACATGTCACATAGGGAATTTTTAATACACAGAATATTGATTTATGTATAGAACAAAGACAAACTGAGAAAAGGAGGAAGCTCCCGAGATCTCTTTAGGTGGGGCTATAGCTTCCTATCCTTCTTTCTCCATTTTAGATCTCTCCTTTCCAACCCCCATTCTTACTGTCTTCTATTTGCCCAATCTCCGGCTACATTAATTTATTTGCCTACCATGATTGTGCATCCAGTCTTGGAAGCTTCTGTAGAATTGATTTTTGATATCCGCCCTGCACTCTAAACGCTGCCCACCTTTTGGGGATCCTTCCCCAAACCTTAAAGCAAAAGGCAAGCGGAAATCAAGGTGGCAGGAGATTCAATGACTGCATTAGTGAGGTATGGCCAGGAGGGGGAGATCTTGTTCTTTGCATAACCCAGTTCCGCTCGAGAGAAAATTGGTTTCTTACATCCAAACTCCTGTGACTCTTTACTAATAATTAAAAGCGAAAAGTTAAATTATAGAACCATAGAATTTTAGAGCGTATGCCAGAACTTACTTAAAACCCGCTGATTTGAGGATAGGAGGTGGGAGTCCGGGCCCCGCAGGGTCCTTTACCCTCAAACTTTAGAACAGGTTTGTTAGGATACTTTCCCAGTTATTCAAAGCAGCAGCCTGACCGGCCCTAGCTCTTCCACCAGCTGGGGTTTCCTTTCCTCCATCCTTCTTCTTCGACCTATTTCCTTCTTAATTTCTTAAGTTTATCGAGCTTCCAGAAACTTGCCTACAGAATGCAATCCGAGTTGAAAACATGATCTTGTAGTTCTAAGACCCTCTCCTCCCCCCGCCCCCCACCGTCCCCATTCCAGAACACTGGAAGGAGATGCTGAGCACAATCCGGTTGGTTTGTTGTTGGGAATAAGAAGCAGAGGAAATCAAAGCTAAATCCAAAAAAGAAAATGGAAAGTAACTGAGTTCCCATGGGAATCCAAGTTATCTCCCCGAGCTTCAGAATCGCTTTCCTTGTTAATGAGTTGAAATAATTCTTAACCCTATTCTGCATCTCGTTCTTTCCCAGTATCCGACTTCAGGGCTAGGATTCCCCATATCAGACCGCTGAGCACTAAATACATTCCCAGGCTTAGATTCTGTTACCCCCAAGTGATCCTAACGGATTTGGCTCCTCTGCGTTTCGAAAAAGAGGGAATGAAACTCAAAAGATGGCGTTATGGAATCAAGTCTATTTCATCGGATAATATTACATGAGATATTCCACCTTATTTCCAATAAGATCTATCACACTCTGCTATAATGTACTGTTCTATAGAGCTTGCATTATACTATAGTTTCATCAAGGGCTTCTACTATAAGTATATATCACATATGCTTATAACAATGACACCTTAAAAGAGAGCCACAGAGAGGAAGTGCCCTCCGTGGGATCTTTGCTTTCTAAACATCGGATCTTAGCCCTTGTCACCAAAATGTCAGCCAGGACTGGGAATGGGGCATAAATGTGGATGTCAAACAGGAAAAGCTCCAGGAAAGAAGAGGACAAAAAAAGATGAATTCAAAGGTGAACTGAAGTCAGATTTGGGTTCTTTTAACTACTGCTACAGTGCACTTTTTTTTTTCTATTAAAAAAAAATGGAAATCCTGCCTCTGAATAAATATCCAGGCCAAAGGCCTCAGATTCAGCAACTTCTCCAGTTTGGAAAGGGGGAGGGCACTCAATCGGTCGATTATTTATCTTGTCTTTCTCCCACCCTCTTTTCTGACCTGTTCTAGAGTGGGAAGAAGCTCTAAGGTGGGGAGGATGGTGGCTGCCCTTTCACCAAAACTAATTGGGTAGAAGCTTCTTTATGACTGGAAGAAAGGTAGTCTGCACCATTATGTTTAGCCTGTTAGTTCAGGTTCTATATAATCCCTAATCCTAAAATTGAACTATCCAGATTCTTTCTCTAGCTCCATTTTGTTGTCATCTGCAACCAGAGTTCAGGAAAGAGAAATGGCAGAAGAGAGAACTAATTCTGTCTCACTACAGTTTTTCAGAGAGCAGAAGGAAAACATTTGGATAACCCAAAATTGAGGACTCTTGTAGGTGCTTTGTTATATAATTTGAACTTGGAAAAGGATGTCCTATTGAACGTAGTGTCCTTTCCTATCAACTGCTGTTCCTAGAAGGCTAGCCTTTTCCTTCAAAAAATAAGAACTGGCAGTGTAAACATCATTGCAATGTGGACACCCAGTCCCCAGTCCCTCTGCTCCCTCACTATGGACAAGACCTGAAGAGAGACCCTAGTTTTCCATCTGAACTTGGGTCTGAAAAGGAAGGCACCAGTAAGATTGGTGTCTTCGGGAATTTATTTATTAATCAGACTTGATCCATCGAAAGTGGTTTGTAAAGAGCGCTAAATAACTTCTAAACAAAGAATATGAGAATGATTATAACCTTAACTAATATTATCTCTGTCATTGTTATTCTTACTTTCCCCTTGTAACTATATAGGCAATTAGGGGAGAAAACCTCTCTCTCTCTCTCTCTCTCTCTCTCTCTCTCTCTCTCTCTCTCTCTTTCTCCTTATATAGTGACATATCACAGCTGTCCTATTCGTTCAAAGGTTCCTCCACTTCTGGGAAGCAAGGCTGATTCCAAGGGAAACCTCTTTGGCAGAGTCCATGACCTAGTTAGGGCTTCAAGACCCCCTAGTGGTCCAGACCCGCCCCAGCCCCTAGCTGGGTCCTGATCCCCCAGAAATGGTTTCCCTTCTCGCTAGGAGATCGCCATCAAGGAGTGGCGCTAGTCTTGATCTTAGCTAAGACCTTCTTCTCCTTGACCCGGCGGTTCTGGAACCAAATGGTGATCTGTCGCTCCGAAAGGCTGGTAGCCGCTGAGATCTTGCGCCTCTTGTCCTTGGTGACGAATTTGTTGGCGGCATACTCCCGCTCCAACTCCCGTAGCTGACCCTTGCTGTATGGAATCCGCTTCTTGCGGCCCCGGCGGTAGGAACATCCGTCCTGCGGGTGCTGGGCCGAAGCGTCTGTGCAGGAAGAAGTAAAAAAGATACTTAACTCAAACTGCGGGCCCTGGGCCCTCTAGGGGATCTCCTATCTCTTAGCATACATGCACACAGACAGAAATATCCCCCTCCCACATCATATGAACACATGCACTCCCAAACAACCACACATGTATCAGAAAAACAATTCACATATATAGCGCTGCAAGATTCCCAGAGTACTCAGCCATACAGCTACAAATACAAACAGCAGGCTTATATGTGAGCCCTTTACACCAGGTATAGCCACAGGTGTGTGTACACTCATGCACTAACTATATATCCACACCCACGTATATGTCTATACATATCCATGTCCTGCTACACATAACCACAGACACAAGTTCCAAACACAATCTGGAGTACTCAAAAATTTAGATTCCCTTCAGAGCCACTCACTGCAGGCCAGTGTGCCCCAATCTACGTGCTCTGCCTTTGTCTAGAAATAACTTAGTACTCCATACAAAGAGACTCAGGCAAAACATATAGACTACACATTCAAGCATAGTATAGATTCTTGAGCACAGCTAGATCCACTTCCCCTCCCAAATATGCTCACATGAAAACTTCTGTGCACACAATAGGAAAGACTTATTCCTCTCAGACCTCCTGGACAGCTGCAAAGGAAAAGAGCTAAGAGTGGGAGGCTAGAGACGCCAGATTTCACAGTCTCTGTCTCTGCTCCCTCAATATTTAGGTGGTCATATCCCTGCCAGTACAGACCCTTCATTTAATTCCATTTGGAAGAGTTCCAACGATAAATGCAGCCAGTCCTGCCTTCCCTTTCCAAATTCTACGAATCTCCTATCTTTAATCCGTTCCAATCTACCTTGAAAATAACGCCACTCCCCCAACATTACACCCACCACCACCCACCCACACCTGAAAGCAAGGGGGAATTGGGGTCTTGGAGATTACCTGCAAATGCAGCCTTCCAGAAATGACCGGGCTGGTTCTGTTCCCCTTGACAACACATCTGGCCACTCCAACCGCTGGCGAGGGCCCAGGGCTGGTAACTGTCCACTGGCAACAGGGTGTCGTGTCGCGGTTCCCCAGGGCCTCCAAGAGTTTGCACTACCGACACATCCAGGTAACTAGCCACAGGCTGATAGGGTCCTGGGTATCCAGGATAAAAGGCAAACTCTGCAGGACGGCTAGAATACTCCTCTCCTGCTGCAGTGGTCTCCGTGGGATAGGCAGCCAGAGTAGCTGCCTGGGTGCACGGTTTCAGCGAACTCCGGGACACTCGACAGGAATAGTAGCCTCCACCAAAGTATCCATAAGGAACGGATGTTGCGGAGCCTCCCTGAGGCATCCCAGGGCACGGATGACACTGCTTTGGTGGGTCCCCGGAGCCAGGAAGATCTATGGAGGTATAGTTGGGGGTGGGCAGTAGCGCAGATGCTGAAGGGTGACTCGCCAGTGGCGAGTGGGAGACCAGATTCCGACACCCGCCTGCTCCCAATAAGCCTTCGATATCTTTGCCAGCATCCAAGGTGGCATAAGCACCCGACTCCATGGGGATGGTGGGAGGCTCATGGGGCGGAGGTGGGTGGGGAATCCGGGGCGCTCAGCTCTTACTCCCCATCCAGGCCCCGGGAATCCAAAGCGTTTTAAATTGCTCCCAGCTCAAGAAACGCCTGCATTAGCTCTGGCCAGCCGTCCTGACGTAAGAGACGCAGGAACCCAGATCCCGACATCGGATTGGTTGCTGCTTGGAGAAAAAAGACTAATAAAATCCTGAAGGCAGAAATTGCGAAAATACTGCACCCCCACCCTCCCCAGCTCACTTTTATTACCATTGAAAACAACACGAGAGAAAGGGGAGGGTATCTCCCGCCTCAACCCGACTCCCAGCTACCCAGTTTAGAGAGGAGCAGCTCTGAGGCTTGGGAGAGGGAAAAAGGGAAAGAAGAGGCAATGGAGTAGAGTGGAAATAACCGTGCCCCATCTCTGTAAATTGCCCTCTTTGTGGCTCTCCGTCTTACGAGCTTTGGCAGGTTTAATAAGAAGATTAAAAAAAAAGGGGGGGTCCCTGTAAAACACACATCTCGTGAGGGGACAGGGGAGTTCTCGGCGGTGAGGGTACGTTGCAGTACCCAACTGTAATAATTTGAGGGCAAGCAGTAGTGTGTGTTGATGGGGGGGAATGCGGTGTTAACATCTTTTTTTGGGGATTCCATACCCTGGGGAGGGAGTGCGGCGGGGTTAATGGGGGTTATAGTCACGTACACGCCAGGCATTTATCTATACCAGCTGCTCCTCCTAGTCTGCATGCCAAGTCACTGGGTTTTTCTATCCTGGGCCAAAGAAAATCCCAGTCACCCTTCTCACTGCCCATTTCCAACAAAGTTCGTTCCTGGATGGAGTCTTTTTCTTCCCAAGGTCCCCGAAGACAATGTAAAATCTGTGCTAATCCCATGAACACGAGGAGAGGAAGTCAGGCCCAGAAGCTAAGGAGTTGGGGAAGAACAAGAGCCTGTAGTTTCAAGAAAGAGGAAAGTGGAGCCTTTCTATAGGAACTTCGGGGGCAGAACTGAATACTTTTTAGGGGCAAAAATGGGCATAGGCACTGGATTTTAATAAAAGGGGGAAAAGAGAGGGAGGAAAAAAGCAAAGGACAGGAAAGGACAGTTATAGGCAGAAAGGAACAAAGAACAGAGGCAGAGGCAGAGGCAGAGAGAGATGAGTAAAAGAGAAGGAAGTCCAAGAAAGGGGAAACAGAGACAGAGAGACAAAGATCTAATCAAATGTGAATCTGTTAGAACTGAATTGATACCACCTCTTAAGGTAGTGTCTACCAAACTATATAAGAGAACAATTAGAATATTGGGATCACAGATTTAGAGACAGAACCTAAGGTTCACAAAGTCCAGAAAATGAATTTATCTGAATGATCTTGACCTGGAATTTCTCCCAAAGATTTTAGCCCTTGGACTGTGCCTCTCTTCCTGCCCCAATCACACTTCATAATAGGGCCCCCAAACCTATCACATTAAGCTAAGCCCGCAAACTACTGTTCTTGATTCTCGCTAAGCTCCTAAACCCCTTTGAAGAAAGGAAGTTGAAGCCTGAAGAGGGTTTTGGAATCACCATGGATGCCAAGATACAGAAGTAATCAATTTGTCCCTTGGGATTTGCCAAGGTAGAAAGAGACAGAATAGAATGGAGACAGGTCCATAAGGTTTCTATCAGATATGAGGTGGGGAGAGATGGAAAAGAATCTCTCCTACCTTCTCCATCACACTCTCCCTACATCAACTTGCTCCAGAACCCAGGATTTCATGTGGAAACAGAAATTTTTTTTTTAACCAGGCTTCAGACAGTTACTCAGGGCAGCTTTCATGGCAGATTCTCAATGCATTTTCTATGAACGTTTTTAACCTCATTTTGCAATTGTAGATTTGAATCCCACACTTTTGAAAGAGGCCAAAAAGAGTATTTGTTGGGAAGTCACCTGCAGTGGAAAGCTTGCACCCTCATAGAGCAGAATAGACACAGATCCTGAATCCTTTCTGTGGCCACAGCACCCACCATTCTTACCCTTTTTGTTTTTCCAAGTCAGAAATACAATTATTTTAGTCTAAAGCATCTTTGGAAATTCTGCGTTTGTCCTGACATTGTTATATTATGTTCAGAAGATCAGCTTTCATGAACTCAAATAGGAAAAAAAATACAATTTTTTGGAGGAAAAAATTCTACTATTTGTGCATGGAAGATTGAAGGGTAGGATATCCTGCAAGAGGAAGAGATGTAAAGAGATATGTTTGTGAATATTTGATCATAGGCACATGTGTACTTGTGTTTGAATGAACATAAGGAAGGGTTGATTTTTTTTTGTTTTGTATGTGTATATGTGTGCATCTGTGCATGTGACAAAGTTTATTGCTGACTAGAAGGTGAGGAATAAATAAGTTGTAAAGTTCTAGATGGACATTTTGTAGCAAGAGAAATAATCCTATTTGAGAGATGGAATCTTATGCTTTGCTCCTCAGATTGATGGAGAGGAAGCAGGCTCTGTTTTTCAGTGAGTTAGTCAGTTTATGTCATTCCATGTGTGGTTATACATAGATTAGTAAATAGTTAGCAAGCATATTGATGTGTTTTCAATAAGTTATCACTCTCCCTCCCTCAATGGGGAATGGAGTTTACCATCAGAAGAATTCTACCTGCTTCTTTCTCAAACTCCTAATCTTGCAATTGAGGTTATGGGGAGTAACCCAAAGTCAAAACCTTTCATCTACTTCACTCTAGTCACCTTTTCAATCTGAATTATCTTGACTCCTTTAACCCTTATAGATCTCTGCCAATCACTGCTGTGTTCTGGACAATTAAAACTCACAGAATTCACCTTTATAACATCTAATAGATGACACCAACCTCACCTGCTCAGTGCATTGAGGACTGACTGAATGAATGAAAAGACATGACTGAGTACTTTCATGTGCCAAACACTGTAGTAAATTTTTCGGATGCAAATACAAAAACAAACAAATAAACAACAACAAAAAAGAGTCCTTGTTCTCCCTCAATTAGTTTATTTCCTAATGATATATAGGGGGCTGCTAGCCAGGGAGGGGAATTTATTTCTGGAAATCTACAGAGATGATGAGTGGGGCCAGAAAGATGGACTAACACATCTCATAAAGGAGATGACATTTTCATAATTCCAGAAATTATCCATCCTGAAATGGAAGGAAAAAAGAGTGTTGAAAGAGAACAGAAGAATTAAAGAGAAAACCAATACAATATTTTTTATCCTGTCTTTTTATCTTCAGTGCCTTCACAATTCCTGGAATGTGGTAGGAATTAAATAAATGCTTATTAAATTGGACTGAATTTGATTGAATCAAATTTAATTATGTACTCTTTCAATCTTAGGCTCTGTGGAATTTCAACTTTCTAATCCTAGATGGGGAAATTAAATTCTACAGGATGTCAGGGTACCTTGAGGTGCTAGGAGGCAGAACCCAGGAGGCTAGACTTCCAGAGCCCTGAGACTTTGCCCTCCCTTCTCATATACCCAGACAATGTTTCCAGTCTCCTTTGTCTCTCAGATCCAAAGGGCTAACCCTCTACCCCCAGACCCCTCCCTACTTTACTGACCGAGGCCAAATGCTCTGAAAGCCTGGCTATGCTCCTTTACATACCAGCCAGACACCCCCCTGAAGGTCAAGGCCAAGTTGAAAGTTAAGAGTCTGTTTACCTCCAGAGTTCCATTCATCCCAGCCCCATATACTGCCTGTGACCTTTACTATGCTGCCTTTGAACAGCAGCAGACACCTTAGGGGAGGTGGGGAGTGGAGATCCCAGCCACCAAAATTTGACACCTTAATGTAAAGTCCAATATACCTTTAATTCAATTTAATGAAGTTGGCCAGAAAGAAAGAGAGATAAAAATCATCGAGCTCCTTTTCTTATTGTATTTTCATTTTTGGCAAGGCAACTCATGTCTTTGACACTGCTGCTGTCTGTGGAGCAGTTGAGTAGCCATGATTTTAGGAGTGGTGCCCCTATAAAGGCTGAAAAAGGAAGGAAGCAGTCATTTTAATGATAGTAATGTGATGCCATTAATTCTTTCTAATAATGAATAATCCTCTACTCACACTCTCTTGATGCTACTTTCTCCAAACTTACATGTTGGAAGAAATCTAAGGCGGTGAGACTTAGACATTTTGAAATTTTATGAAAACTGACCAATTGAGTTTTGAGGTTGCCTGTCTGTCTCTCTCAATTTCTCACACACACATTTCTCCTCTTTATTTTTAAAAAATTTTCTTTAGTTTTCTTTCATCTTTCTAGTTCTTCCTTTGTTTCCTTCTTTATAACAATCTTTTTTCCTTTATATTTCGCTGACATTTTCCCCATCATTTCTTCTCTCTCCCTTCTTTCTTCAGCTCTCTTTTCTCTTTCTTTCCTTGATCCTCTTTCCTTCTGGGTTGTTCTTGCAACTTTCCATTGTTCTTACAGGAAGTGAAAAAACAAATATCCAAAGCCCTGCCCTGCCCCCCCATTCGGGCCCCAAACATTTGCCTGCCAAACCTCCACTCAGCTCTTACCTGATTCGGAAATAGGACTTCTCTAAAAGGCCCAGCCCAGAAAGTTGATATTTATTCCAATCTTTAATTCCTTAAAAACTACTTTATTAGTTTGCTATTCCAGGAGACCCAGCACTCCTTTATTTCTGTTTATCCACCAAGGCACATGGACCAAGCCAGATGGGTTTGGTTTGGAGATTTTTTTTTTCCACCAAGAAAACCCTCCTTTCCACGAGCTGACCGAGAGATCTGGCCAGTCTAATCCAGGAACTGAGCTGCCGAAAGTTTTCAGAAGCCACGAAGCAAACTTGGTTTTCGGTTACCAAAAGTTTGAGTTTTCGAGTCTCTAATACCTGCCCTGGAAATTTCAGAGTAGCCAGAGGAATTCTCGGAAAAGAACAGCAAGTCAACTCTTTTCCAACCCTTCCCCGAGTCCCCCTTGGCCTAGATGCACAAACTGCGATCGCCAAGTTTCCAGACTGGTTCATCGATACCCTAAAGTTGGACCACATCAGGCAAAAACACGCACGCCAAGGGTGTAACATAGAAAAACTACGAAGCAGGGGGGGCAGAAAATTTAAGACAAAATCCCAAAAGAGGAAAGTATAAGAGGAAGAAGGAACACCAATGCTCCATCCTCCAGATTCTCCTAGCGAAGCTCGGGAAACCCCGGGGTAAGTAGGATCCTGGAACAAGACATACTCCCCAGTTCAGGCTGAAGCCTGTAGGAGCTGAAGGCTCCACAGCCCGGGCTCTTTGTTTTGGGAGTGGAGAGGCCAGGCCAGGGGACAGGGGACTGAGCTCCAAACCCAATCACGAGACAACGTGTTCCTTTCGGTCACTCAGGGGACTGTCGGGAGGCTGACAAAACCCTCATCACATTTTTCTGCCACGTGTGAACGGAAAGAGCTAAGGAGAGTTCCACTCCCCCCACCCACCCCTTCCTTCCCATACTCCCACAGCTCTGGCGCTCGTCTCCTTTCCAGACTCTGGGCTCGGCAAGAACTCAAGAGAAAGGAAGGGGAGAGAAGTTGGGTCAGGTCCCGGAACACTGGGGTCATGCCAGAACACCCTCCTCTTTCCTATTTCCCTCCCCCATCAATCAGACCAAAAAGAAATAGAAATCACTCTTGAGGGGATTATTCAGGTTTAATTCGCATAGATTTAGTTTGGAGTAGGATTGAGCAGAGGGCAGTTATGAACGGGGAAAAGGGGGAGCAATTGAGAGCCGTTGCAAATCTGGAGGAAACCAGAATTGGAGAGAGGCGGGTATTAGGGAAGTTGACGTTAATGCTTCGAATTGAAGTTTGCAAATAGCTCTTTATTGGGTGAGAGGGTCGAATCAGGCATAATTTGTTCTACAAAATACAAACTTTCGGAGAACTGGGTAATCCATAAAGGCAATAGGATCTGGGAGGAAGCCAGCCCTGGAGCACAGAGAATTCAGGATAAAACCTCTGCAGGTTGATTTCGGGTGAATAGCTCTGTACCGGGTTTAAAATCACTAATTCACCTTCATAACAGTACTAAAAAATTGACCCGGAATTTTTGGGGATAATAATAATCCCTTCAGCTATCCCATCCTAAATGCAATGTGTAAGTCCGGTTCGAAAAGAAATATTCAGATTAGGTTTGTAGACCGAAGAGAATTAGTTGGGGTCAGGGAATGGGTTTTCAGTTAATATCGAGAGACGGAGGGGCCTGCAGCCACCTTCCCTGCTCACACTGCAGGCCACAGTTTTCTCTACTCCCCGTTATTTGTCTGTTGTTCCTCTCCCCGGTCAGTGAAAAACCTAGTCCAGACTGGCTCAGGTGCTAAAAGAGATGAAGCAAATTTCCATTAAATCGGATTCAGGGACAAGACCCATATCATTCAAGACTTCTAACCTCCCTGAGCCCCGAACACCTAAACTTTTCCCCCACGAGGTGTTTATCTTGATAAATACTCACCACTCTTCGTTCTCCACCTCTAGAATGCAAACTTGGCCAGAGATAGCGTTTAGATACACATTTTCTAAATAAATGAAGTGGAGGAAAGCTCTGATCACATTATTCAAGCCCAAAGCAAAGTCTTTTGACCTGAAATCAATAAAACTTCCAGGACAATGTGTAAATTATAGTTCTTTGGGACAGAATCGCTCAGATTCTCGGAATCTTCTCAATTATCCGCTCCTTTTGTCTTCAACAAAACAGAAATTCCCAAACTTGACAATGTCCCCAGCTTCCCAGGAAGAAATGACATTTTCTATTCTCCTTCATTTCCTCCCCAGGTTTCACCATATCCTTATAGGGAAAAAAAGTTCGATCTTAATGTATCACCAAGTCCCCTTTTCAAAGAAACAGAGGAGAAAAATGGAAAAATTATTTATATCCTGTTGGGGGAGAGGAAGGGAACAGCTGTCTGTTTCAAGCCTTCTCCAACCACTCATGCTATCCGAGATTCCCCCTTGCTCTCTTCTCCTAAAGAATCTAGCCCTAGGCAACCCACCACCACCACTACCACCAAAGATGTGAATCCATTTTTTGAAATCCAGCAGAAAAATTATTTTAAGACAAGCAATGCCTCCTTCCTTTCTTCTTTCATTGCTAGATGATTCCTCTAGTTTTCTGATATTTGCATATTAATCAATACCAGATATGATATTTTGAGTATCTCTGAACTTTCCTGAAGAATCTATCCCAAGATAAGAATAGCGAATACTCTTTGAATTCAGGCAAACCTGAAAAATCTGAATCTGCTCCCATTCCTTAGCTCATGTCTTAGACAGGCATTATTTGAATCAACCAGTCCCCTGGTTCTATTATTCAGTGGGAGTCCTGATAGTTCAGTCCCTACTACATCTATATTGATTGTCTCTGGGACTCTAACATCACTTTCGTCTGGAAAATTATCTTCATTCCCAAATCTCATAAGTGGGTCTTTGATTTATTCTTTCGCTTGCCCCAAACAAATAGTCCCACTAGGAGATTTCCAGGAAATTCCTTTAGAGAGAAAGCTAAGGGTGGGAAGAAAACTAACCATACCTGTTATAATGGGAATTTCTGTTCCTTGCTCCTCCAATACATCTATCTTGTGATTATGTTTGCACAGACTGAAAAAACCTGCAGTAACAATTCCGTTCACAAAGATGAGAAAACCCTTGAGCCAGGAACGTCAATATAATTAAGTCATTGAATTATCTGTATCTTTCAATTCTCAGTATTCTCTACTTTTTGTTATATCTTAATATAGCGATCAGTTTCTCTCTTCTAGGGAAGAATGGTACCTAGTATTTGAGATCAGGAGACTTTATACATCCACACACACACATATATATATATATGTATATGTGTGTGTGATAGCCTATCATAGTAGGTAGTCTTGCAATATCCTTGAACCCTTGAAGCTTGTATGTCAAGTACTAAGAACTTAAAAGTGTGCCAGGCACTGTGCTAATTATTTCTGGGAAAAGCAAGGAAAGGCAAAAAACCCAAAAAAACCACACACACATACAAAAACAAACAAACAAACCATGAATCCTGTACACATTCTCATGGAAATAAGATGCAAACAATTACTTTCATACAAGTGGAAATGGTGGATCATCTCAGAGAGAAGGCAGTGGGGGGAGAGAGGATAGAACAGAAAAGTCATCTTTCAAAAGATGGGATTTGAACTGAGGAAGGAAGAATTTGAGCTGAAGGAAGCAGAAGTAAGCAAGAGCATTTTAATCATGGAGGAAAGGTGCCTATTTGAGAGTCCAGACAATAAGAAGCTTTAAATGAAGATTTCTCCAAGATGGATCATCTTGGTTCCTCAGATTCTTCTACAACAATTAAAAGGTTATGTCCCCCATAGTTCCAAGAAGAACAGAATTATCTGACTAGCAGTGTAACATTACAACAAAGCAAATTGAGAGACTTCTACTTGACAAACATTTATTAATGCTATATTCTAGACACTACACATATACAGAAAACGAGACATTCTAAATCCTCAAGGAGCTCATCTTCTAATTTACAAAGGGTCTTCAGAGATCAGTTAATCTAAACTCATTGTATAGATAAGAAAATTGAGCCCAAGGAGGGAAAAGAATTTTGTTTCAAGGGACTAGAGAATGCTTATCCTTCTAAACTGCAAAGACAGTGTGTCTTTGCCTTCACCAAGCTGCGTTTATATGGAGATTTTTTCTCTCCTATCCATATTCCAAGTGAAATTTCTGGTGCAAATCTCTATCTACCTAGATGTTGCCTATGTCAATAAGAGGTTGATGTAATTCATGATCCCATTCCAAGTATATGTCTGAGGCAGAATATGAACCCAAATCTTTTTGGGCTTCAAGAGTATTGCAAGACTGCCTACTAAGATAGGCTGTCACACACATATACATAAATACACATATACTTATATATTAATATTGTTATACTAATTATATTATATAATACTAATTATATTAAACTATGCTATGTTAATTATTAGATAACAAACTAATTTTATATATTGCACATAAATTTATGCATGCATATGTTCTCCATTTATAGTGATTCCCTCCTTTCTTCACCTAATTTAGAATAGATGTACTCATAATGTCTCAATCAGGCCAGAGACTTCTCTATGACTCCTCAGCTATCAAGCAAAATAGAGAGAAAGGGCATGGGGGATGAAGAGGGGGGTGGGCAGAGAGAAAGAAATAAGGGGGAGAGTCCATAGAACCAGCAAGTAGTGAAATGGGCCAAAAAATGGGAAGCCCCAAAAAGGAAAATCCCTTAGAACTCAAAAAGATCTCCATTGTTTTATTTTGGCTTTCCCCTCCTATCTTCTGTTGTAGATGTAGATGATAAATCCTCATTACATCAAGGTCATTTCTTATTCTATAATCCCCAACTACAATTCCACCTCCTTCTCCAATCTTTCTTAAGTCCAGGGCCTTTCCTCTGTTAATTATTTTCTATTTCTTCTGCATATAGTTTGTTTTGTAAATATTTGTTTAAATGTTGTCTCTTCCATTAAACTTCAGACTCCTTGAGGGCAGGGATTGTCTTTTGCCTCTTTTTTGTATCCCCAGGATTTAGCATAGTACTTGACACATAGTAGGAGCTTAATAACTGTTTATTGAATAAATGAAGAAATGACTATTATATAGTCCTTTGTTCCAGCTGTTGGAACTGCCTTCAAAGCTGGGGACTGAGGGAGAGTTTCAAATCTGAGTCTAGACATTCAGTGCCACCTGAACTGAGCAGAATCTCAGCAGGAGGGTAGAAAGTTCAGATTTCTTCCCATCACCCTTCCTTAAAAAGAAAGAGGAGCATGACCAAGAAAAAGGAATTTGTTTTGCTGATATATATATATATATATATATATATATATAATATATATATATATATATCGAGGCATGTATATAATATATAGTGATAAGATAATAAATGTCTATAAAATGTTTTATTTTTCTTGACTTTATAGTAGGTGTAGGGTAGGAAGGGAAGTGTGAGAAAATATGGACATGAAAATAAAACAAAATTTTAAAATATAATTCACACACACACACATACACACATGAAGATAAAAAGAAAACTCTACCCCTAGGGTGGGCTGGGCTTAGCTCAAGGAGAAACAAAGTCCCTGAAGGATTTTCAAAGAGCAAAATATGGATCTAATTCTCTCCCACTTCTCTTTTCTTACACTCATGCAGAGCACCAGTGAGTGCCTCAAAATGATTCTACTCCAACTATATTCTCCCTCTTCATCTCTTGCCCAGTACAGCTGTTTTTCCCCTAGGTTCAGTTAAAAATACAAAGTTGAGATGTAAGGTGTCCCCATTTCTAAGGAGAACATACTAGCAAACTAATCCCCCCCCCCCACATACTTCTGTTTATTCTCAGTTTTCCAGGTTCTTTGCCCTACTCCTTCTGGCTCTGGTCCCTTGGGAAGACCAGAGACAGTGCTGCTGAGTGGATCAGGAAAACCAGAGGGAAAGGATAAAGAACAGAAGGAGAGTCAGGATCACATGAAAAGAAGTTAGTTAGTCAAGAGAGACTCCAAGCTGAGACTGAGATCCCTAGACCTAAAGGGGGAGAGAGAGAGAGAGAGAGAGAGAGAGAGAGAGAGAGAGAGAGAGAGAGAGGAGACAGAGACAAAGACAGAGGCAGAAACAGACATAGAAAAACAGACTGAGAGACAGAGAAGGGGGAGGGAAGAAGAAAGAAAGAGGCTGAAAATTGAGAGATGATTGAGATAATTTAATTCAAGGGTAGTAAATAATAATCAAGTCAGATATTTAAAAAAAAAAAACCCAGGATTTTTTTCTACAATAAAAGAGGGAGGTGAGAAACTAGCTCAAGCATTTTTCTCTCTCTACCTTCCCCTAGTTTTTTTTTAATTTCTTAAACTTTGTCTATGTAAATAGATCAGGATCTGTAGGTGTGTGTGTTTGTGTGTGTGTGTGTGTGTGTGTGTGTGTGTGTGTGTGTGTGTTTATTAGGGAGAGGGGGAGACTGGGAGATAGACAATGGAGACAATTGTCCCATGAATCCAGGAAACTCAAGCCAAAAATCTATCCACTTGCCATCAATTATGCAGTAATGGGTCATGAAGAGTTTGCTCTGGGCAACGCAGTTTAAGAGGAGATAGTAGGTAGTTCAGGTTCTGATAATCCTTATCTTAAGGTTAGTATCTTTGTAAGCAACCCACTGGACCATGGAGTGCTTCCTTCCCATACTGTGCCAATGTAGGCAGACAGAATAGTGGAAGAAATTCTGATGATTAATCCCTGTGAAAATATTCCCAACTCTTATCTCATCTCATTCCAGGACCACAAGGATTCCCCTTCAGATTTACTTGTTGGAAGTTGGAAGTGAGGGGAGCTCTATAGATTCAAAACCTGCTTATTATGTGAGCTCTCTTAACTACTTATTGAGAGACCCTTTGCAAGGTATTTGTCCCAGAGTGAATATTCTGGTGAAGAGATTTCTAGCCTTCAGTTCCAACTTCAACCCAATGCAATGTTTCTTCCAGATTTGTTTGTTTATTTTTCAATTTTCTCCTCTTCCTTTCATTGAGATTCCCTTCCAACGAGACAGAGAAGATGGCAGGGACTTGTCTAGAATCCCTGAGAATTAGGCTTCAAGAAAACTGCCATCTGGGCTCCAACTATACCTTAAGTAAAGATCTATGTCTACACTAAGAAATGGAGAAGATGTAGCACTATGGAAAATTCCATTTGCTAAGGCCCAAATCTTTTTTATTTTCAGATCAAATGAGATATGTGCAAAGTGCTTTTTAAATCTATTCAGCCATGTTCATAATTGTATTAGCAGCTACATTATCTTTTCAAATTGTTATAGTCACAGAAGGAAAATTCTTTCTCTGATAATAAGATGCCAAAACAAAAAATCAGCAAGAAGACTGTCAGAGATGGAAGAAACCTTAAAAACCAACAAGTCCCACCTTTCAAGTTATAGAAAAGGAAATTAGAACATAATAAATGACTTCTTCAAAGACACTCAGACTGTGAGTAGCTTGGCTGAACTACATAGAAACTATGCTTATTCAGTAAATTAATATTTTTGTCTACTAGTATCCCCAAACCAGTTGTCTTTCCCCATGCTGCTCCCTGCGCACACATGCAAGCATTATTAGCGAATTTTTGTAGCTTCTATTGCAGTTATGTAACTTCGGGGTTCTTTCCTCCCCCAATAAATAAAAGATAAAAAGTTAGAAGATGCTCTGGTCTTCGTATCTCGCAGAAGGAAGGAGAGGTGTCTAAGGATACTCTATATTTCGAAGGAGATTTTACCAGACTGAGTGAAGTTAAATATTCCATGTTTTCAAGAGGATGTGATATTGGGACAGATTGCCGAGAATAAAGAGAGCCACGCTCTGTCATCTGCTTCCACCTACCTTTTCCTCTACCTCCTAAAAAGAAGCTTAATCCCAAATCTATTTGGACACTGCTCCTGAAAAGAGTAGAAGAAAGTTTGGAGAGGAGAGAAAAAACAAGACTTTTAGATTCCTACTTGTTGTATGGATAGAAACCCCTGTTTCCTCTCTTCTGATTGAGGAGGGGAACGAGTCTATCTTTCAGCTACTCCTGGATTCACCCTTTGCCAATCTTCTGGTTTTATGCATCTGAATAGAGAGTGAGCTTCGTGAGGGTAGGTATTGTTTCTTTGGTTTGTTTCTGTATCCCCAGAACCTTGGTATTGTGTTTTACACATAGTAGGCGCTTCATAAATGTTTATTGAATCCAGCTAAATAATATCGAATCCGTGGAGAACAAGATGGGGAAAAAAGATATTGGTTAAAAAGAGCCTAAATGCTTTTTTTGTTTTCCAATTTCCTACAAATACTACGACCAGATTCACAAAATGTCTGGTCCAGAGCCGGAAGCTTTAAAATAATGTCGATAAAGCATTTTGCTTACTTTAAAGCTCTATATAAATGTCACCTGGTTTTGCTGGATATGCTACCTCTTCATACCTGGACACCTTATTCTTGACCTCCTTTTTCTCCTTGGTTAGAACTCTTCCTATAACACATTTAACCACCTACCTCACTCTCAGAATCACTCGGCAGGAGGGGTTATCTGCAGATAAATTGACTCAAATGTTTTTAACAGAAGAAAAATCGAGCGGAGGCGGGTACTCAGTGGTTTGAGAAATGAAGTGGGGGATGAGAGAGGAGTCCTCTTTCCCCCTTACGGAGACTTTAGAATCCAGAATCAACCTTTTCCCTGAAAGCTTCACAGAGCTCTTAGGAGACATTGTCATAGTGGAAGCAAATTAGCTATTAGCGACAGTATGGTCTTCATTAATAATCTGCTATCCCAGGTAACTCGTGTATAAACCCCGGACTTTACTCAAACACTCCAAAAGCTGCTCTCTGGCAGCGATCTTGCGAGCTTCCGAAGGAAGCTTGTTTTTCTTTAATAGTGGCTGATTGCCAATACAGGACAAGAACCCGAAGAGAAAGCGTCACTTAACCCTGGAAACTGCCCTAATATCGAGTCACCTTCCAATCCTTGTAGGAGATTATGTGGAATTCTCGGTAGGAAAAAAAAAAGTGGGAAGGCAGAGTGGAGTTCTTCTGACTCATCATCCAGATCCTGTGATGTGCCTTCGCTGGGTTCCTTGCTATAACTGTTTTGGAGGACAATTTTCTTTTCTGTTGTGATTTTGATTCTATTTGCAATTCCTCCGAAAAAAATTACCTGCCTACAGCCAGAAACCAGACTGTTCCCGCTCCAAAATCAGGGAGATTTTACACCCCAAAAAGAAGAAAAGAACTAAAATCGTACTACACTGTGTGAGCCTGGCCAAGTCTCTGAGCCTCACCTGAAAAACGAATATAATACCTATAGTATTTAGTCTCATGGGGTTTTTGTGAGGAAGAAATAAGATAATGTTGCGCAATATTCTTTGCAAAACTTAAATTCATATACACACATACAATGTTGCTACCATCATTATCATTGTTATTTTGATTCAAGCCTGTGATTTCATTGTCGTAGGGAATTCTCAGTGAAGTGAATTCCTCTAGTTTTGCAGATGCTGAGAAACAAAGGGACTCATTAGTATTACAATACAGATTTAGTCATATATTCCTGACTCAAAAGTCCACTTTCTGTACACTAAGGTACAATGTCACTTTCCATCATCATTGTTTCCCAGAGCATTGTTTGTTCCCTGTTCTCATGAACATTGTCTCAATAAAAAAGAAACTCAGACCCACATGTGCAAAAATGGTTGTGACAGCTCTTTTTGTGGTAGCAAAGAATTGGAAAACGAGTAGATGCCCATCAATTGGGAAATGACTGAAAAAGTTTTGTTATGTATAGGAAAGTAATGAAATAGTATTGCTTTATAAGAAATGACTAGCAGGATGATTTCAGAGAGTCCTGGAAAGATTTGCAGGAAGTGATGCTGATCAAAACAAGCAGAATCAGGAATAGATTGTACACAGTAACAGCAAGATTGTGCAATGATCAACTATGAAAGATTTTCTTCTCAGTGGTTCAATGATCCAAGGCAATCCCAACAAACTTTGGATAGAAAATGCCATCTGCATCCAGAGAGAACTGTGCAGACTAAATGTAAATCAGCAATGCTTTATTATTCACTTTTTTCCTTTTTCTTCCATTTTTTTCCTCTTATGGTTTTTCCTTTTTGTTCTGATTTTTTTCTCCCAGCATGATTCATAAAGAAATGTGTTTTTAAAAAATGAATGTACATTAATAAACAGAAAAAAATAAAAAGAAAGAAGAAAAAATTGTCATAATAAAAAAAGAAAAAGAAAAGTAAGAAATCCAGGATGGGGAAGGATCACTCTGATGGTTATTGCAGAGATGACATAATGTATATAATCTAGGAATATCCTCTCTTATCCCTGATCCTACTGGGACCTTTCTAAAATTTAAGTGCATTGTTAAACTGTACATACCCTTTAACCAAAGAAAACTACTATTAGACCTTTCGGGTGCTTACTTAACACAATATCTGGCAAAAGTAATCACTTAATAAATGCTTATTGACTTGCTGACTGTATTGCAAAGAGGTCCAAGAGAGAAAGGATCACTATATAGAAAAAGACTTACAACAGATTTTTTTGTTGTTGAAGTAAAAAATAAAACTGAAAATATAGTTGGTGTTCATCAATTGGGGAAAGGTTTGACAAATTTTTGTATGTGAATGTGATGAAGTACTAAGAAATTGACACTATTGAGGAATTCAGAAAACCCAGAAATGCTCTCATAAATTGAGAGAATAATTTACATCATCATTATAATAATTTAAAATAAAATCACCTTGAAAGATTACAGAACTCTGCTCAATACAGTAACCCATAATGATTTCAGAAAACTGATGATCAATCATGCTTCCTCCTCTTCGCTGAAAGATAATAGACTAGAAATATAGAACGGGAATCCATTTTCAGACATGGTAAATGTGTTGATTTGTTTTGCTTCATTCTACTTATTTATAACAAGGGAAGACTTCTATGGAGGAGGAGAGGAGAGAAAATTGGTAGGTAGCTAGGTGACACAGGATAGGGTAGTGGGCCTAGAGTCAGGAAGATTCATTTTCCTAAATTCAAATCTGGCTTTACTAGCTGTGGGATTCTGGGCAAGTCACTTAACCCTGTTTGCCTCATCTGTAAAAATGAGCTGAAGAAGGGAATGGCAAAAAACAAAACCCCTCCAATATCTTTGCCAAGAAAACTCAAAATGGGATCACAAAGAGTCAGACACAAATTAAATGACTGTAACAACAAAGAGATACTTGGTGAGAGTGGGGCAAGAAGAGGGGGAAGAAAGAAGGAAAAAAGAAAGAAAGTATTAATGAAACATCAAACAAAATAAAAGTGGCGTAAAAGAAAATCCTGAAGGCTTTCACAGTCAAACAAAACATTTCAGATACTGCCATGCTTAATTTTTAACATGCATTTTAAAAAAATCTATATAACAAAAGTCCATAGCCTTATAGATAATCCCCTTTTTCTGATTTGCTAATGCTTTCAAGTTTGCTGTTTGTAATTTTAAAAAAAAAAATGTTTCATTTAAAAAATTCAAATGCATTGGAACCTACAAAAAATAGCTTCAAACCACAGCTAGAGTTGCTTGTTAGTTCTTGCTACCTTAACTATCTTTCTACCATGCAACAGAAATGATGTTATGAATGCAAAGCAAGAAAGAGTCGTGATACTCATATCTCAGCCTTGCTCTTCATCAAAGACATGGTGGGGAGGAATATCCTACATGTGAGTATGGGCAATGGAATCAAGGTAGGAGGTAGGTAAGAATTCCAGAGATAGGGGTCCCAGTTCCATTCTATGCCCTGTGGTCTTTTTCTTTCACAGACAGTTTAAAAAAGGAACTTTTGGTTGAAGTCTCTCCTGTTCATCCCCATCCCTGCCCCAGCCTATTCCAGGCTGGAATAGAGTCATATCCAAAAGCCCTACTTCAATTCAAATGGGATTTTAAATCAGGAAAAGAATTCCTTCTTTCTCTTTTTCCTCCTTCTGCTTCAACACTTTTTCTGTGTTTTTCACTTCTTTCTTTGAGCTGGAGTTAAGATTTCTGAATGACAATGAAGCTGTATCAGAAATTCAGTTGCCTAGGTTTTCTGATCTTCTCCCTCATAGAGACCCATGCCAGTGGAACAGGCTACTCCCAAGGTGGAAAACATCTGCTAATCTATGACTAAGATTTGAAGATAACTGAAATCAGTTCTTCAGAGTCAAGCTTTCTTTGAAGAAAAGGGTCCTCAAAACCCACCCAGGCCAAAGAGATTAGGAACAATTTTCTAAAAATCTTTCTCTCTCTTGCTCTCTCACGCTCTCTGTCTGTCTGTCTGTCTTATCTTTTTTTCTTTTCTTTGTCTCTCTCAATTTATAAATTGAAACTAGAAATCTAGGGATATAGAATGGTATGTATATAATACACATGCATATATGTATATCCAGAAACCCATGTACACATAGGCAAAAGGGAAACCTGATGGATACATACACACAAATCGTTTCCTACTAAACTTCCTGGTCAATACAAACACCTGGGTTTGGGACCTGGCACTGAAGTCTCAATCGTTTATGATATTATCTCCCTGGCTCCCCACCTCCCACTCCCAGACTCCCTGAAAGCAGAAGTAGCCAGCCAAATAGATGAAGTAATAAACAGGCAGAAATTTGGGTAGAGGCTTTGACCTTTACGGGAAAGGTGACAAAAATAGAAGCAAATAATTACCTTAGAAGCAGTCCAAATCCGAAGACATCACAGAAAGGGGGGGAGGAGGTTCAAGTTAGCATGGGTTACTTGAACTTTCCAGGTAAGCATCTGTGTGCACAGATAAGATTCAAACAACTCAGCACTTGCCTAAAGCTAGCTATCCAAGCTGGTCAAAAGAGCCACACTCAGCCTGTTCAGTAGGGTGTGGGATGGGGACCCTTTCTTGTTTGGAATTGGAAACCAAACAACAAGCGGATTTACCAGTTCATAAGTTTCTTTTGTGTCACAAATCCTATTGGGAATCTGAAACCTAATGGACCCCTTCCCAGAATTTATTTTAAATTCAAAATTGAAAGAAAAGCTAGAAGTTGGGGGTGGGGGTAATGAGTTTTTTCCTTCTCTATCCAAGTTCATCGACCCTCTGAAAATTATCCATGAACCTGTTGGGTCCCAAAACTACTCCTAATCTAGATTTTTCATTTTTTAAAGGATTTTTGTAGTTTGGTATAAAGAAGGCCCATGGCTGTGATCCTGTCCACACTTTTTAGGGGAAGACTAAAGAGAAAGCAAAAGTCTGCGTCATTCTTTAAGGGAAACGCTCTTAACATTTTGGAAGCCTGGGGTAAAAGAGTTTAACATTGTCCTTCAAAACCCTCACCACCAGTAAATCAGATATTTCAACTCCACACTTGTCTGGGTGTGTGTAAAAAGTCTTCACTGAGCTGAGATAGTGGGATTTATGGAGCTTTGGGAAGTTTCCAGCGATATAAAAATTATTCCCCCCTCTCTCTATTTTATTTCCTCCAGTTTTCTCAGGTTTGCTTGATGGGAAGGGAAGCAACCTGCTTCTCTGCTCAAAAGAAATTGAGAATTAAGGCAGCATTGTGGAATTTAGAGGTCCCCTGACTGCTATGCAAATCTAAACATACACAGGCCAAAGCAACTAGCTCAATTTCACCAATCACATGATCAGAATGAGGGGAAATTCCTCAGACTGGTTACTGGTATACCTGTAAATTTAAATTTGTTTTGGAATTTGAGGGTTTAAAGGAATTTAGATCTTTGTTTCAATTTCACTTTATTTTTGCTGTGTGTAAATGACGAGCATGGCTTTGGATTTATTTATCTGTGGGCATCTGTGACTTCCCTCCAGTTAAAATATAGGCTGCTTGAGGGAAAGGATTTTTATTTTTGAACTTGTATTCTCCTCAATTAGCACAGAGCCTTTCTAGCACAAAGTAGGCAAACAATAAGTATTTCTTGAATAGAGTTTGGTGAAGATTTCCTAGAGCTGAAAATATGAATAGGAAAAAGATTTGGGGAAAGAACTAAAGGGATGATTTTGAAGTGAGGGAGGTGTTTATAACTAAAAGTTTTGAATTTAAGTAATTATCAGAATCACAGATGTCTTCGTGAGGATGATATTTTGGACAATGAGCCAGTTAATTTGTAATTTGGTCTTCACATTACAAGAGAGGAAAGGACTACGGGATAGTTGAATTCTAGAAACAAAAACTTCCTAGGCCACAGAACCAAGGAAGGAATTCGAAGAATAGGCTCCCAGATATTGGAAGAGAGCTCTATTAGGGATTTTCAGAATGGATCTTTACTCAACAAATGAAAGTGTCCTGGAGAGTCCTGGAACTGGAGTTGTTCTCCCACTGAAACCTGAGTCTGCAAAGTGTGGTGCGTTGCTATATTGTCCAAACCAAATGATTCTGAATCCCTCTCACAAGAACATTCAGAGGGACCACCACAGGGCCAGGAAAGCTGAGGTTCCCTTACTATAATTTTTGTGCCCCTTTTCTTTTCCAACCCATTTATGCCAAATCTCCCTTCCCACGCCCTTGCCAGCCTCTAAATAAGCCTTCTTTCTGAGATCAGCTCAACCGAAGTCACCCAGGAGGTACCAAAGTAGTGTGGGATAAGTTGTAGAGTTGGGGTAAATTGAGATTAGGGAAGAAGAGCACTCTAAAATCTCGGAAGGCAGGGTCCAATTTTGTACACACACACACACACACACACACACACACACACAAATACAAAGAGATCTTGTGGCCACAAGGATAAGCAGCGAATATCCCTTCCAGACCGCATCCTGTCTGTTCCCTTTTCTGTTCCCGTTCATTTTAACACCTACCCCTCCGCTTCAACCAACCACCTATCCAGTTCCTATGAAATATTCGGATAATGTACTACTTTTCACCTTCCTGGGGAAATCCCACAAGGCAAAAAGACTTGTCCATCAGATACTGAGAAGAAAGCGATCCTCGAGATTGACTTGTAGTTGTCCAGAAATCTCTTTTTCTCCTCTGTATTGCGGCTGTCCTCCGGGTTATCAGACGCTCAGTCCTTTCCTCTGACTATCCTCTAAAAGACAGAAAGAGATGGAGGTGTTGGGAAACCTCTTTTTCTTGATCTTTAAAGTGTTTTCACTTAGTTAAGAAAGGGAAGAGGAGTGGGAGGTCCAATTGGTGTGGAAAACGCCTGACTCTTTAATTTCAGATTACTTTGCCTTGCGTTTCCTTCTAGGCCTTCTCCATCCCCAGGAAGTAATGAACCCTCCCCCCCCCCCTCCTCTTCTCCGGCTGTCCCCACTGGCTGAGGGTAAAGAAGAGTGAAAAAAATCTTCCTTCAAGCGCCAGTTCCGGATTCGCTGCCTGGAAAATTAGCCTGATTTGCCTTCCACCCTATCGAGTTTCGTGAAGGTCTCTAACCGTTACGAAGGTCTACTCAGCCACATATTCGGAGAATTCAAATGTACAACATCAGCAATAAAATACTTGGGCCTGAATTTCCTGAAAATTTACCTAATGATACGATCCGAAGGCGTCGAATAGCTTTCTGGCTTTATGAACAACTAGCTATTTGAGCTGTAAAGACCCAGTGTTTGTATCGGTCAATTTTGTACAAAATTTCCAAATATTGAGACTGATAGTTTAGTCGGAATTATACAGATAAGACACTTCTCAGTTCCCACTCCCACTCCTTAATCAGCTGAGACAGACGGTGTAAACTCAGTCAGAAAAAAAAAAAAAAACCCTGTATTTTTTAAACATGTTCATGATAATGAAAATTTAATCCAACCCATTGAAGTAAGAACTATAAAGTCCCTTCGTTTTATTAGCGGAGAGCTAAGTCATGTAGCTTCATCCTCAAATAAAACCGTTATTTTAAAATAACATCCCTGAATAATTCTGCCTGTGAAGATCATTTTTTTAGTATAAACTCTGTGATAGGAAAAACTAAGTGTCTGAAATATGTGTGTTAAAGCATAAAGTGAAAAAGTAATTAATAAATAGGAGATGGATTATTGGGGGAGGAAAGATGGCAGGTTACAAATTATCTGTCATAGAGAAAGGGGATCTAGGTCGTTCTTTTCCTTGGATGGCAAAGTCTCTATTAGTTTGGTTTTCCTGACTCCAGGACTGGTGTTCTATCCACTAAGCCATCTAATTGCCCCAGTTTTTTAAAACATTGTGCACTATGAGTTTGAGACAGAGTTTTAAACCCCATCGTCTCCTATGACTACTTTTAAATAATTTCGGCAGATCCCTTCCTGAGTGCTCCCATAGACCAGGGAGGCAAAGGCCCAAATCTCTAGCCTTGGGCTCTCAAATTCTCACTTACTTTTGAAGCAATAAGAACAGAAATCAGTAAACAATTTATTCCCTGTCTCCAACACCAGCCCCCTCCCCATCTAACTACTTCACACTCTCCCTTCTACCAATGGACTCTGCTGTCTGCCCCCCCCCCCCCCAGAATCCAGGGCCCAGTATCAGAACAAGTTAAAAAAGAATGAGGAGGAAGTCTAAAAGGTCAGTTCCACCAAGCGACTATAACTTCAGGAAGTGTATTTAGGGATCTTTTAGAGTACACTTCATCGTTCAAAGCCGGAAAGAGGAGCACAAATGTCTTCCTAGACGTCTAGCAGTATGGTGGACTCTCCCAGATTTTCAATCTTCCCACGGCATATTTGGAAAGAGAAAGTTAATAGCTATGGGTAAGCAGCAACCCTGGGCTCTGGTTGTGAGGAGCCTCAAATCTCGGAGGGATTTGAACGAGTAGTGAGTGAGTGGGTTCTCCCCATTTAGCTAGAACGAAGCTTACTCACTTGGGACACTTTGCTCGATTGAATACCAGAAATAATCCACGTATTGAGGGATATGTATGTGCAAAGGGGGAAGCTGAATATGTAAATATGATGTGCATCAAGCCACTGTTCTGAACAGCCTTTACCCCACTCACCTCACCCCTTTCCTTTTTCGATGTCTCTGCTGGATAAATTTTCTCAGAGCACTGGAACAGCTTTCGTTGAAAACATGGTGAAATTTAGAGATACTTCTTCCTGGGTGCCTTATGCTAAACTGGAACATAACTAGCCTAGGAGTTTCTGATTCCATTTCTGGAGACTGGCTCAGGAAGAAAGACCCCAACAATTCCCATTTCTTTCTGGAAGCCCCTCTCCAACGAAGAGAGATGGACGTTGACTTGATCTAGTTTGGAGTGGAGGAGCAGGGAGAGAAGATTGGGGTAAAGGTAGTAGACAGAATATAGCATCTTGGGTTCGCTCATTGCTTTAGAATTTTGACTTTGATACTTATTACAAGCTATAGGGAAATGTCACTTCACTTCTTGGAAATGTTTTCTTCATTTGTAAAATAAGATAAAGGATAAGGCCGTTTATAAAGTTGCTACAAACTCCTGGCAGTATGAAAAGAAATGAGTAATTCAAGGCCAGGTATATGTGCTTCAAGTAGGAGAACGATTTCGTTTTGTCACAGCCATAAAAGACAACACAGCAAAGTCTTAGCTACAGGCACACTTAAACACACCAGAATGATCAAGATGCAATTTCAACACTCTTTTTAAAAAGAGAATATTTAAAGAATTTTCTTATTGTGATCTCCTGTACTTTAAGTGTTTAGGTAGTCGCCTATCCTGAGAACTGGCTCTAGAGGAGACGTCCATAGTACGGTACCAATAGAACTGGGAGAAGAAAAGAAAAAAGAGAAAACGAGCAAAAAAAGAACTCAAAGGAAGAAGGGAAAAAGGAAGGAAAGGAGGAAGAGAGAGAAGGAATGTGAGAGGAGAAAAGGGGGGGGATTTCAATGGGGGGATGGTAGAAAAGTTTGAATTGAATTAGGTTTTTTATTTGTTTGTTTTCCTTTAGTTACTTTGGAAAATTGTTTCAATTCTCTATTCTGTTTTGTGGCCAAGGATACATCAGTGTGGAGAGTGTGGAAGCAATTAGCCTTTAACTCACATTTAACATTTTGTCTGTAATGATCTGGACATTTCCGATGAAAAGTGTTTGTTGGGGGAGGGAGCAGAGAATAAGGCAAGATTTATCAAGCAGTCTTTTATTGAATTGAATCCAATCCATTCAATCAACTTAATTAATCATTCTTCAGGGCTAAAGCACCAGACATTTTAGCAGGATGTGAACTTCTTCCTTGGTGTTTCTCCAAGATAGTGGCTAAGGTTAGGAGTGGAAACTTTGGGAATTATCCTATTAGCCTCATAGAGTGAAAGTGGAACGAAGAGGCCTGGAATTTGACCCTCATGCTCCACCCTAACCTCACCCCACACCTATGGGGAGCTTCCTCCCTACGACGAATAGTTGAATTTCTTTAGTCCTCTTTTTCGGCACTCCCAGCCTGGAGTGAGAAGACTCTTTTTAAAGAGTTCAGAAAAGAAACAGAAAAAGAACCCAAGAGTTCCGGCTGCAGACAGAGCAAGCTTACTCCTGACGCTCATAAAAACAGACTCTTCCAGACAGCAGTGAGAACTGCCTGTTCTCATTAGCCGTCAAGGACTTAACAGCTTCAGTCCCTCTTTGTTAGTTTTCCACTGCCACCGCCCACCGCCAGCCCTTGCCACCAGAGGCATAGACGAACTGCTGGTCACAATATTAGCCACCAATACTATGAACCAGATTGGATTTAACTATGGAAGAGACAACCAGAAGACTTGGCTGAGTAGAAACAAGCACACACACACACATACACACACACCCCCAAGAATAATATAGACCTGGTCCTAATCTCCCATCAATGACTTTCCGGGAGGACTCCTTCGCCTCAAAGCCTACCTCGCCATTCTGAGACTGAGCTCAGGGGCCAAAAGAACAACAATCCAATCAGTGTGTTCAAGATTTCAATTACAGGGGCATTTTCGGCAGCACCAATACAAGGATATTTTCATTTTTTAAAAGATAGCCCCCAAAACCAGGATCCCCATCTCCACTCTAATCCCACCTCTTCCCATTGAGAATGTAATTCTTCAATTTCTGGAATATTTGTAGGAAGTCTCTGGGTTCGAATCTCGGATTGACACGGCGAAACTAATTTTCAAAACATCTCTGAGTTATTTCCAAACCACGTCTACAAAGGCAAAGCGAATTAAAAGGAGGCAGTGACTCCTGGAGCCACTTCCGAATTTGGTGCGGAGGAAAAAAGAGCAATTGATCTCGGAGGTAATAACAATAACAAGCGTGCATCTCCAACTTCAAGATTTATAAAGTGCTTCCACGAGATGGGTCGTCTACAAGGGCCGCATTCTCTGAAGAAATATTCCCTGCCCGAGTTTATTCAGTGTAGCCTAATTCAAGTTAGTAGCCTGGGTCCGGGGGGTCGGGGAGAGTGCAAGGGGGGAAGTTCCCCACAATACAAAGAAATTAACGATGTTTGGCTGTCTCGGATCCGCCAGCTGGGATACAAGAAGTGAGGCCAGCTTCTTATCAGCAGATGTGGGAGTCAACTTGGGACTTGAAAGACGTTTGCTTTCCTAGAGGATCCCAGACAAGGCCCGGGGCTCTGTGAGAGGCGCAGGTGCGCGGTCTGACTAGGGAACAACCGATTTATAAGGTCAGAGGTGGCGGATTTCACCAGTCTGACCTCGCCACACCCCCTCCCACCTGCCTGGGTTGCATACTGGGTCAGCTCCGACTGCTAGGAAGAGAGACTCGGAAGCCCCCCACCCCCACTCAGAGAAGAGGGGTCGGCAAAGGGCCTCCTGGTAAAAGATTAAACCCTCAGGAGGTGCGGAGAGCGGCTGCGGCGCCACAGAGAGTCAACTTCAGGGTTATTCCCGGGGAAAGACTGACTATCTGGAACAAGGGATTCAAGACCAGGCCAGAAAGAACTCGCCTCTCCTCCAGATTTGATCCAGTCCATAAAATTTACCCTAATCTGATTTCCATTCCCAGGTCATCTCCCCCAGCGGGAAACTTTCACTCTCTGCCTGGGACTCCCGCATCCTGTTCAGTCTGGGGAACGAAAGATTCTACCTCGTCAGATCCAGGCTCTCTAGGCACATCACAAAGCGGACTGTGTACACTTCCAAAAGTGAAGTGAACATTGGAGGGTAATAGTAGGTAGCCTTTCCGGCTTCAATCTGGTCATCCCCAAATTGGGTCGAGCCATCACATTATCCTGAGTAGAGTCTCCATATTTTAACTTAAACAACCTTAGAGGGAAAGGTGTAAACCCTATAGACTTGGCTTTCCTCGCTGATATTCGAAATTTCTCATGAATTAGTGGGCATTAGGGATTCCGGAAACATTTTTTTTTAAATAAGAGATATGTATCATAAGGTCGGAAAAGCTGTAATGACAGAGGGATATAATTTATAGAGGGGAATGCTAATTTTGAGTTCACACCAGTTATTTATTTTGCAAGATGGGGGGCCCATGGACCTGGAGTCTGACTCTTAGATCCTTCTCTCTGCTATTTTCAATTCGATTCCAGAAGTTTTTCCTTCTCTATATCTCTATTTGTCTTTGTCTCTCTCTCTTTTCTCTCCTTCTTCCCAAATCGATGAATGGGAAGAGAGAGGAAAAAGCATAGAGGAAGGGAGGAAAATCTATTTCTCCTGAAAATAAGAAATAACCTATTGTGGACATTTTAGTGGGGAGTGGAGGAGAAACGATACGGTTTTCCATATTTCTTTCTTTCTAAAACAAATGCGTCCTAATGGACAAATTTTCGTTTTCAATTAGATGGAAACACGTTAAACGAGTTTCAGAAATGGAGGCTACTGAAAAAGCTTGTGTGGACAAAGATGAAAATGGAAGATAAAGTCTGCACGGTTATTATCGATCTGCGTCAAGTTCTGAACTGCTTCAAAGGGAAGACTTTCTTATAATACTAAAAAAGCTTCAGATTTGGGGAGGATAAGGGACTAGAATAGTTTTGGAAAAAAAATAGTTTTCATTTTTCGATTGTGAGAGAGGATATCATTGGATTTAAAGAAAATAGTTTTGTACTCGTTATTGTTAATGCAAAGATTAAGTGGAAGAAAAATTATTTTATTTGGAAATCGAGAATAAAAAATTCGGACAGCACTTAACATCTCAGAAACAGTTCTGCAGACAGACAAGCCATGGCCTCATCTCTCCTTTGGTCGTTCTGAGATTTCTCTGTAGCCTTGACTGCTTCTGGGTTTATCTGAATCCCTGCACCTTTGGAACATGCTACCCCGAACTAAGTGATTCAGTGTCTAGATTTGGAGTCGGGAAGACCTGTACTAGAATCCGACCTCAGACGTTTCATATTTACTTGATATCTTTTGGCTTTAGAGGTTCTTCTATTGTAAAATGAAGGGGTTAGATTCGTTGGCCTCTGAGGTTCCCTTCAAGACACTATAATTAGTGTCTGACAGACCGACATATTTAGCTCCTTTCAGCGACTGAGGTGCATATATAAATCCCTTATTGAAGGTATCCCCAATTCTCGGTTCTCTTTCGCCTATAGCCTGCTGCATAGCGGGACACACGAGACTCGCTTTTCCACAACCAGGCTGACTCTAAGAGTCGGGGGTGGATAGGTCACCTAGGCCCCAGAAGCCAGGCATCTCCCGTGACCCAGATTTTTTTCTTTTGGATGACGGCACTACAGACAAGACTAGTGGTCTGCAGCCTCAGCATTTCTCTCAGCTGCAGAAAGGACAACCAGCCTTAGTGCCCTCATTCTATGCTTTTGGTCCTTTGGAAGCAAATTTAATTTGGAGAGTAGCAGGGTCCTGGGATCTGAAATATGTGGACAGCCGAGAAGGACATCGAGTCCCTCTCCGGTGCTCTGACATAGCAAGTTCCAAGCTTGCAACAATTGATGGAAAGGGGTAGGGGATAGGGAGTGAGAAGAAACTAGGTGGGGAAGGTTGGACCGAACTGGGTATATAGAAAAAGGCGACGTATTAGGATTTGTAGGGAGACCCTGAGACGGTTTGCGTGAATTGCTAAGAATTTTCTTGGATTTCCGCATAGCCTTGCTCCTATCCCTTTTCCGTAGAAGTGGAACTATAATAGGCAGAAAGAGCGAGCTAATTCTCCGCCCACCTTCTTCTCCGTCCGGGTTGATCACTCTGTGCCCGGCTGCCCCGAGGAACAAAAAGCCTTCTTTCCATTGGCAGTCTTTCCAAAGGATTTGTCTCACTTTATATCTGTCTGCAGCACTTCGCAGGGGAGTTTGGTGAGCCTTCCCTCCCACCCCCATTCCCGCTCCCCACAGTCCCCGCTCCTGTTTCTGTCCGGTCCCAAGCTCTTGGGACGCCCTCTTCCTCCACCCCGAGCTAGCAGCCGAGCAAAAGAAACTCCCTCTTTCTTTATTGATCCGATGCTTGGCTGCCAGCCTCTCAGGTAAATCAACTCGAGCGTAAGTACAAATCACTGCGAGGAGAAAGCGAGAATAGGATTGGGATCTAGCAATTGCGGAAAGGCAGGCCCTGGGCTATAGAAGCTCCTGACTTTAGTGTTTAAACTGTGAGGGGAAAGCAACATTTCAAAAATTTGTTATGTTACTCCGTTGATATCTGCAAGAAACACACCGAGCTCACACTGTTTCCTAACTACACTGGAAAGGGTGAGGATTGACTCGCCCCTCGGTTCTGCCACCCGCAGTTGCCTGTCTGTAGCTTCACAGTCCACCCATCATAGGATAGAATCTAGCCCGGGGTTCTCTAACTCGGGGACTTCCATCCCCCATCCCTGCAGCATTTCCAGGAAGACTAGATTAGGCAGCTCACTCGGACCCTATAAAGTGTCTGGAGGGTTCACAAAGAGGAAATGAAGAAGAGCCCTGGGAATTAACTTAATCCATTGATTTAATGTATTCCACCCACTCGAATCATTCTGCAGTTCTCACTTTCCTTTAGTTTTTCTTCTATGCCATTAATTTTTTTCCCCTCAAAAGATTGTTTTAGCTTGCTCTATTTCAAATAGATATTTAAAAGAAAGGGGGGGGGGACAAGAAATTTGGTTATTGTTTTGGTAGGCTTATTGAATAATTTTAAAAATGTTAAAACTGTCTACACAATGTGATCTATATATGTCCACTGAAGAAATCAAGGATTCTTAATTCGAGATCTCGGAAATGGCTTTGTAGGAAAAAAAATTGGTAACTATTTCAATATAATTGGTTTCTTTTGTCATTCAACTATTTTATTTTATGAATTTAAAAATACTGTTCTGTGAAGCAATACATACGTTTCATTAGACTGCCGAAGGACTCCAAGAGATTAAGAACCTTTGCCCCAAATGGATATGCAACCCTCCCACCGTATATGGAGCGGGAGTTAATGCGGAAAATATAGTCTCCTCTTAGAAGTTATAATGTATATAGTTTAATAGGAACATAGACCCCCCCCCCCGAGATCCTGGGAGATACCCAATCATCTCTCCCATAATCAAGGAATTAACTTGAGACTCAGCACACAAATACCTACAAAATGAAGTGTAGATTCGAAGTCAAGATCAAAATTATTAAGTTTGTTTTTTTAAAGCAGCAAATACTTGGTTAAATACCTCAAACAACGGGTTATTTAAAATGCCTCTCCAAATTTTCTATTTTGTGAATGTAGAATAACAGAATATATTGGTAAAAATTCCCCATCTTCTCCAAATAAGACTTCTTTTGGGCATCTCTCCAACAGGATGGAAGGAAAGAGCCTGTTTTGAGGGTAGATTAGTTTTTGTGGGAGGCCTGCCTGGGAAAGAACTACAGAAATAGTTTTGGAATAGAGATAGGTTTGGGGGAGGGGTAGAATTGGGGTGGAGGCTGAGAAGAAGGATTACTCTGCCTTTTAGGGGCACAGGGATTGGGGAGAATGTAAAAACACATATGATATGATAAAGTCTTCGCCAGAGCTATTCCAGAGATTGGAGACCAAAATAGAAAATGACCTAGGAAGGTTATCTATTCACCAACTTCCTAACAGTGTCGTCACCTGTGCTGAGCTGGTTCTTCAGCTCAATCTGTGTCCACTTCAAGGGGGTGGGAGAGATGTGGATGTCTCTTGCAGCAAATCCAGAGCTACCTTTATTTGTCTTGGCAAGATTGCAAGTGTTCGGCAGTAGTTGCCAACAGGATTTTTGTATTTGCTCTCCTGCCTGGCATGACTGCTGAAGCAGCTGGCATTCTGCTCCATTTTATCCTTGCTGGCCAATCCCCTGTTTGCTTCCCTACCCCAGGAGATAATCTGAGCCAATGGGATGAGTCTTTGGTGGCCTGGATCCTGGTAATTCCTCTTTTTCAATCTGGGTTGGTTTCCTTTTCTGTGGCCTCCTGGAGACAAGCCTTAGGCTTGGAAACTCTCACCCACTAATAGAAAAAAAGTGGGAATCAAGGGGCCCAACATTACCAGATCTCAAATTATACTATAAAATAGTCATGATAAAAATATCATTTGACTAATAGAAGAGTTGATTACTAGATAAAACTCAGAAGAAATTATTGACATCATTAATATTCAGTAAACTTAAAGTCATGGACTTGGACAATAGCAAGGACAAGGACGAGAGACATGATCTCTGTGAGATAAAAACCACTGAGACAACTGGAAATCAGTTTAGCAGAAGTTAGATACAGACCAACTACAAATGGATATATGACCTACATGTAAAAAGTCATATCACTAAAAAATTGTTAAAAGGAGAAAACTTACTTGTATACCACTTTTGATTAGGAAAATGATTCTCAATAAAGAATAGAAATGATCATAAAAACATAGAAATTTTAAAATAATATTTTATATCTTCCCAATTGAATGTAAAAACAATTTTAACATCCTTTAAAAAAATTTTTCAATTACAAATTCTCTCTCTCCTTTCTTTATCCCCTCCCTAATGTGGTAAGACATTTTATACATATATACAAGTGCAATCATGTAAAACAATTTCCATATTAGTCGTGGTGTAAAAGAGAAAACACACACATAACCCACCACCACACACACACACACAGTAAAAAATAATTTGTTTTGATTTGCATGTAGACTCCATTAGTTCTTTCTCTGGGGGTGTATATAATTTTTCATCACGAGTCCTTTGGGATTTCTTTGGATCATTGTTTTGATGTAAATAGCTAAGTCATTCTCAACTGATCATCATACAATATTGCTGTTACTTTGTACAATGTTCTTCTGGTCTGCTTGCTTTATTCTGCATCAATTGATGCAAATGTTTCCAGATTTTTCTGTCATCCTACTTAGCATTTCTTATAGCACAAGAGTGTTCCATTATAATTATATACCACAACTTGTTCAGTCATTCCTCAATTGCTGGACATCCCCTATATCTGCAATTTGTTGCTACCACAAAAACAGGTACTATAAATATCTTTGCACAAATGATTTCTTTTCTCTTTTTATTATGTAAAGTAATGTAATTTTTAATGAAATTTTTATTATGTAAAGTTTAAAGGCTTTTGCATGACAAAAAATGAGTGCAACTAGAATTAGAAAAGAAACAACTAATTGAAAACATTTTGCAGCAAATATATTTGATAAAAGTCTATAGGCAAGATATGTAATCATTGATATAAATTTATGAGAACAAGAGCCATTTCCCAAAGGATAAGTGGTCAAATGATGTGAACAGTTTTCAAAAAAGGAAATGAAAGTTCTCAACTACTATTTTTTGAAAAAAAGTTCTAAATGACTAAAACATAAGAAAAAATGCAAATTAAAACAACTCTGCGGGATCACTTCATTACTGTCAGATTGGTATGACAACAATGACAAATGATGGAAGGGCTGTGAAAATATATTATTGTGAGTTGGTCCAATCATTTTCGAAAAGACTTTGGAATCACACAAAAATATCATTGTGGCATTTAATCAATAAAACCCCTACTAGGTATGTACAAGAAAGGAAACACATCCCCCTTTTTTTTTCCTGAGGCAATTGGGGTTAAGTGACTTCTCTGAGGTCACAGAGCTAGGAAGTGTTAAATATCTGAGATCAAATTTGAACTCAAGTCCTCCTGAGCTTCAGTTTTATACTGATAACTATAATCCAAAATGCTTCCCCAATGCCTGAAATCTATTTATGAACCAAAAAACTATGGCAAATCTCAACTACTCAGTGCTAATGGAGCCACACTGATCAATGATAAGGATATGCTGTTGGAGAGATAGGCTAAACACCACCTACCTGCCCTATCCCTTTTTTATAATAAAGATTTTGAAGGAAAATGAGTGTCGGGGGAAACGTTGAATAAAGTGATGTATGAAACTATTGAAAAGTTATTGCACAGGGAATAACAGTGAATATGAAGAATTAGGAGTAACTTGAAAAAACCCCTGAAAGAATGAAGTTGAATTAAGAGAACAATTTACATGATAAATGCAATAATGTAAGAAGTGGGGGAACCATTGAATTCAGACCTCAGAAAGCTAATTAATGCAATAACCAATCATAACTTCAGCTATGATTTACTTTATGTGACTATACTTATAATTTGTTTAAAAGAAGGATTCTATGGGAAGGGGAAGGAATAATTTGAGAGAGACTAATTTTTTAAAGCATTTTTTTAAAGAAAGGAAACGTTTCCAAAAATGAGAAAATGAGGGGATGGTTAAGAAAGAGAGAGGGACCATATATCTGTTTTACTTCAAAAGGGACATTCCAAGGAAGTATTGGCACAGGAATTGAAAAAAACCAAACAGGAAACCAAGAAAAGATATTAAACTGATGTATCAAACAAGTCATTCCATGTGCCCTGAGATTTATAAAGTTTATTTTTTCCATCCAATAATGCAGATCTATAACAAGCACATACCAGGATCATAAGGCAAACTGAGATCAAGTATAAGTGACACTGTATAAGAGCTGTGTACTTCTCTTTGCTGTCAGCTATCTCCAAATTTGTCAGCCTAGAGAAGAATCCCAGAGGCCCCACCTTAGTTTTGGCTGTCATACCTTTTTCTTAAAGCTTTTAGAAGAATGGGGAGGAGGGGAAGGGGAGAGATTGAGGGATGGACATTGATTTCTGAAAGCCCGTTGAAATATCAGGTTGGTATATGGAGAAGAATATGCTTAACAGAGAGTCCCTGCAAAATATTGGCTGTCCACTGGTTTTGCAGGAGCAGAAATGCATCTATCTAGGAATCCACATCCTACTTTCCAACCACTGCTCCCTGGGTTATATTTCCTTTCAACTACTTCTCTAACAATGTCCTGGTTTCTTTTCTGTTTGTGTACAAACACACACTGTTTGTGCTGGGAGAACACTGAATAACCATCATATGACATATTGCCTTATTGGCTTTCTTGAGACACCAGTTAATAGCATGAAGTCATGACTGAAGAATGCAAAATAATTGAACATCATGCTTAGTAAATTACAGTATTGCCCTACCCAACAATTTTCAAACCTTCTTTATTGCTTTAACTGATTTTCTTCCTGAAAATGGCTGTGTTTAAAATAGAGCCATTGCACCAGTTAGTGAGGCAAGGCTACTATGAAAAAAATTTGCTGTGAACAATTACCTCCTTTAAACCATTCAGCATTTCAAAAGCAGAAGAAAAAGTGTGAGACTGATAAACGAAATACTGCTTAGGTTAGATTTCAGGAACACCTTCTTACCAAGATAATTGACCCTCCCTCACCCTATTTCCACCCCATCCCTGAAATCAAATATTTTGATTTCTTCCACCTAAAAAGTACTATAATCAGAGCATAATGATCAGGGTCTTGTCCCAGCATACCAGATTTGGAGAGAGAGAGAGAGAGAGAGAGAGAGAGATTCAAAAAGCACAGACAACAGGACAGAAAAAGAACTTAGCAGTTAGACAGCTAGTTGTCAAAAAAGGAAACTATCAAAAGGCTGATGATAGAAGCTCCTCTCCCATTCTCCTATGCTTACACTCCCTCCTGCACACCCTCTTGGACTATATCTGCTCCTTTTTCATTTGGTGCTTTGGCTGTCTCCACATCAACTGAGAGCATTTTTCCTGTAGTTTGTCATTTATGTTACTTGTGGTATTTGATCCAGGCACAGAAATTTACAATTTATCTCTGGATATGAGTACTTCTTCTAACAATGAAGATTGCAATTTAATTCAACACATTTTTGTTTTTATTAAATATATTAAATTTTCCCCACTTTTTTCAATAATGTATAAAGATAGTTTTCAATATTCATTGTTATAAGAATTTGAGCTCCAAATTTTTTTTGCTCCCTCTCTTCCCTCCCCCCTTCCCTAAAACAGCAAGTAATCTGATACAGGTTTTACTTGTACAATCATTCAACACACATTTTAAAATGAAACTCCCTGCATCTAGGGCGGGATGGGTTAATTGTAAATGTAAAAAAAATTTAGATAGCTCTGCCCTCATGGACTTTATAGTCTAGTCACAAAAAAAGACAGAATGTATATAATGATAATATAAGAAATAATAAGTTGCCGGACCCTGAAACACTAAGAGGAAAGAGGGTCTCCTTAAAGCTTAAACAATACAGTCTTAGGTCAGAAAAGAGAAAGTGTACAAAATACAATAAATTTGTGTTTCTTCTTACCTTGAAAATAATTTCAAGAAAGATTAGACAAATTAAAGGACAAATAGATTCATAATAAATTCCTCTGGAGAGAAGCATAATCTTGTAGAAAGAACTATCAAATTTGGGATCAAAAGACCTGAGTTAAATCTAATTTCTTGATGGAGTCATTTATTTCTCTTCCATTCAGAATCTCTACTGGACATTCTCAATGACTGTGGCAAACATCTTTGACAACAATCAAGATTATCAGAGTAATCTCTTCTCTAAAAATTAATTTTTTTGTTTATCTTTTATTTTTACTTTCCCCTAGCTTTCTCCCTCTATGCCTTACTCTTCCTCTTCCAGAGAACCATCCCTTCTAACAGTCTTTTTTAAAAAGAAGTGGGAAAAAGAGGAAGAGAAAAAATTAAGCAAAACCTATCCATACTGACAAAAATCTGGTGTAGTGCTCTATATCTTTTGACCTTTCACCTCTGCAAAGGAGTAGAGAAAGATGTTTCTTGATATTTCTTATTCTTTGGGGCCAAGATTGTTATTTATATTTTGGCAACTTTTGTTATCCTTTCTATTCTTTGTATTTCCATTAGTAATCATTGTATATATATATTTTTTCTGACTTCCTTCCTTTTGCATCAGTACATATATAGTCTTTCCATGTTTCTTTGTATTCATCATACTTATTATTTCTTACAACATATTACATGCATATACCACAATTTATTTACTATATTTACCATTACCACAATTTGCCCTTCCCCATTGATGGGTATTTACTTTGCTTCCAGTTTTTTGCCGCTAGATGGCAGTGAGAATCACTTAATCTCTGTTTGCCTCAGTTTCTGCAATTGTAAAGTGGAAATAATAAACACCTACTTCAAAAGGTGGTTGTGAAGGTCATATGGGAATATTTGTAAAGCACTCAGCACCCATGCTTGGCATAGGTGTTTAATAAATGTTTGTTCCTAAGCTATAAAACTATGCATATCCTTTGATCCAGCAGTATCACTGCCATGTCTATATCTTAGAGAGATCATAAAAGAGGAAAAAGGATCCACATGAGCACAAATATTTGTAGCAGCTCTTTTTGTGCAAAGAATTGGAAACTGAGTGGATAGTCATCAGTTGGGAAATAGCTGAATAAGTTATGGTACATGAATATAACAGAATATTATTGTTCTCTTAAAAATGATGAGCAGGCTTGATTAAAAAAAAAAAAAAAAGCCTAGAAACACTTACATGAACTGATGCTGAGTGAAGTGAGCAGAACCAGGAGAACACTGTACACAGTAACAGCAAGATTATGTGATGCTCAACTATGATAGACTTAGCTCTTCTCAGCAATTCGATGATCCAAGACAATTCCAATAAATTTGGGATGAAAAGTGCCATCTGCATCCAGAGAAAGAATTATGGAGAGTGAAAGTAGATCATAGCATAGTATTTTCACTATTTGTTTCTTTGATTGCTTTTTTTTTGGGGGGGGAGCCTTTTAAGGAAACATATTACTATACTGAATTAAATGCTTATTAGTAGTTTATTTAAAAAAAAACAAGCACAGATCTTGTATTTTCTTCACCTTTTGGTCAGTAATATAATTGAGAAGATAGTGCTTATTGTAGAATACCCCTTATTCACATCTTATGTTTTCATCAAGGATGCCCTTAATTCATGTGTAAATCATTCTCATGAAGATTTTGTAGAGAGAAGTTATTGACAAACTCTCAACTGTCTTTTAAGTAATACAATAATAATAGAAATAGAATCTGTAATTTCTCTCCTAATTTATTCCCCAACTTATCCCTATCTTTCTTCATATTTTCACAATGCAATCAAAGTTCTATCATCTCCAGCAGGGGCTTCTTTATCTCTGCACTAAATCTGATCCAGGTGCTCTTCTTATATTTTCTTTCATGTCATTTCTACTTTCTCATGCAATGTACCAGGGACTATAATATTATAAAACTAATTCATTTGTTTCACTGTATTTAAGCATGAGGAATATTAGTCTGGCAGGGAAATTAATGTTAGATTAGTGGGGGAGGAATGGATAAAAGAAAAAATAGGAAGACCCATTTTAGTCAGTTTCCATGAGGACTTATCCTATTTGTAATTCTATACAGTAGTGAGAATGGAGAGAAAGAGATGACTGAAAGATATATTGTCGAGATGACATTAACGGAACTTAGTACCCAATTGAATATGTGAAATGGGAGAGGAGGAGGAGAAGAACAATAAATGTAACAATTTTCCTAACAGAAAAACTGAGTCAACAATGGTAGTGAGAACAGCAATTTTAGAAGAAAGAAAAATTCGGTGTCTGTTAAACATCTAAAAAAAATTATTTTTCTCTCATTGTTATCTAAGCCACTGGCAATATAATGTCCAACCTCAACATTCAATTGAAATTTTCTTCAAAGTTAACAATAATTTCTTAATTGCCACATTAAATGACTTCTCAATTCTTATCCTCCTTGACCTTTCTGCAGCATTATGTCTAGCTGTTTTGAGCACTGTTGAGCATCTTTTCAATATATTGCTGAGCACTTTTCTGCATATTTTCTCCTCTCCAGGTTTTCATGACATTCTTAGTGTTATTTATCTGACCATTCTTTCTCAAGGGCCTTTGCTGGATTATTTAAACTACTAACTTGGAGTGACCTTCAAGGCTCTATTCTGGGCCCTCTTCTAATTTTTCCTCAGGTTCTCTCAGTGATCTTATTGGTTCTCCTGAGATCAATTATCATTCAGATGCAAATAATTCCTAGACCTAATTATCCAACTTTGGTGTCTCCTGACCTCTAATATCATCATCACTTGTCTACTGGGGCTTTTTGAACTGGATGTTCTGAAGCTGGTTCAAACTCAACAGTCCTAAACAGAACTCATATTTCTCCCCAGATTCACTCCTACTCCCAAGTTATTTTCAAAGGTACCGCCATCCTGTTCCTGTCACCCAAGTTCTCAACTTTAGATAGCACTAAGTTATCCAAGTCCTCAGTCTCGATCACCTTGTATAACCAATTGGTTTATCAAACATTTTGATTTTTCTCCACAAAATTTTCAGATACACCCTCTTCTTCTCACCATACACCCCTCAGGCCCTCATCACCTCTTCTTTGAACTATTATAATTGCTTTCTAATCAATCACTTTGGATCAAATTTCTCCCCACTGCAATCCATTCTCTACCCAGCTGCCATATTGAATCTCCCAAACATAGGTTTAACCAAGTAACCTTATCACCTACTCAATAAACTCAGTGGTTCCCAATTACCTCTAAGATCAAGTACAAACTTCTCTGTTTTGCATTTGAAGCTCCTGGCCCCTTTCTGTCTTTTTAGTCTTTTTTCACATTATTAATGCACCATATGGTTCAGCCATACTGTCCTCCTTGCTGTTCTTTGAGCATCCTGCTCTATTTCTCATGTCTGTGCCTTTGTATTGGCTGTTCCCTATTCCTGAAAGATTCTCCCTCTTCTCCTCCATATCTTAGAATTCCTTATTTCAAGTTTCAAAATCATCTTTTGCAAAATTTCTAGAAAACCTAGGATTCCTCCAACTATAACAAGTACATTTCTTCCATGGATTCTAGGTCTAGGTCTAGATCAGTTCTTCTGAACTGTTCTGGTAAAGGAGAAAGATACTGAAGGGACTATTCAACTCTATTATTTGAATTGTAAATTGCTTATGGATCACCTCCATCATCCACTTGAGTTCTACTGGATATCTGTATATCAGGAGAAAATAGAAGTGTCTCACAGAGAGAACAAAGACTTGATTCCAATATGTGTATTCCAGAACTAAATACAAATTATTTAAGGATAATTCTATTTTTATTATTCATGCTTATTTGCTTTCATGGAAAATTAAGGAATTAGGTGGGTGGTCTATAGATCTGTTTTCTTGGCTCATCTTAACTGAGATGACTTCCACTCAGAAACCTTACACAAGTGGTATACTTACCTGGCCCAAATATGGTCTTCAAAGCACAATTCCCTTCTGCCCCTTTTTCTTCTGGTGTTATAGTGGGTGGGGGAGGGGAAGCAGCAATTATGGAGTAATGGAGGAACCGGATTCAAGTGTTGCCTCTGAACCTTACTGTGTGATCTTGAACAAGACAAACTCCCTCTGCCTCAGTTTTCATATATTTTAAGGGGATTGGATTGGATAGCTTTGAGGTTCCCTTCCAATTATTTATGGTCCTGTGATCTTTATTTCTCCAATCTCCTCTCACCACAAAGAAAACCTATAGAAACCTGTTCTCAGATCTTTCAGATTACAATGTAAATGTCAAATTATTTCTGCAAAAATTTTCATATAAATCATTAGTAGGGTCTTCAGCAAAAGGGTAGGAGGTTTGATTGTTATCAATGGGTAAGTTCACAAAAGAGGCATTCTACCTTGAAGATGGCCTTTGGAAGAACTCGTTTACCTGAAATTAAGAATATTAGTTTCAAACCAGTATACACTGAACAAGATGGCAGCAATAGCCCTTAAATCACTGACAAATTGTTCTGCTTCCCAATTTCATTTCAGATTTTGTGAAATCAAAATGAGTTGTACAAGAGTAGTGATGCTACTGGGGACAGCAACAAGAATCAGGTGTCATGGTCCTCAGTCACACTAAAGCATGGTAAGCCAAGGGTTAGCCAAGGGTTAGAACTTTTAGTCATCAAAGGAGCAAAGGGGTCCAGCCACTGTTTGAGCACTGAGAATAGGAATCAAGACATTAACACTTGGCCTGGAGGCAGTGTGGGTACAATGGAAGGTGTGCTAGATTAGTCGGAGTAGAGAGTTCCTGGGTTCATTTTCATAATTTTTCAAAAGTTTTTTCCAGTCATAGATCTCTGGTCCTATATATAACCTTATGATTCTAGGACCTCAGAGTTAGAACATGGGGGGAATTGCTGCTCTTGCCAATAATTTGCTTTCCTTTTCTATGACTTTAAAGGAACTGCAGTTCCTTCTGTCTCTAAATTGTATTTCATAGTTTAAAGATTCTAATCCAGAAGTGGATGTGTTTTGTCCCAGCTAAAAGAGTGGTTCCTTGTACTTGCTTTCCCCCTTTATTTGGGAAACTCTGCAAGGGATCTTCCACTGTCAACTACACATTTGGTGGTCCTATTTGGGAAAAAGCATAGGATGGGTCTTTTAACTCAGTTTTCCCTATAAATCATTGGCTCTTGACACCTCTGCAACTGACATATACCTGTCTTATTGACAGGAAGACCATTTTTCTTACCACATCCAGGGGCCCAATCTCTTTAAGCCCCACCCCTCCCAGTATTTAGTACTTAAAAAATTTCCCCCCAGTATTTAGTACTTAAAAAAAAATTTTATTGAATGTGTAACAAGAGCAGGCACAACAAGATCAATTTTCATAAAACTTTTTAAGTTGCTTTATCTCACTGATAGCACCTTTCCTTTTTCTTTCCATTCTTTTCTCTCCATCCCTCCCCTCAAAAAGAAGCAGGGGAGGTCTGTAGCAGAAAGATGACTACCAGATCATTAAGAGAGCTAGTTGCTGAGCTTGGGGAAAGGGGCTATTTTTTGACCTGTATACAACCTCCCAAGAATTTCTCATGAAGTCCCTGGTCCTGTACCTTTCCTTTAAACAAAGACATAGAACTACCAAGAAATTTCTGGAGAGCATAATTCTTTCTCCAACCCCTAAGTGGGAAATTGACTCCTCAGACAAAACCCTGGGCTGATGGTACCATTCAAGGGGCCAGTAGACTGATTCTTGGCAGCAATGCTGGAGATTTCCATAGGCAGCAGCTGCAAAGTTGTAGTCCCTGCCCAGTCCAGGAAAGGCATTTCCTCCAAAGAGTTACATTTCTACAAGACCAGCTGAAGTCTGGTCAGACAGCTGTCAGGATGTCAAAAACACACCCACTGGCCTCAGTGGTACCGTTCTATGCCATATGTAGTAGCTACTAAGGGAGGTATCTACAGTTTCAGATATTTGAAAAAGAAAATAAATTTTTTTTTTTGTATACACAGTGTAGGAACCCTAGGAAAATATCTCAGGCCTGCAGGGAAGAGGAAAGAACACGAGGGTTGGAAAACAACAGCTGGGATTCTTTCATCAAAACATCTGTACAGCACTTGGTTTTTGAACAACACAGACACAAAATTGAAAAATAGTCCCTTACCCATAAAGAGCTTACAATCTAATTGACTTCCCTTTTCTGCTGGTTGTGTCATAAATCATAGCCCAGTCCCTTGGCCAGAACAACCGAAGCTTATCCCCACCCTCACCCATGCTAAACCTCAGAGTTTTGGGGTGCTCATCCCAATTTGTTGTATTCTAAAGACCCTGGGAACTACTAATACATTGACTCCAAGGCAAACCGGTTTGGTATTTCCAAGGAGGCCAAAACCCATCTGACTCCCTAAGCCCCGAGTTATTCCCCCCCCCCATCCCAGAAATAGTGTTGGTGGGGATAGCCCTGCTGTTCCCACCCCTTGCATCTGAGAAACTATTGTTACTATGAAGATAGCACTGGAGAATCTTCCTTGGTAGACCAACACAAGAAGGTGGAACATGAGGAAGTCATAAGAATGTAGGGGAGAAAGCGTTGCACTTAAAAGTGTCAGAAAACCTGGGTTGGTCTCTCAGCTCTGCTTCTTCTTAGCTGCTTGGACTTAAGCAAGTCACTTTACCTCTGAGCCTCAGTTTTGCCATCTGTAAAATGGAGATCATTTGCACTACCTACCGCACATAGTTGTGAAAAAAGTGCTGTGAATACCTTAAATTGACATGGAAAGGATGGTTATTATTATAAGAAGCAAAGTATTCAAAATACTGGGAAAGGGCCTAAGGCAAGGTGTGACATTCATAAAAAAAATATCTCCCACTGACTTCTGCTTTCTCTTATTTGCTTCAAATTCAGAAGAGAGAAGGCAATAGGTCCCCCCCATTGAGGTGAACCCCTAAATCTAAGGCCTATTGAAACTCTATGCAATTGAAAGGAACAACCTCCCACCCTTTCCCAATCATGTACTAGTTCATCTCACGCCAATCTTCCCAGAAGTAAACCATTCTATATTGTGGTTTGGGAAAAGGTTACTAAGGATATAAGAGGTGGGAATTCCAAAAAGGTCATCAAGAGAGCAGATGACTTGCAACAATAAAACATAAAACTCAAGCTTGGAAAGCTTGTACTGTGCTTTGAGGTTTAAGAGAAAAGGAGTAATTATATTAAAACAATGCAGAAAAACAAACCCATTACAGTAGGATGGTCTCTTGCATAGAGTTTGAGAACAGGTGAGATAAAGGATGTTAGTACATACTTCCCAGAACTGCACAGAAGGATGCTCTGATTTCAAATATATATATATATATATATCCCCAAGGTTTGGGAAGGCAAATTTAATACAAAGTGTCCTTTTAAAGGCCCTGAATTCTTCCAACACTGTAGCTCTAGAAGCTAGGTGGGGCCATGGATAAAGCCTGGGAGTCAAGAATATATATTGCCTTTATGTACTGCCTGAGTTCAAATACAGTTTCAGAGACTATGATTCTGAGCAAGTAATTTAGTGCCTAATTCAGTTTCCTCAAATGTAAAATGGAGGTTATAATAGCACCTACCTTCAAAGGGTGCTATATAAATGCTTATTCCTTCCCTTTCTCCCTTTTTGGGACAGCAAAGTAGAGTGGGTGGGAGCCAGGAGACCTGGATTTCCCTTTCTGTTGGACCCTCAGCAAGTACATGACCTTGGTAATCATTTCACCTTTTTGAAAATGTTTTCTGGGGCAGCTAGGTGGTGCAGTGGATAGAGCACCAGCCCTGAAGTCAGAAGTACCTGGGGTTCAAATCTTATCTCAGACACTTAACACTTCCTAGCTGTGTGACATTGGGCAAGTCACTTAACCATAATCAAGTGATAAAACACTACACACCTTTTTTTGGGGTGGGGTGGACTAAGATTTCATTAGTGCGGGTCAAACCCCCTCCTCTAATACCAATTCTCCACTTGCCCAAGACACTGGTACAGGTTTTCTGAGGTAGAACCTTAACTCCCTATACCATTCCACCTCGAATATAAATATAGGGTTGTGATTATTCTTCTTCTTAATGGTGCTAATTTAAACTCACTCTTCTCTACAATCTCCTGACCTAGAAATCTAGTCTCCTGGTATGAACTTACTGGACTGGCTTGCCATTTCCTTCTCCAGTTCATTTTAAAAATGAAGAAACTGAGGCAAACAGAATTGAGTTGCTTAGGGTCATACAGCTAATAAATGTCTGAGGTGGGATTTGAACTCAAGAAGGTGAGTCTTCCTGACTCCAGGACTGGCACTCTAGCCACTGCATCACCTAGCTGCCCTCAGTGCCCATGAGAAATAAGCAAAAGTGAAAGATGGGCACCATCAGCTTATAAATCTGTTTAAGGTGAGTCAATCACCCAAAACCTAACTGAAAGACAAATTTCTGAACTTTCAAAGGATGTGGATCTCAACTTTCTTATATACTTTCCCAAGTAAGGGGAAACCAATCCATGAAGTCCATCTTGAAAGAGCTACCCACCCATACTAGAAAATCCTAAAAGCCATCTAGGCCAGTTAATGAAAAGATGGTATCAATAGGGCAGAGAGCACAGGTCAGAGTTCTTCAAAGGGTTGGGTAGCTTTGCTTGACATCTGATCATCTTACCATTTGTACTGTTGTTCACTTGAGGGACCAGGTAAGATGGTCAGTTTATAATGGCTCAGCAAAATTCACTCTCAATATGGAGAAAAACCACCCCAAAATAAGTGCCCCACCTTGATGACATTGGTAGCAGCATCTCCAGATATATATGATGCTCTAAAAAAAAAAGTTCCATACATCTTTATATACTGACTTCCTTCAAATGTTCTAAGGATTTAATAGAGGTTGTTGTTATCTCCTCCAATCTCCCCATATTCTGCTGTATGATAGATAATGGCACTTCTTTAAAGTCTCCGTCCTCAGAGTACCCCCAGCCTGTAAAGTCAGGATATTTATTATGCCCACCTGCAAGTCTAATGACTTGGAGGGCCAGGTTTTGGCCACCCATCTCTGCTCCTGTCCATAGTACCTCAAGGAAAGAGCATTAAAATCACCTCCTCAACTGTGGGCAGAATTTGGTCTTTGTGAAATGAATTCCTTGCATTCCTGACTTAGGACGGACATGAGTGAAAGTGAGGTAGTGGTTATTATGGAGTGGGGTATGATCAGTAGTACAAGGAAGGAACTTCCTACAGAAAAATTCTAACAAATGTTGGCCCTGCCTACCTAGTCTTTTAGGTAGCTTCCTTGATGGAGGATGGGGAGCCCTTGGACGGTGCCCGGCCTTGCCCACCACTGCGCTCCCTCCCTACAATCTTGCTGTTTTTTCGAGGCCTTGGATCAAGTCGGGCTGGTGTGGCGATCACTAGCAAGTCCCTCTTAAGTAAATGCTGGCTCTTTGGCCTCTGTAAGAGCAGTTGTAAGGCAGCATCCTCCAAGGATTTCTTCTCTACGGAACTTTGGCTCCTACAGCCACGGTGCTGTAAGGTAGCTTCTGGAAAGACAAATATCATCATCATCTTCAAATCACGGTGCTGGAAAAGGTGCTGTCCAACACAAATTCATACAAGGGTGGGATCCAGTGCTGGGAAGACCTCTAATCCAAGGGATCTTAAATTAGGTCTTTAACACTTACATATATATATATATATATATATATGCACATATATGTATATGTATGTGCATATACATATACACACATATATATGCATATATACACACATATATGTATTTATTTATAATTGTGTTCAATATAATTGATTTCCTATGGATTTTATGCATTTAAAAAAAACTTCTGAGAAGGGGGTCCATAGACTTTACTAGACTGTCAAAGGAGTTCTTTGATGTAGACCAACCTTCTCACTTTACAAAGATAGTCTCAAGCTCCCAAGTCTTCAAGATAAGTGGTTGATCAGGGCTTGAGACTGGATGGGCTTGAGACTGGATCCTCCTCCTTCCCTTGTCTAGTTACTCAGGCCAGGGGAATAACCCTTGCTGCTAGGAAATCATCATCTCAAATAGTCCAAAAGGTATCAAGAGATTTCATGATCTGAAATCACCACTGATCTACTTTCAGGGAAGCCTCAAGCCATGCCCTGGCTTTTCATACCATTCACTGCCTCTAGCCAGAGCAGACTCAGCTAGTTGGACTGTCCAATTAGAGAGAGATGAGCTGTCTGTAAGGGCACCCTGAAAACATGATTCCATTCTTATCTATTTGGTCTCCCCACCAGGGTAAACTGTTAGCTCTCTCAGAATTGAGGGCACCTGACACACAGAGCCCTTTCCTCCAGGAAAGTAAAATAACTCTAGTGAAGGGATAACTCACTTCTTTGTTTGTTCAGCAATAGCTTTGCGTTACAGCTGTTTGATAAGGAAAATTTTGTCCTCGCGGGGATTGCATTAATAAACCTGGAAACTAGGAACTGTGTCTTGTTGCTCTCAGAGGTCACTAAGTTCCAGTTTTGTGGCAGGTCGCACCACGGGTTCTGAGGCTTGATGGAAGTAGATGTTTTCTCTTGGTAGTCCTGTGATTCGTAAAGTATCTCGACGGGATTGTCTAGTTCCAAGTGGATGCAATTAGTTGACATGGGTCTGGGGGATATGCTCAGAGTTGGAAATGGCTGTGGGGACTCTAGGGAATAGCCACTGGTCATAGATGAAGAGTCCATCAAAGCAAGAAGCTGAAAGAAAAAGAGGGCAAAACGCAGTTGGAAAAAACCAGAACAGCCTCTCCCTGTGGGTCCTTGGTAGGAACAGAAAGATGAGAAATTGATTTAATCAATGATAGAAGAACTTTAGAAGAATTTTCTGATCACAAAGCCGGGACATTAGAACAGATTGACTGGTTTACAGGGACTCCTCCAGAAGTCTTCCCCACCCCCTACCTCCCAGGGGTCTTTAAATAACTGGCCCCAACTGCCTGCATTGACTCCTACCCAACAATAACTATACTGATAGGCGGGAAGAGCTTAAAGTGGCTTGCCCAAGATCACACAGCAAGTGTGGTTTTGTTCACACAAGTTACAAAGCACGGAAGGCAGGTTTTGAACTCAGGTCTTCTAGACTCCAAATCTAGTGATCTGATTACCCACTGCCAAACACCTAGCTCCCTCAGTAAGGACAAAGAAATGGATAAGTCACTCCTGAGCCTACGATCCTGCCCACTCATGACAGGCATAAATGCTATCATATTTAAGGTTTAAGAAGTGCTTTATAAATTTATTATCTCCTTTAATTCTTATAATCACCCAAGGTGGTTTGGTGCTATTTTACAGATGAGAAAATGTCCACTACACCATTTATTTATCTAGACATCTCACTGAGTATGCAATTCCATTATCTAAGTTTTAAAACTAGGAAGGGAGAATTTTGAAAAAGAACAAGCATTGGTCCTGGGTTCAAATTCCATCTCTGATAATAAGTATCAGAGTTAATAAGTAACTATGAAACATTGGGTGTATGTCATCTTCCCTGGATGTTTTCTCTACTGAAATATGAAGCTTGACCTAATGGTCTTTGAGGTCTCTTCCAGCTCTAATATCTAGATATTTATATCCTATAAATATATCACAGATTTAGGATGTTATGAAACGGAGACCTGAAACAGTTAAGTGAATGTTATAATATCACAAAATAAGATGGAATAAAAACTAGAGTCCAGAGTACTTGACCACTGATCCAGGAGTCTCTCCCCTTGGCTTACTTAGCCTCAGACTCTAGGAACTTCAGCTTTTGGATTTAGTCTCATACATTTAGATCTGGAAGGGTCTACAGCAGCCATCTAGTCTTAACCTCCTCCTGAGGCCTGGAAAGAGGATATCACTTTTACAGATTTACCCAGGCAAAGGTATAAGTAGTAATTTTTATACCTAAAACAAATGGCGGAGAAAGGTGGAGGGAGGAGGAGTTTACTTGAGATATGGATACCAGGTGGAGGAAACTACTGGGGTGGTGCTATAGTCATAACCCAAGTGGCCCTGACTGGGTCAAGGACCTGCATAGAGTTAAGTGGTAGTCTTACCACTTGGTCCTAACGTTGAAGCTAGGTCCTAACGTTAACAAAAATTACTATTACACACTGCTTTCAGGTTTGCAAAGAATTTTATAATCTCGTTTCAATCTCACAACAGCCTTGGGAAGTCAGTACTTCCATCCACGTACAGATGAAGACTCAGAGTTTAAGTGGCTTGTCCTAGTTGGTACCTGAGGCTACATCTGAAGTCATCCTGTCTCCAGCATTCTCTCCACTAGCTGCCCCCTACTCTATAGCATCACTGTGCCTTCCTTCCCAGAACCACTTGAGAACATGCTCACATCAGAGAACGACTTGGATCCTTCAGCCTTTGCAGAGATTCGTTTCCAGGGCTCCTGCTTTTCTGTGCCGGCGAAGTGTGTCTTCCTGAGGTCCGGCACAGAGCTGTAGTGACACACTCTAGCTTTCTCCGGTAAGGTTGCATTGACCTTTTGCTTGGGGATCTCCTCATAGAAGTTGAAAGGTTCTATGCATTTCAGAGACTCATTTTTCTTTAGCTTCAGCTTTGACTTTGAGACCAAGATGGATGATGGAGAGGGCATCAACATGGAGGAAGTGGAGAGCTGAGAAGGAGCAAACCAAATATATGCATGGTACTTGGTGAATCCACCTCTTATCCCTGTTAAGTCATTTGCATAAGAGGGTGCTGAGGTTGTGGGGGGTTGGGGGGAAGGGCCCATTATAAAAGCCTCTCTCATTCAATACCAAACCTAGAGTTTTGAGATAGTAGGCAAAATAAAAAAATAATCTGGATCTTTGCACTCATGTACAAAGGGGGAAGGTGTAATGTATAAGGGGGATGGGTAAAATGGGATTTGGAAGGGAAGCTCAAGACTTAGGTGAGACAAGGTAAGACTAGGCTGGGGGGGGGAAGAGTGCCATGCTTTTTCCAGATGGGGGGGCCAAAAGAAAGAGCAGAAGACAGTCATCCCTAAGTTATGTCCTTCACGAAATCACCAGAGTCCCTTGAAATTTCCACATCTCAGAAGTTTTGCCCAGTTGTCTGGTAGCGGGATAATTTGCCGGGTCTAACAGAGAAATCATCCTCTCCTAGAGGGGGAACTAGGAGTGTGGGGTGTAAAGGTAGTCTTGGAACCAGCCCCTCCCACACCCCCCATGACTTTTTTTGTTCTGAAGGGGTGGGCAGCAGTACAGTCCTGTGGCCTTTCTAGACACCTTATTGAAGGCAGAAAGGAAGGTGTACAAGACAGGACCTGCGCAGCATTCTTTACTGTTTGGCCAGGAAAAGGACAAGGGGGAATCCTGTGCCTCTCCAGCCCCCCACCCCATTGCGGCTCCCAGCCCTCTTCTCAGCCCAACACTTTCAGCGGGCTTGGACCCTGGTCCGTGGTCGTCTTGATCAGCCCCTCCACCCCCAAAGGCAGGGCAGGGAGGTGTACTGGATATTTCCGATTTTCCCGACCATCAGCATTTACTTGTCTGGCGCTGTACACGGGAGCTCTTTGTTTTGTCTCCTTTGGGAGAGAGACCCTGGTCACATCGCCTGCTGATTCACCCTGAAGTTCTGTCTTCTTTTCCTTCGAATAAAAGGCTTTCTTCTCCTGCTTCAGCCGTAATTCCTGGATCTGCTGCCTAGTCAATTCAATCCAATTCAACAAATTTGTTACAACAATAACAGAGTACTGTGCTAGCTGCTGGGGAAAATACAAAGTTTAGATAAGATAAGGGGACTTGCCCTTACAAAGCTGGCAGTCTAGGAAAGGATAAGATACTAACAGGTAGCAGTAACAATAATTCATGCTAAGTACCAGAGCCACCACTAGGAATTCTGACCCTTGGGTTAAATTCAGTTATGGGGGGGAAGGGCAGGATGGTAGGCAGTGGTCCAGAGAGGTCCCAGGAGACACAATCCAATTGTACACAGTTATACCCAGAAAGCGGACAACTCATTCTCACCCCTTCTTCTCCCCTGACCTCTGCTTGTCCTTGACCCCTTCTCCACCCTCTGTCTTTCCAGATACTGCTCAGGGGCACAGGTTAGACACAGAAAAGATAGTATCTGGATAAATATATAAAGGAGGCAACCCCACAACCACCATAGTGTCAGCCTGAGACAATTCCCGGTGACCTTGTCCCAGTTACAGCTCTGAAAAATTCACCAAAGAGGTACAGATTATTATTTGAGGTCCAAAGAGAGGTTATTCCTGACTAGGTAGGTTGAAGTGCTAGGGGAAAAGGGGAAGGTGGGAGGAGTGCCCATGGTACAGGGACCAGTAATTAAATGGGTAACATCGTGGAGGTAACATCAGTTCAATTTGAGTTGGACTTTAAAGGGTAAGAGGAAATGGGTGCATAGTACAAGAATAGGGAACAGGGTAAAAAGGCATAGGAAAAAAGTATATGACACATTCAAGAGACAGAGAATAAGGGTGCAAACATTTAAGATCGAAGATGGCCTTGAATACCAGACAATGAGATATTACTTGATGAGAGACGTTTTGAGTAGATGACACGACCAGATGTATACATAAAAAGCAATCTGAAAACAATATGAAGAATAGCTTGGTGAAGGGATTGTTTCTCATTGTTTGGTTGAGAGCACCTTCATCCTCCCAGCCACCCAGGTTCTCATCTTTAAATTATACTTGATTCACTGGCTTCCTTCAAGTCACAACTAAAATCTTACCTTCCATAGGAATCTCTTCCCTTTATTCACCCTTAATTCTAGTGCCTTTCCTCTGTCATTTCCTGTTTGTATCTCACTTCTGTTTGCCTGCTGTCTCATTGGTTTGTGAGCTCCTCAAGGGCAAGGGACTGTGTTTTGCCTTTCTTTGCATCCCCAGATGCACATAAGACTTTTTTCTCTTTCTCTTACTCCCCATGGCCAAACAATTGTTCAAACTTGTGGGGTCTTCCACCGTAGCACCTTATACATCTGTGACCATTGTCCTGATTGCACAGCATCTACCCTAACTTTGTATTTCCTGAGGGGAGGAAAGGGTGTATAACAAGTACACACTTCTGTGTGAGAGAAGCAGGAACCAGAGGACCACCTATGATATTACTGCCTTCCCTCTATGGATCATCTCCATCTTATCCTATCTAAAACTTGTTTGCACATAGTTCTTTGAATATTATCCTCCCACTCCCAGCCCATTAGTCTTTTGAGCTCCTAGATAGTGGGTTCTACTTTGGTGCCTTTCTTTGTACTAAAATCATTTTAGCAAAGTACCTGGTCCAGAGTAGGGGCTTAACAAAAGTTTGCTGACTTGACTTAGCAAACTCTCAGATGAAGTTCTCTCTAACAAGGCAGATAGATGCCTTCTTTGGAATTTATAATCTTTAAAGTTGCCTATAAAATCAAGAGATTACATGACTTGAACAGGGAGACACAGCCAGTGTGCATCAAGGGGCAATTTAGAACTCAAGGTCTCCTTGGCTCCCTGGCCTGCTCTCAAACTACTACACCAGGGTTGTCCGTGGATAAGAAGAGCTATCATTCATATGGACCTTTCCTCATGTTATGATTCTCACAATAGCCCTGTGAAATATGTGCTATGTAACCCCCATTTTACAGATGAGGAAACTGAGGCCAGGAGAAATGAAGTGACTTGCCCAAGATCACACAGCTCTAAGCGTCCGAGGCTGGATTTGAACTATGGTCTTCCTAACTTCAAGTCTGGCACACTGTCCACTATGCCACCTTGCTGCAAAAGTAATGCAAAACAATAAAACATTTCAAAAGGAACAGAACATTAACCATTTGAAGGGAGGAGGGAAAAGGAGGTGGGCAGGAATCAGGAAGAGCTTAGACCATTGCAGTGGTCTCCCTATTTCCAGTTTCTCCTCTCTCCCGTCTTTCCTCCACACAGCTGCCAAGTTGATATTCCAAAATAGAAATCTGACTACATCCCACCTCCAACTTTCTGTCCCATTGCTTCTAGGATAAAGTACAAAATGAGAATTTTTGGAAAGTAAAGGTCTCCACAATATGACTTTCACCTACCTTTCCAGTCATATATAAAGTCTGTTTCAGTCAAACTGGCCATGTCTTACAGCGGGTCATTCCTCCTGGAATGTCCTCCTTCCTTATCTTTATCTCAGGAAATCCCTGGTTTCATTCAAAGCATCTCCTAGAGAAGACCTTCCCTGATCTTCTCAGTTGTCAAAATCTCACCCTCTCGAAGTTAGCTGACATTACTTCCAAGATATATGGCACTTGTCTCTTGTAGAGTGTAAGCTGCTGGAAGGCAGATACTTTTTGTTTTTGTATTCAAACATGTTTGTTTAATGAACATTTGTTGAAGTGAATCAGAAAAGTTCTAGTAGGGGATTATTGTAATTGTCCAAACTGAGTAAGGAGGTGGGTATGAATTAGTGAGAGTGAGAGTGAGAAAAGACAAAAGGGAAGAAATAAATCCTGTAGAATTGGATTCCACCATACTCAATAGTTGAATGGATAGGAAACATGAAGGGGATGGAGAGAAATCCCTAAATTGATAGATAATAGGAAATCGAATATAGAAAAAGAGTATGTGATGCAACTAATAGAAATATTGAAGTCAGAGAGGATAACAGATTATGGAAGAAAAAAAGAGCTCAATTAGATACTTTGAATTTAAGGTGCTGGTGGACTATTCAAGTAGAAATGTCCCATAGAAATATCTTGTGCTCTTCAGATCCAGGTAAGAATATCCTGAATAGTTCAAGATTTGAGTTTTGTCAGTCAATAGGTATTTGTTAAAGTCTTACTATGTACTAAGCATGGGGATGCAAAGAAAGGCAATAATATAATCCCTGACTACTACAAGGAGATTCTATTCTAATGGGGAGATAGCATTCAAATCTCTTATGCACACACAAAATACATATACATGGCATAAATGAAGGATAATTATCAGAAGGTAAAGGGAGAAAGACCAGGAAAGGCCTCCTCTAGAAGCAAGGCTTAAGAAAATTGAATCTAAAAGAAGTGAATTGGAGGTCAGAAAGGAGCTGAGGGTAGGAGATACTGATTTGGGAGGCATCTTCATTGAAGTGAGAGTTGAACCCATAGAAATGAATGCAATTACTAAAGAAGAAGAGAAAAGGAAGAAGAAGAAGAGAGAGGAGGAGAAGAAAGGAGAGAGAAGGGATGAGAAAGGTAGAAGATCAGAGAAAAAGAAAAAAAAAAGTAAGTAGATAAAGAATAGACCCTTGGAGAATATGACATAAGAAAGAAAATAAGAAGTGATTAGAAAATTAAGAAAATGGAAGAATTTGGCATTAATGAGGCTGATTAAGAGGGTTATGTAGAAGGAAAACATAGACAATAGGATTAAAAAGTACAAAGAAATCTGGTAGGATGGGGTTTGAAAAAATTTCCACTGGATTTGTTGATCCTTGGAGATCTGACCAAGAACAGTTTTAATAGGAGGAGGTTAGAATAGGGTATGGAGTGGAAAGGATTAAAGGAAAACAATTGGAAATATAGGGCAGTAGCTGCATAGCACAGAGTTAGATGAGTTAAGAATAGGTTTTTTAAATTTAGAAATGAGGAGACAAGGATGTTAGTAAATAGGTATGGGAAGGAACCAGTGAAGAGGGGAAGATTAAAAAGGCTTATGGACAAAAACCACTCAACCTCTCAGAGCCCCATAGGACTATCATTTTAAGACTGTACATTTCAAAACAGTTGATCTTTCTTGACAAAAGAAATCTCCCCACCAGGAGCTCCCTACATCAGTAAAATCACAGATCTGTATCCAAAAATCAAAAAGAGGAAGAAAAAAGGAGAGAATAATACTGGAGTAGGTGGAAATAATGAAACCAAGGGTGCAGATAGAAGAATTGATCTCTCAAGGAACATACTTGTTATACTTATTCCCTCCTCTAAGACCAGAAGGAAGGAGATGGGGTGAATGAGGATGCTAGAAGTATTGAATACTAAAAGAGAAAAATGAAGAAAATCCTTATTAACAATAGATAATGACAAATGGGCTTGGGGGTAGCAACTAATAAGGGATGGTGAGGGTTTTGGCCCAGGGCTCCTCCAGCTTGGGTTTTTACCTAAATGGGGGAAGGGGTCCCTAGTTTTCTACAAGTTTTCACCCCTCTTTTCTCAGAGCAGCCCAATAATTCTCAACAACTAGTTCTAGGCAATCAGCATTGAAATCTAGAAATCTATATCAGAAGTTATTTATTCTTCCCCAAACCCCCTCATCCCCAATTTCACACAGTAAGGCTGGTGACTTTGCACAGCCCTCCCTCATTTAAATCCAATTCACTTGCAAGTTATGGAATTACCTTCATGATGTCATGGTCCTCTTCTAGAAGAGTTTGCCCTTCTTTTACAGAAGGACAAACAACAACATACACATGTACAGACACACACATATACCCTATACACACATAATTCCTAGCCCTAAGAATACTCTCTGGATGAAGACAGAAAATGGGAAACCATTCCCTTTTGCCAAGCTCATACTCCAAACATGGTTATTGTGGAATTCAAGCTAAAGAAACTGGGCTGCTATTTCTAAGCTGCCTCACATCCCATTGTTTTTCTCATCCCTTGATTCTGGAGAAGACAATTATGGGAACCCAAAGGACACAGATGTCCAGCAGCAGACACTCCTGCTTGTTTGTCAAACAACACATTGATCCAGAACCAAGTCAGCAATACTGTCCATCTGGGTTAAGTGAGTGCCCACAAACAAGGACCCACCTATTTGATAACTTGAGATTTTATACTTTTCCATCTTTCTGGGCAGCCTATGGGATAAGGGTATCCCCCCCTTCTTCAAATATTCTTCAAGCAACTTTAATGGTGGGAAAACTATGGCTACAGCAGGCCTTCTAAGGTCAAAGAATAGTTTATGGACACAGAAGACACTGGTGACAATCTCAGAGTCAAACCCAAGGCCTTGCCCACCCTCTGATGGCCCTGGCTTTCCTTTTCGTACCGGGCATGCACTTCCCGGGCTCTGGAGGCCGCCGTGTTTTGAAAGAGTGAATTGCTGTGATGAAAATATTTCTGATATTTTTCAAACCCAAACTCTGGATAAATCCTCCGGAAGCCACCACTTTTTTCCTTCTCATAACGTTCTATTTTCTCCAGCCACATAGCCTGATAATTCTTTAATTCTTCGATCCTGAAAGAAGCAGAGACATGTGATTACAATTTTTCTCAGAATGAGACTCAGATAATTGGGGTGTTAGGACAGCTAAAGGAAGTCACCTCATCCAGTTCTCCCACCTCCAGTTCAGACCTCACTTATGATCCCTCCATGATCATTACTACCAGTGGAGACATCCTCTAAAATGTCTAAAATGTAGCAAGGCAGAAGGAGCTTAAAGGATTTCATACCTTCCTGGGTTTAGTTCTGATGAGATGAGGAATCATTCTCCTCCCAAAGAGAAACAATCTCAGGGAACAATTTGTCTTTACCTGAATTCAAGGGACTCTCTCCAAGGAGTTTGACATGCTTTTATAAACACAACAGTCTTTTTCCTCAGAATCTCCCTGAGAAGGTAAAGGTCTGATGGAGAGGAGTGAAAGAACTGAAATTCAAAAGCCTTAGGTGTTAAGACATGTCCCTGCCCCTAATTCAGAATATGACTTTGATGGTCAAGTTCCCCATTCCTCAACTCCCTCGTCTGTAAAAAGGGGGTTGAGCAAAAAGTTCTCAAAAGTCATTTCTTCTAGCTCTAATATTCTGTAATTTTTTTTCTATATTAAAAGGCTCTTTGTTCCTTTTCAAAGCAGCAAAATCAAGTCCTACTGATATATTTAGTGAGCTACATTTGCAGCCAAACCAGAAACAAAATCCAGATTTTCTGATTTCTATCTTCCCCCCCCCAGCCAATTCTTTTTTGGGGGAGAGGGGCAACCAGGATTAAGTGACTTGTCCAAGGCCACAAAGCTAATAAGTGCCAAGTATCTAACATCAGATTTGAACTCAGGTTATTGTGACTACAGGGCCAGTGCTCTATCCATCTCAGCATCTCGATGCCCCATCTCCCTCACCCCCCAAAAAATTCTAAAAAGGTCTCCTTTTCTTTTGCTGGGGCAATTAGGGTTAAGTGACTTGCCCAGGGTCACACAACTAGTAAGAGTTAAGTGTCTGACCCCTCATTTGAACTCAGGTCCTCCTGACTTCAGGACTGAGGTTCTTTCCACTGTGCCCCCTAGCTGTCCCAAAAGGTGTCCTTTTCAAGGAGTTAAAGTAATCCAGTCTTCAAAGTGACAATTCAGGGCTGCCCAAGTGCTATCATTTGAGAGATGCTGAAAGGCTCCTCTTTTGGGGGGGGTCTACCCATTGGGTCTACCCAATTGTCTACTATTGGGTCTTGTGGTCTACACATTGAGCACTGGTGTGTGGTCTACCATTGGGAATTGTGACTCCAGAAGACTGTAATTAAAACATAAAAATGGGAGAAGTAACACTAAAACTGACACCTGGTCAATTTATCAGGGTCATTAGACTAATTTCAGAGCAAAGAAAGGAAAGCGGATAAGGGAATGTGAATGTGACAGACTGAGTGTAAAGCAGGGAGAATGAGTGGGGCAGGAAGGAAAAGATTCAGCCTGGCTGCTGTGCCCAGCAGGGTGCCCAAGCAGGCAGCCCTGGGACCCATTGGGTGCAGGAGGAGCATGGCACTGAGGCCTAGGAAAGCAGAAAGCGGGCCTGGGAGAGAGGAGGGAAGGAGCATCGAGGTCATTTCCTCCTTCCTCTCGATAAGGGCACACCTGATCTCCTTGGAACGGAAATCCTGCAGAAACCTTGCCCTGCGCTTCGCTTCCTCCAGGACTTTCTTCTTCTCACAGGCTCCCAGGTTGATCAGGACCAAGGTGTCATACAGCAGACTATCTTTTACTTCTTTGTCTAACCGGGAATCAGTGGAGAAGCTTGGAGAGTGATTAACCTGAGAGTGATTAACCAAGATGGTGGCTTGGGGGGTTAGGTTACCAGATTGGAAAGGGGAGCAATTCCTATGAGTAGAAATTAATGGGACCTTCCAACCAAGAACAACTCACTTGTTTTTAGAAACTACTACCTCCCCCATATTACCTCAGCTTTCCTAAGAGTAGAAATTAATGGGACCCTCCATCCAAGAATAACTCACTTGTTTCTAAAGACCACCAGCTCTCCCGTATTATCTCAGCTGGAAGTACAAGGGTTAGTCGTGAGCCAGTTCCACCTGTGGTGACCACCACCCCCCTTTCTGTCCTGGGCTGATCTACTCCTCCCCAAGGCAACCTGATGGACAAGTTCCCATCTCCTCTCGTGGCTAGCCACATTTGTGCCAGACTTAGTGCAGCCATCTCATCAGCTTCAGTTTTACAGCAGCTTAGAATTCCCAGGCTCAAAAGATTTAACAGTAACTGGGATTAGGGGTATGTGCAAGTGTACTGGGCAATGACTCACATTTACATAGCAATTTTCCATTTTCGAGATGGGGAAAGTGAGGTTCAGAAAAGTTAACTGACTTGCCCATGCTCCCACAAGCTAAGTGTCAGAACTAGGATTCAGATCTATCTCCTAACTCCAAGTCTAGAACTCCTTCCCATTAAGCCATACTCCCTTTCACCAAGGAATATCCTGGGGTCTTCAAAGAAGAGGAGGCTGTTGAAGGGCAAGAGGAAAGAAAGGTATGTGAGAAAAGAATGTAGAATAAGGAAAAGGCAACACTGTCATTTGGGATGGTTTTCATTTCATTTTACTCTAAGTGGATGAAAACAAGTTGTGAAATGCTCTCTAATTTAACTCTATTTCAGATCTTTTTTTTGAAAGTGTGTACATATAGAGGATTAGTAATAATAATCCCACATTGATATTTGTATAGCTCTTACTATATGTTCAGGTACTGTGCAAAGTACTTTACATATATAATCTCATTTGATTTTCACAAAAACTCTGGGAAATAAGTGCTATTATTGTACCCATTTTACAGCTGGGGAAATTGAGGCACAGAGTGTTTGTTTAACTTGGCCAAGGTCATTTCACTAATATAGTTGTCTGGGGGCAAGATTTGAAAGAAGATCTTCCTCACTCTAAGCCCAGCATTCTATCTATTAGGAAGGTGTGTGTGTGTGTGTGTGTGTGTGTGTGTGTGTGTGTGTGTGTGTTGGGGGAGGTAAGTCAAGGAGTACAAAAAAAAAAAAAAAAAAGAAAAGAAAATAGGGAAGAAAATCACCTCAATTTTCATTCTCCTCTTCTTCCACATCAAGTCAACCCAAAAGAGACTGACCTTACCACAACATAACATTCTCTCTCTTTTTATTATAGTTTACTTTGTTTTCTTACTTCTTTTCTTTTCTTTTTGATCTGATTTTTCTTGTGCAGCAAGAGAATTGTATAAATATGTTTACACATATTGGATTTAACATATATTTTAACATGTATAACATATGTTGGATTGCTTGCCATCTAGGGAAGGAGTGGGAGAAGGAGGGGAAAATTTGAAAAACAAGGTTATGCAAGGGTCAGTGTTGAAAAATTATCCATGCATATGTTTCGAAAATTTAAAAAAAAGCTTTAAAAATAAAAAAGAGAACTGACCCTAAAAGAAAGCATCTACATCTGACACCAGTTAGGGATGATAGAGAAAACAATGGGACTGAGTAGTTTCAAAATATCAAATAAAGGACTATGGGAAAGAAGAGACTGGCTAAGTAAACAGAAAGGGAAAGGAATAAAAACATCTTTATCTCTTTTCTTTTCCTGTCTTTGCCTGATCCCAAATCAAGGATATCCCTTCCCAGGAGCCTCCTTTGTACTGAGAGGTGGAATTGCCTCTGGGACTCCAATATTTTCACAAAGCAGGAACTGAGTTTGAATTTCCAGATCAGGGTGGACTTGAGAAATGTATTATTCCCTGAAGTCTGTCCCCCTCTGCTGGTCACTTCCCGTGCTGGTCACACTCACTTGCCCCTGAGGGATAAGGCACTAGGGAGCTTGGGAAAAAAGCTTGAGTGAAAAAGAGGAGAAACCAAAAAAATGACTTGAATAGAAGTGGGCAAGGGACACATATTCCCTGTCCATCTCTTACCAAGGTGCTTATTTAAAATCTGTTGAATCGGATTACCTCCAGAAGCCAGGGTTTAAGTTTTCTATCCAGCAGAATATCAAAGCCCAAAATTTCAAAGCAGGCACTATTCATGATGTGGTTGGGGAAGCAGGTATGATAGTTGTGTTTAATTATAGGGTGAGCAGTAATCAAGGTCTTGATGATTATATCTTCAATATCTTTCCACATCTTTGCCGTGTCACAGCCAAGTTTGTCCATGTAGTCATTGAAGGTGGAGAGCTTTCTATAAAACAAATGTTAAAATGTTATTAAAAAAAAAAGGGGGGGGGAACGGGGCTAACCTTCGGGTCCCCAGAGGTTTTCAGTGCTGTGTCGAGATTGAAACATCTTGGAAACTGAAAAACAAAAGCACTACATGATGGTATTATTGTCCCTACTAAATGGAGGAAGCTGAGGTTGATGGATTGATTTGAGTTCAGGAGTTCTGAGCTACCATAGGGGGAAAAACAATGAGGGAGGGGGAGAAACTAAGTCCATTTTAAGTCTGGCACCAATATGGTGAACCCCAGAGTGTGTGTATGTGGAGTGGGGAGCAGCAGGCTTCATAGAGGGGCAAATCTGTCCAGATCAGAAAGCTAGGAGTGCTGCTGCAATTGCAGTTTGGAGGAAATGGAGAGAGCCAGTGTCTCCCCTTCCTTACTCCATGTCCCATCTTCAAACCCTTCCCCTCAAGAATTCATTGGAATCTTCAGGATTTAGATTTAGAAGGGATCTAAATCTAATTTAATCCCCTCATTTTATCAATGAGGAACCTAAAAAATATACTTGCTCAAGGTTAATATAGGTCATAAGAGACAGAGTCATTATTATTTTTATTTATTTATTGCTGAGGCAATTGGGGTTTAAGTGACTTGCCCAGCATCACACAACTGGGAAGTGTTAAGTGTCTGAGGCCAGATTTGAACTCAGGCCCTCTTGACTTCAGGGATGGTGCTCTATCCACTACACTACCTAGCTGCCCCAACTTTATCATTATTTGAACTCAATTCCTCCCGGTTCAAATCCATTGCTCTTTCCATTTCATTACACTGTCCAGTGGCTACATTGAAAACAGTGCTGCACAAGATGAGATTCAAAAACCAGGAATGTGGGCAGAGGACATAGGACTGACAGCTCCAGGCCAAAGTCCAGAATGAAAAGACACAAAACAAAATTATAGAAATTATGCAGGATTGGAGAACAAATGTATTGAGAATACCCTGCTGCTATTCCTTCTCCCTCATTTCCCCCTCAAATAACTACTAAGACTTGGAATAAAAAATAGCATTTTTACCTTTTTAATTTGTTTATTTTCCTTCTCATGGTTTTTTCCCCTTTTCCTCTGATTTTTCTCAAACAACATGACAATTATGGAAATATGTTTAAAATAATTGCACATATTTAACCTGTATCAGATTATTTGCTGTCTTGGGGAGAGGGGAGGTAAAGGAGATGGAACAAAAATTTGAAACATGAAATCTTACAAAAATGAATGTTGAAAACTATCTTTACAAATATTTGGATAAATAAAATACTATTGAAAAAATTTTAAAAACTAACTACTAAGCTAGAAAAAGGAGTCAAGAGTTCCAGTGTTGATAACAAAAGTAAGCTAAAACTTCTCTATTTAATAATGAAGGTCCAAGGAATAGTATATTGATTAAAATTTTAGGATTATCAAGATAGATAAAGGCAGCTCTTATTACTCTTTATAAAGGGATTTCTGAGTCACCACATAGGGGCATTAAAATCACAGAACCCCAAACCTAAAATCAAGCCCCCAAAAGCACCTAAAAGATTCAGAAATAATTGTCCAAAGTCCCCCAGAAGTAAAATCAAGTATTTAATTTTAACCAAAAGCTCTTAGGATATCATTCAAAGCTAAATGACTCTTATTTAACAAAAAAATCTAATAAAAATTAACCATATTTGGTTTTCAAACCCCTCAACAGATTAGAAGCAGCAAACTAGAAATAGGACAAGAAGATGGCTATGGGCAGGCCCACTGAGAGCAGTGAAACTTGACAGCTGACAATCTGTCAGATCAAATGTGATAATATGTGAAGTGCTTTACAAGCTTTAAAGAGCTATATAAGTGTTATTGCTATATTATTATTGACATTGACCAAGGAGACAGAAAACTAAAAACAAAACAAAACAAAAACCAAAAAAAACCCAGAATTTAGTTGTACTGTGCACTGGGGAAAAATAGAATGATGTTTTTTAATACTGACCTCTACTCACTAGGAAGGGATATATTTTGTTCATTACCATCTGATCTGTCCTCCCTTTCTCAGCCAAATTTGTCTATTCTACAGCCTCTCTAGTCTGGCTTCCTACTTTAAAACCTTCTCCAGAAAGTAGGTAGGTGAGCAGCACAAGAGGGAGGACATTATTAGACTTGAGTCAGGAAGATCAGAGTTCAAAACCTGTCTCAGACACTGACTAGCTGTGTGACGCTAGGCAAATCACTTAAACCTTACCATCTCTATGTGCTCAGGTTTAGTAAGGGGAGAAGGCTGGACATGATGTAATATGATAGGGTTGAACACTCTTGTTTTTTATCTTTTCTAAGGGCATGATGTTGGGAAGAGATAAAAATAAAAAAAAACCATTTACATAACGCTTTGAAATTTTCAGAGATCCATATTTATGTATATATCTACATATTTTATATATATGTACACACACACACACACAATGCTCATTTGAGCCTTGTAATAATCATTTAGTGCTGGTACTATTACAAGAATGGTTCATTCTCTACTTTTTGGAGTTTGGATCAATTAATTTATTTGAGTAGAAACCCCTTTCATCAGTATATATTAACCACTCCTTTTAAATTTCCAGTACTAAATATACAATCTCGTGATCACTCAATTAAAACTGTCCTTTCCAAAGTCACCAAAGTTTAATTATTTTTCTCAGGACTCAGCTGCTTGACCTCTCAGCTGTTAACCATCCTCTCCCCTCCTTTCTCTTAGTTCTCCTTCTACCTGTCTGATCACTCCTTCTCTGCCTCCTTGGCTGGGTCTTTATCCATGTCCTACTCATTGACTGTAGATGCCATCTGAGATTCTTTACTGAACTCTCTTCTTCATCTCTTTTTTTTTTCTTTTTTTATAGCCTTTTATTTACAGGTTATAGGTATGGGTAACTTTACAGCATTAACAATTGCCAAACCTCTTGTTCCAATTTTTCACCTCTCACCCCCCACCCCTTCCCCCAGATGGCAGGATGACCAGTAGATGTTAAATATATTAAAATATAAATTAGATATACAATAAGTATACATGACCAAACCGTTATTTTGCTGTACAAAAAGAATCAGACTCTGAAATACTATACAATTAGCTTGTGAAGGAAATCAAAAATGCAGGTGGGCATAAATATAGGGATTGGGAATTCAATGTAATGGTTTTTAGTCATCACCCAGAGTTCTTTCTCTGGGCGTTCTTCTTCATCTCTTGATGACTTCATCTGTTCAGGTGAGTTTAATAATTATCTCTGCACTATTGACTTCAAAGATATATATTCTCTTGTTTTAATCTTTTTTTCTGAGCTTCAGTCATATACTACAAATTGTCCACTGGACATTTAAAACTGAATATCCCACAAACATCTCAAATACATATGTCCAAAAGGATCCCCCAAAATCCATCCCCTTTTTGAACTTTTTTGTTTCTGCTGAGGTCACCAATATTCCTCCAGTCATACAAACTTAAATGGTGTTAATTTGCACCTGACATGGCCTGTCAGTTGTCAAATATTATTTCTACTTCCACAATATATCTCTCCCCTTTTCTTTCCATTCACACAGCCACTGCTCTAGTTTTTGCCTGGACTTCTAATTGGTCCTAATGAGCCTTCTTTAAGTCTCCTCTGTAATCTACCCTTCACCAAACTGTTAAAATGACATTCCTAAAGAGGAAATAGACATACATAGACAAAATCTATCTTTCTCCTTTCTCTTTTTTCCTCTTTTTCTTCTTTCTCAGTTTCAGTGGTTTCTTAGTATCACTAAGATTGAATATAAACTACTTTTTTGGCATTTAAAGACCTTAATCCTAAGCTAGTCTAGATTTATCTTTCTAGTCCTTTTTTTTCCAAGTTAATTTTAACACTTTAAAAAATTTTTTGAGTTCCAAACTTTCTTCCCTTAACTCCATTCCTGAAATTATAACCAATACCTTTCCAGTCTTTTTGTACATCACTGCCCTTCACATTCACTTCACTCTTGCTCTTCTTCATCTTAAATATTCTATCTGAATGAACTCTGCTTTTCCACCTGCTGATTCTCATGCATGAAAGGCACTTATTTCCTCCTTGATGCCATCTCTCTGGATACCTAGTCTCTCTGAAGACTCAGATCAAATCTTAACTTCGTCATGAGATATTTCTTAATTCCCTCCAGCTACCAGTGCTCTCCTCCCTAAAATCACTTGTACTTATTTTGTATATTCTTACATATGTGCATGTTATCCTCTTGTTCTAGATTGTAACCTTCTTGAGGATAGGAACTTTTTACATTCTGTCTTTGTATAACTAATATTGTGCCTCTCATGGGTAATTTAAAAAGTAGCCTTTTCAGTTGCTTGAAGTTTGGTACATGTAAAATATATTTTATGAAAGTGTCCATCCAAAATGGCTAAAATAAATAGCCTTAGCACATGAAGGGAAGATAAAAAGATGGGAGTGGAATAATCACTCAGAAGTAAATAGATATGTCTTCTATCATTCCCCAAATAATCACTGCCATTTAGTGAAACTTATTTGAGGTAAACAGTTAGTTTCAAGGTGGGGGGTCAAATTTAGAGCAAGAGAAGCAGCCAGCATCTGAACCTGATATTTATTGAGGAAAAAGAAGGAAAGAGAAAGGGATAAAGGAGGGAGGAAAGGAGAAAAAAAGAAGAAAGAAAAACAATAAAAGAAGGATGACTCCAAATTCCTTGTATCTCCTACCATACCTAGCAAAATTCTGGGCACATTTTAGGTATTTAGTAAGTGTTGAATTAAACTGGAAAAACACACATACAAGGAGAAAAGCATGAAAGGAGTAAAAGAAATGAATAGGAAAAACAATGGGAGGAAAAGGATGAAAAATAGCACACTGGACTTTGAATCAAAAAGATTGAAGTTCAGATACAGCATGTGACATTGTGCATAAACTGAAGAGGTTAGACTCAACGTCTCAAAGGTCCCTCTATGATCCCATGATCCTAAGAGCAAGGCAAAATGGCTCATACAAAAATAGGAATGAGGCAATCTGTAGGAAAGAGGAAGCATCTATAGAGTAAGGAAGAAAGAAGAAAGGGATAGAAATAAAGAGAAAAGAATGATAAGAGTTAGAAATTAAGGCACATTTATTGAGTGTCTACACTGGGCATAGTACTTTGCCAAGTTCTGCTGGAAATAAAAAAAAAAAAGATTTATGAGAAATGGTTCTTGAGCTATATAAATACAGTATAGGCACTATGCTAAGCATTTTGCAAATATAATCTAAATAAGAACCCTATGAGGTAGATATTGTTATTGTCCCCATTTTACAAATTGAGTCAGACAAGTTAAGTCCTACACAGCAGAGGGTTTCACAGTTAGGAAGTATCTGAGGCTGAATTTGAACTCTGAAATTACTGACTCCAAGCCTGCACCATCTAGCTGCCCCAGTGCCTTAACATGGTGCTTTTAACAATGCTTAATAAATTGCTTTAGACTTATTTAGGGAGACTATACAGAGAGAGAGAACAGAGTATCTAGAACAGAATTCAAGGTGAGTGAAAGAGGAAGAAGGGAAGGAGAAAAAAAAAGAGAAGGGAATTTAGAAAGGAGAAAATTCTTATGTTGTCCTCTCTACAGCCACTTCCCTACATCCTCATCTTTTCCTTGAGCCACTTCAGATTCTCTCTGTCATCATGTGAGCTTATTGTTGGAGCTTCATTCATCTCCTTCCTCCCTGTCATAATGAAGCTTTAGGGAGATCAGATACCCACAAGAGAGCTGATCATAGGATCAAAGATTTATAGCTAAAGAGACTTTAAAGATTATTTAGTTCAAATTTCCTCATTTTACATAGGATAAAACTGAAGATCAGATGATAACTGATTTGAGTCACCTTGCTAATAAATTGCAGAGCCGAGCTAATATAATAAAAAATTACAATTCTACCTAAATTGGTCTTCTTGTTCAGGGCCATATCAATCAAACTGCCAAAAAATTATTTTATAGAGCTAGAAAAAATAGTAACCAAAAGCATCTGGAATTACAAAGGTTCAAGAATATCAAGAGAATTAATTTTTAAAAATGCAAAGGACATTGGTCTAGCACTACCCGACCTAAAACACTATTATAAAGTAGCAGTCATCAAAAAATATGGTAATGACGAAGAAGTAAAATGATGGATCCAGGGATAGGTTAGATACACATAACACAATAGTCAATGACTGTAGTAATGTGGTATTTGATAAACCCCCAGAACTCCAGCTTATGGGATAAAAACTCACTATTTTAAAAAAAAAATTTGTTGGGAAAACTGGAAAATACCTAACATGCCATGCCAAAATAAGGTCAAATAGATACATGATTTAGGTGTAAATGGTGATATTAGAGGCAAATTAGGAGGAGCAAGGAATAGTTTACCTGCCATATCTTTAGAGAAGGGAGGAATTCATGGCCAAAGAAGAACCAGAGAACATGATGAAATGAAAAATAGGCAACTTTGATTACTTTAAATTAAAAAGGTTTTGCACAAACAAGCCAACACAGCCAAGATTATTGGAAAAACACAAAGTATCGGGAAAAAAAATGTTTACAGCCAATATTTCTGATAAAGGCCTCATTTCTAAAATATATAAATAACTGTATGAAATTTCTAAGAATACAAGTCATTCCCTAATCGATAAGTGGTCAAAGGATATGAAAGGATATGAAAGAATTTCAGATGAAGAAATTAAAGCCATTTATAATCACATGAAAAAATGCTCTGAATCACTATTGATTAGAGAAATGCAAATTAAAACAACTCTGATCTCACACCTCTCAAATTGGCTAAGACGATAGGAAAAGATAATCATAAATACTAGAGGGAATATGGGAAAACTGGGACACTAATGCATTACTGGTGGAATTGTGAACTGATTCAACCATTCAAGAGAGCAATTTGCAACCATGACCAAAGAGCTATCAAACTGCGCTTACCTTTTGATTCAACAGTGCTACTACTGAGTATATAGACTCAAGGAAATCATAAAAGAGGGGAAAAGACCCACATGTATAAAAATAGTGGTAGCAGTTCGTTTTGGCAAAGAATTAGAAAATGAGTAGATGCCTGTCAATTGGGGAATGGTTAAGTTATGGTATATGAATGGTATGGAATATTATTGTTCTATAAAAAATTATGAACAAGCTGATTTTAGAACTGATGCTGAATAAAAACAGCAGAATCAGGAATACATTGTACATTATAACAGCAACATTGTGTGACTATGACAGACTTGTTTCTTCTCAGTAGTTCAGTGATCCAAGGCAATGACAATAAACTTTAGATGGAAAATGTCATCCATATCCATAAAGAGAACTATGGAGACTGAATGTAAATAAACACATGTTATGTTCACTTTTTAAATTTTTTTCTTGTTTTATTTTTCTCTCGTTTTTCCCTTTTGTTTTGATTTTTCTTTCCCTACATGATTCATAAGGAAATATGTAAAAAATATACATATGTAACCAAAAATAAAATAAAATACAAAAAATAATAATAATAAATTACAGAAATCAGGTTTGACCTAGGCTTGACTCCGAATTCAGTGCCCCCTTCTTTTTCCTCCATCTTATTCACAAGTATTTATTAATGGATGGAAAAGTAGAATTTTGATGGGATAGTATGAATTAAAATCATTTGCTGTACAGATAAAGGGAGAGAAATTAATTTTTTACTATCACATTTGATCCTCACAATAACCTTAGAAGGTAAATGACCATTTTATAATTTATCCCCATTTTACAGTTTACAAACATATGCACACACATATCTATGTTATATGGGGAAAGCACCTAGTAAGGTTTTCCCCCAACCTTAGCAAACCTTGCAAAATGGCATTGTCTCCAACCTAAGTTGGCCTCCTGGATGTGATGCCATCTGAAATGCTGCCCATGTAATCTCTGCTCCTCTGAAACAGTTAACCATAATGTGTATTATTTCTAACAATGCATTTTGAAAAATCTTGGTATCTTTGTCCAAGTCTTATCATCAAAAAGCAAAGCAGGGTTTATAATAACTGGTGGGTGGGTGGTTCTAGCCCACTCACACTAGCTTTTCTTATCTCCAACAGGGCAAAAATGAGATAGCATTCTCTAGAATTCACTAGACCTCAAGGTTCTTAAGCAGGACCGAAATCAACTTTTTGGAGGGTTGGGAGAGGGGAGGAAGGACTGCCATCAAACTGGCAAGTGGTCCATGCCCCATTACTTGTCTGTTTAACCCAGTGCTTGAAAACTGCATTAGAGATGGGGAGGACTGGAAGGCATTTAGCATTTAAATAGGAGAAATTAAAAAATCAGCTAGCTGCAGGGAGTAGGAGAATCAGTGGGACAGTGTTGGACCCTCTGGAAAGAGTCGGCTACACCCTTCCTGGACATCATCCTGTACCTACTTCAAATTCTTGGTTTCACTTAATGAAGGGACTTTCTACTTTAGTTGCCAGGAGTTCTGGAACTTGGCTCTGTAGACTTCACCAGACCCTCCACAACACACAAAAAGTCAAGAACCCTATTTGGAACAAGGTCAACTGGACAGTCATTCAAATTCACACAACTCTCCTCCTGCTTTGAAGCTAGATTACTATGTAGTAAGCCCTCTGCCTGGTCAGCTTAGCATTCTCTGCTCCCTTTTCCTAAATCAAAAATCAGAAAATGATTGTCCAGGTTTAGATCTATTCCTGAAATCCTTGTATCTCCTTTTTCTTTGTAGATTCTCAGGAATAAGTTGGTCACAGGTTTGAAACATACCAGAGTATTATGTATAACAGGGCATCATGACATTAGTGGAGATGTATTACTGACTTAACTGCGTCACAAAAAAACCCCCCCAAATTAATGAAAAAGCACTTAATAGGGTGCTTCAAATGACCAGACAATCAAAGATATTTGTTGATTTGGGAGGAAAAAAGGAAGGAATAAAGAAGAAAAAAAGAAGCTAGAAGGAAAGAAAGAAAAAATAAAGAAAGAGGGAAAGAGGGAAAAAGGAAGGAGGAAAGGAAAGAGGGAAGGAAGGAAGGAAGGAAGGAAGGAAGGAAGGAAGGAAGGAAGGAAGGAAGGAAAAGGGCCAGTTGTAACAAGTACACTTTTTATATCCTGCTGGCAGAACAGTTCAATGTTTATCTCTCTCTCTCTCTCTCTCTCCCTCCCAATCTTCCAGGATTTATGATCTAGCTTCCTTTCAATGATTAACAGCTTATAGGCACAGAAGACATCGTTCCACGTCTGGAGAGCAAAATGTTTCCTGAATTTTTGTGATCCAGAGGTTGGGTACAACCTTGGGCCTGGGCAGAATCTAGATAGAAGCACAGGGAACAGTCAGCTTTCCCCGCCAGGAGGTGGGATAGAAAAAGGAACATTTAACTTACCTCTTGCTGCCAGAATTTCCATCCCGTACAAAATTAGAACTGTGTTTATTGATAGAATAGTTAGTCAGGTGCATGCATATATCATCCTAAAAAGACAATGAGTTTAGGAAGTCAGAAAGAAAAATGCAATATAATTCAATCCCATTTCATAATCATTATTATTATTATTAATTATCATATAGATCTTGCTATGTGCCAGACATTGGGCTGGGGATTGGACACACAAAAATTGAAGCAGTTCTACCTTTAATTTAATGTAGAATTATATTCTACATGGGGCAGAGGGGAGGGGAGGGGCGTTTAAAAAATATAAAATGTATATTCAAAGGAAATACAAAGTGATTTGGGAGAAGGTGGGGGGAAATGGTGCATTAACAATCAGAAGGATCAGAAAGGGTCTCAAGAAGAAAGAGGCATTGAGCAACACTTGAAGCAGCTGGGAATTCCAAGAGGCAGAAAGAAGGAAAGAAAGAAAGAAAGTGTCTCTGACCTAATTGACTATACAAAAGAAGGGAGAGAGGATATAGAATATGAAGACGAAAGGAGGAACAACAGTGAGAAATTCACCAGTAAGAAATTCACCTAGAAATCTAAGTCATAGTCAGACTGTAAAGGGCCTTAGAGGCAAACATAGGGAGCTGGATTTTATGCTAGAGGAAAAAGAAGGATCCTGAAACAGACTGAATGGCATGAGAATGGCATGGTTATCACTGGGCCTTCAAAATATCAACTTGCTGTGTGGAGAGAGGGAAATCAAAGACATTATTATTGCAAAGGATGTGAGGGGTCCAATGGCCTAGTATGTTGCACATATTTTCAGACTTTTTCAGTGTATTAATCGGTTTTCTTGATTTCCCCTCCCCCCCCCATTTTCTTTCTTTAAAATATATATTTTTTTGTTTTATGGGATGACTTTAAGAGGGGAGAGAAACATGTTTAAAAAAAAGATACCATTAAAAACAATAAAGATATTGCAATACTGCAGGATAGAGGTGCTAAGATCCTGATTTAGGATGTGTGGAGATGTGTGGTAGACTCAGTAAGACTTGGCAGCTGATAGCAGGTGAGAGTGATAGGTGAAGGACAGCTCCAAAGTTGCAAACCTGAGAATCTGGGAGAATAGTGGTACCTTTAAAAGACCTAGGGAAGTTGGGAGGACAAGTGGATTTAGGGAGGGAAATAATGAGTTCCATTTTAGACGTAAGGCATTTGAAATGATTATAGAATAGCCAGGAGGCAGTTGGTGACAGACTGAAGCTTGGGAGTGAGATTAGGACTTTCTATGTAGATGTGAGAGGAGGGGAAGGGAAGAAGACAGAGAGAAGAGAAGAGGAGAAAGGAAAGGAAGAGAATGGAAGGGAAGGGAAGGGAAAGGAGAGGAAAGGGCTCGGATATAGCACTGTTATACATTTATACACAGGGGTCAGGATATGGATATTGATTCAGTAAGAAGGTTGGGAAGGAATAGTCAGACAGGTAAAAGGAAAACCAGGAGAGGGCAGTATCAGGAAAAACCAGAGATGAAAAAGGAGGAGGAAAGATGTGATCAACAGCCACAAATGATGCAGAGGAGTCAGGAAGGATGAGAACTGAGGAAAAAAAAAAATAAGGTTGTGATTTAGCAATGATTTCATTGATAACCTGGCATTTGGGTTGAGTGGTGGAATCAGAAGCCAGATTATGGGTGAAGAAATGGAATCAAGTGCTGATCACCTGTTGCAGGCATTTGATTACGAAAGGGAAGTTTGGCACTACAGGGTATTATTGTACAATGGCTAAGACACTGGAACTAAAACTAAGCAGACATTCATCAGACACTTTGTAGCTATGGGACTCTGAACAAGTCCTTTACCCTCTCCAGGCCTCAGTTTAGTTTCCCTATCTGTAAAATTGAGGGGATTAGAGATCCTCTAAGGTTCCTTCCAACTATAAATCTATGATCCTTGGATGACAGTTTAAGGGAACCACAGGGGGTTAGCTTTTGTCCTTTTATTTCATTAATAGATTTACATATTTAGATGGAGAAATTTAAGAAAATTAAAAGAAATTAAGAGCTTGGAGTTTGATTTTTTTTAATGAAATGTCATAGTTTTATATCCTGCTGAAATGGGCACTCTAGAATGCCTAATACATTCCTTTGCCTCCAGGATGGACTTCACCCCAAAGCTGTAGGGAGTGGCGCTGACCTCTGGAACCTTTAGCATCAGGTGCTAAGTTAATGCACCTGGGTAGGGAAAGACAAGATTTGAATTGGGACCTGCCCTGGATTGTAGCTTATTCCTGAAATTAACTGCTGAACAGGCTGCACCACCCTTACTCACCAAATTATCTGAAGAAGGATTAGAATAAGAGGTAGTGGCAAATCGAGCCAGACCTTCCTTGTACACAAAGATCCTGAGAGGATCACAGGAGGTCACCAACACATAAATCCGAAGGTCAAACTTGAATCCATCAATAATAAAAGGCTAAATGAGAGAAGGAAAGAGACACAGGTGACTTGGGAGTAGCTGCAGTTTGCTGCTGCTCTCCATTCTAGTCCATTCTTGAGAGATGGACCAGGGCTAGTGGACATCAAGATGTCTAATCCTTTGCTCCTAACTTCTTGGGTGAAACTGGACAAGGCATTTAAGCTCAATGATTGTCAGGGTATCTGTCTATAAAATAGTGTGCTTGCCCACCTAACAAAGAAGTTTGAGATTAGGACAAGCAAAGAAGAACTTTGGGGTAAAATACCTGTGTACAACTACAGGTGCCATCACTCTTCAGCACTATCTCCCTCTGATTCTTTGACCCAGGAATTTTGCTGCTAAAATTATAGCCCTGAAAAATGTCTGAAGATAAAAATGATCATGGAAGCATTATCTGGAGATAACAAAAAAGCTACAGATAGAGTATATACACAAAGGCAGGCCTGATTTCAAAATCTCTAAACCTTAGACAATCAATTAACCTCAAAAATTTTAAAAAGAATTTTAAAAACCTCTTTAGGCCTCAGTCTCCTCAAGTGCAAAAAGAGAAGATTGGATTAGTGGCTTAGTTAGGTGCCTTCTAAACTACATTATCTATGATATCTCATGATTAGGGAATAAACAAATTATAATATGTATGTATAATGGAATATTACTGCACTATAAAAATGACAAATATGAAAAAAATCAGAGAAATACGGGAATACCAATTTTGTATAAAGTAAAGGCAGCAGAAGTGAAAGAATGGTCACATAGGCTACAATGATGTAAATAAGATCAATACAACTCTGGAAAAATACGATAGTCTCAATGAAAGAAACTGGCAAAACTGAAGGCTATGTTCCTCAGAGTCCTCCTTTGTATCCTGAGGACTTGGTCACTTACTAATAATCTGACCCTGGACAGATTTTTACCTGTGGGCCTTGCATCCTATAGCCTTGCATCCTATAGTACAATGCGGCATTAGATGACATCATAATGCACAGAGAATAAGCCTGGAATAAGTGAGACTTTAGACACTATCTGTGTGACCATGGGGATGTTTGCCTCAGTTCCACATTTGTAGAAATGATTTAGAGAAGAAGATGGCAAAGCAGATCAATATTTCTGCCAAGAAAACTCCAAATGGGTCACAAGAGTTGGACAAGACTGAAAGTGACTGAACATAATCCATTTGGTTAACAATTGATAAACTGTTCTTTAGACAATTTGTAAGGTGGTGAGCTTAGATGTATGCTGGAAAATGTCCGATATGTCACAACAAAGTGTATCAATAATTTCCTTTATAAAAAAGAAAAAAGAAATATCCACTAGCCATTCCTATTGTGAGTAGTATAATTCTCCCACTCTTGTGTGATTTTATGTCAGTCTCAGAACTATGAATTCTTCAATGGGATTCTCATCCTCAGGCTGACATGATACTAGAGATTTATTGAAAAGAAGAGAAATTCTCTTGCTAAGTGACATAGTAGCTTAGTGATTCAGTAGACCTGGAGTTCTAATCCTGCAAAGATATTAATTTTGGGGGCCCTGGGTAAAATACCTTTAAAAATTACCTTTGATATATAAAGTTGGCAGATCATATCTTCTCCTGGTTTGATATCTCTCACAGACCGAGTAACAAATATACCTCTCCCTTGGCAACCAGAGTCCGGCTTACAGATAAAAGTTTTAAATTTTTTTGATCGGCTATAGTTCTGCAAATCCCCCCAACTACCAGAGGGAGTGAAGAGGAAATAGAAAATAAGAAATATATTAGTTGGGAATACAGCTTAAACTAAGGCTAACTCTTTAAAAACAAAACATAAAAACTGTAGAAGGCAATGGCTTTGATAAGATAATAAAAATGATCACTAACATTTATAGAGTACTTTAAGTTCACAAAATGCTTAAGAACCATTATAAATTAGTCCCTTCCTCTTTAAACAAACAGAAAAAACTTCTGAGTTTAGAATTAATAATAATAGTTGGCTTTTATTTAAAAAAAAAAAAATTACTGGGCAGTAGATAGAGAGCCCAACCTGGAAGCAGTAAAATTCATCTTCCTGAGTTCAAATGTGAGCTCAGACATTTCCTAGCTGGGTGACCCTGGGCAAGTCACTTACCCCTGTGTGCCTCAGTTTTTCTGTATATAAAATGAACTGGAAAAGGAAATGGCAAACTATTCCTGTATCTTTGCCAAGAAAATTCCAAATGGAGCCACAAAGTTTGAAACAAGTGGATAACTACTTTAACTAAACAGGCTTCCTTGTTGTTCCTCACAAACATCATTGTTTTCTTGCCTCTATCTGCCTTTTGGAATCCTGGGTTTCCTTCCAGAAACAAGTCTACAGGAGGCCCTCCCTCATCCCTCCAGTTGCTTGTTTTGTTTGGGTTTTGTATGGAGATTATATATATATGCAAGTTGTCTCTACTACCAGAATATAAGCTCATTGAGGACAGGAAATAGTTCCTTTTTGGCTTTGTGATCCACCAGTGCCTAGTACCTAGTTTGAGAAATGCTTGTTGACTCACCAATTGACTGGAAAAGTTGAGAAAACTAAAGTAGAAAAAGAATTACACTTACTCTGCTGGAAGACACCACGTTTTAGGGAAAAAATGGAATTCTTTAGGGAAAAGCTTTATCATACGACTCATATTCCTGGCCAGCAGGTCCTTTCGGCAGATTTCACTCATTCCAGGGAAGTGGTTGATCTTCTGCAAAGAAAGCCAGCAAGTATGAGCTCCAATCTCAACTCCAAGGAGGAAATGAAAATACCCATACCCAATTCTCACAGTGCCTCTGGCTTGGGATCATATTCCCAACGCTCCCCCAGCAAATGCTTCCCCTACACTGGGGACTGATTCAGGATCTAGTACCTGGTGACTTTTCATTTCCATTACACGTTCTAGGGACACTGAGAAGTCTGTCCAATAAAGAGTCCAGTCATCATGCTCCCCTCCCTCACGTAAGCCATACAGTCTAGCTGCCCGACGAACTGCATTAGGCACACAGAAAGAGCATGTCAGACCATGGAGGAGAATGGGAGAAAACCTACATTGTGTCAAGCAAGTTGCACACTGTCTGCATTTTTTTTTTTTAGGCAATTAGAGTTAAGTGACTTGTCCAGGGTCACACAGCTAGTACGTAAGATCCGATCTGAATTCAGGTCTTTCTGACTCCAAAGCTGGTGCTCTAATCTACTGCACCACCCAGCTGCCCCTTCTGTTCTCTATTTCTTCCAGCCACCCTCATGAGAAGCTGGCATTTTCACTGAGAAGCAAACGAGATAGGTACAATACTATTGAAGAATACAGATTGTATGGCTTATCTGTGGCAAACTTCACCTTAAATTCATGGCTTATTTTTTCTATAGAGAATAAACTGATTAAAATAATTGTACATGTATATAACTTATAGCAGATTGCCTGCTATTTTTAGGAGGGGGGAGGGAAAAGGAGGGAGGGAGAAAAACTTGGGAATTCAGAATCTTACAAAAATGAATGTTGAAAACTACCTTTACATGCAATTTGAAAAATAAAATATTATTGAGGAAAGAAAGAATAACAAAAAAGAACAAACTGAATTGTTTCCAAACACTATCAGTTTACTGAAGACTCAGAGAACAAAAATTTATCAGACTTGGTATCAAGAGGACTTGGGTCCCAATCCTGACTCATCCACAAAGTGTCTGCATGAATCACAGCAAATCATTTAACCTCTTTGGACTTCAATTTCCTCACCTGTAAAATAAAGGCATTGGACTAGATGATCACTAAGTCTCTTCCAAAATGAGATTTATGATCCTAAGCCCAAGCAAAACTTTAATTAGAGTTTCAAACTGTCTGGGGAAAAAAAGATTAACATATATATACTTACTAAAGAATATCATTCATTTTTGGGCTGCCCCCTGTTTTTTGATTAACTGTGATTGTGGGGACTGAATGTGAATCACAACACAGTATTTGCATCTTTTTTGTTTTCTTGCTTTTTTTCTTTCTCATTTTTTCCTTTTTGAAATGATTTCTCTTATGCATTATGATAAATGTGGAAATATGTAGAGAAGAATTGCACATGTTTAATATATATTAGATTGCTTGCTGTCTAAGGGAGGAAGGTGAGAGGAAAGGAGGGAGAAAAACTTCAAATTAGCTATGTTTGCTACTAATCTGGAGGGCAGCATAAAAAGGCAAAGGGAAAAAAACCTGTTGAATAGGATGTGCAAGGGTGATGGGTGACTCCCCTCTAAACTTTGTGGTCATGACCTTATTCATTTTCACACCATATATAGCTCAAAGTTGCTGTCCATACAACTGATATGACAACTAGAGGTATAGTGTGTGGAAGGTGTGTATTGTTGGCTTCCCTTGTTGGAAACCAGGAATCCTGGGAAACCAGGAAAGTTCTGGATATTTAGCTCAAACTATGAAAAGGGAGAAAGCTAGGTGGTATAGTAAATAAGACTGCCAGGTCTGGAGTCAGGCAGACTCGTCTTCCTGAGTTCAAATATGACCTCAGAAACTTGCTAGTGGTATGAGCAAGTCACTTAACTCTGCCTCAATTTCTTCATCTGTCAAATGATTTGGAGAAGGAAATGGCAAAACACCTTCAGTATGTTTGTCAAGAAAACCCCAAATGGGGTCATGAAGAGTTGGATATGACTGAAAAAAAATTGAAATTGAATGAGAAAGGAAAAATAGGATTTAGAATTATTTCCTTGGATCCTTAAGGAATTGGATCCTTAAAGAGAAATTGCTTTCACCCTTCCAAAGAATCCAGTTAACACCAATGAAACTTGGTACCCCAAACACAAAATGCTCACCACTATCATATCGGCAACTGGATAGATTGATCACCAATCATCTGGAAAAGAGAAAAAAGAAAGCAGCAAGACAGAGACAGAGAAACCGAAAAGGACCACAGGATGGCAAGACTCACAAATCAGAGAGCTATATCAAAAAATATTCCATCCATGATTGAAAGGGAAAGGATCCTTAAAATTTGAATTGTTAGGGCAACCTGATTCCTTACTATACTATAACTAGTTTCTACTGTAGGATAAATCTAAAGGCCCAAAGGAGACATAGCTGTTACAATAGTAAGTACCATAAAGATATAAATATTTGATCCATTAGATGGAAATTTGTTATGCTTAAGAGCATATCTCACCTCCATTATCAATATGTTATTTCTCTTCTTTCTATAGAAGATAGGAGCATGCCAAATTGAGGAGACACAAGAAATCTAGAGTCAGAGGAACTCAGATCTTTATTATTTTATTCAAAATGGTTGGAATTCCCATAGGCAGCATTTATTTGTAAGAAATTACCAAAACAACAACAACAAAAAAGAACATAGATAATGTTAATCTGTGGATCAATATGCTTCCATAGGAATTCGGTTTAGTGGATCCTGTTTCTGCGTTTGACCATACTGCCCACATTCATTAAAGCAGATAATTGAGAGGTTTTTAAACTTTCTCCCACCAGTCTCCTCTCTTTCTGGACCCTCTCCTCTTTATAACAAGCTGCTCTCCCCAGTCTCTAAGTTCCATAGTGCCTATCTAGTTTTCTGCATTTCTAAGGTTCTTGTCTCCTGGGTCTATCCTCCCCTCTCCCACTTTCCATCTTCCATTTCTAACCTTTTTTTCTTCCTCCTTTTATGACGCTGAGAGGAACACTTCTGTAAGGTTGCCACAGGATCTTTTTCAACAAAAGTCAGCGTTTCTTCCTCTCTTGATTCACCTTCTACAGAGATGTCCTCTCTCTCATCTGATTCACCCAATTCCACTTCTTCCAAGGTCAGGAACTGCGGCATCTCTGGGGATGGAGTTCTGGGAAAATAATAAAAGTGGGGCCACTGGAAAAGTAGAGAGCAATTACATGAACCCACCTCCAGGGGGACCTCCTTCCTTGTTCATGGATGGCATGAGCATCCCTAACACCAAAACAAAGGCTTAATGTTAAAAAATCTCCAATGCACCCGTGTAGCGCAAATTCAAAGCGGGGACTGATTCCTCTTTTTGCTGCTAACTGTATGACCTTAGGGAGTTGGGCAACCAACCCCAGACCTGAATTTTCTCTCCTGTGACTCTGCAGAGCAGGCTGAAACCTTCCAATGCATGGTGGCAACTGGTAAACAAGCTCTCTCTATTAGACAGAGATTGTGCCAGGCTGGATACTACAACTCAAGAGGCAAGCTCTGTGTCCTACCAGGTGAAGGAGTTATTCCCAGAGGATACAATTAGGTGCACTGAGGAAATCTGTTAACTTTTTAAAGCCCTAAAGAGACCAGTAAGAGAGTAAGTGGGATACTGGCTTGAAAGCTAATGCTACCTACTGGCATGGAGTGTACCCCTAATAGGATCAATGATAAATTTATATATTGATTCTTGCTCCATTCACCTTTAAAATTCCTGACATGTCTCCCTATGCTTTGCTTTAGAGTCCTTTTGGTAGAATTTAGAATTAAAAATTAAAAAAAAAAAAGAATGTTAGAATTGTTTTTACATATAATTGAGAAAAAAATAAAATATTAAATTGTAAAAATGTGTTTTGCATGACTGCACATGTATAATCTATGTCAAATTTGCTTGCCTAATTTTTAATGAGAGGTTACAAGAGTGAGAGAATTTGGAGCTCAAAATCTGAGAAAAGAATGTTAAAACTGTTTTCACATATATATACATGTTACATATATATAATTATAGAATCCTTGTGGTAATCCAAACTGACTTCCTGACAATCTCCTGCTACCCCAATCTCCATGCTCCCAAAGTTTTGAACCAATTGTTCTATATTACACACCAAATACCCCCACCCCTATTCCCCATCCAACACATACCCCTTTTATCACAGTTCTGAGCCTGATCCAATTTTCCTGGACTAGCCCCATTCATTCCCTATGAAGCCAACACAATCCCCAACCTTTGCCTCTCAGACAAATTAGAAATATTAATTACATATTGGCTTGTTGGCTTGTATTCCCAATTATATGTGAGCTCTTTGATGGAAGGTCTGTGTGTGTTATTTGAATGCATCCCAACTAAAGCATTTAATAAATATATGTGACTTACTCAACAATATTTATACTCTGTGTTCTCTGGGTGCTGTACTAGACTTCTTACCATAAATTAAACCCAGGGGCAGATTTAAAATCCAGGTTTCCTCACCAATCTCTTTATAATTATTCCCTCACCATTCTCTTTCTCTCTCTATTCAAATTCTCTAGTTTCAGTATAATCCTTCCCTTACTCCTGCATCCCATGTCTCCAGCATTCCATATACTCTGGCCCCTAGTATCATTTACCCCACTGTATACTTACCCCCTTTCCTCTTCTTCCAGGATGGAATCTTTCAAATCAGTGATGGGGGCCCCTTTTACATTCCCTTCCCTGTTCACATACCTGCATTGGTAGATTTTATTAATAATCCCTTACATTTGTATAGTATTTTAAGCCCATTTATATCTATATCTATATATCTTCTATCTTACTTGATATATTAATTCAATGAACATTTATTTATTAACTACCCCTTTACGTGCCAAGCAAAATGCAAAATCAGGGATTTAGAGCAGGAAGAGCCTTTAAGGGTCATCTAATCCAACTCATTTTGTTTGCTTTTTTAATAGATGGAGAAACTGAGGCCTGGAAAGGGAAACAATTTGGCCAAAATCAGTAGTAAATGGAAGACTCAGCATTTGAACCTACTGCACATGAGCACTGGACTCCAAGTCCAGGACACCAATTCTGGAGGTGTTGGGAGCAGATAAATTTGAATAAGACAAAGCCTCTGCTCTCATGAAGTGTTACTTAATGTAACAGCTTCCTCACAATACCTCTGTTTGATGAAAAGCAGGAATGAAGAAAGTCAGTTTGGATTTTTCCTAGAAAAGTTGTTGCTTATGAGGACTGGTACTTGCACTAAAAACAACTTGGGCAGCCTTACCTATTCCAACAAGTAAAGCTATTTAGGCCACTGAATTGAAAAATAAAATCTCAATCATATAGGTCATAGGATCATATGATTCTATGATAACAGATTTAGAGGTAGAAATTTTCTCCATTCTTATCCCCTAATTTCACAGATATGGAAACAGAGGCCCAAGAGAGATTACATCATTAGCCCAAAGCCACCCTAGAGATGACAGAGATGCTATGAACTAAGTCATATGGTTTCAACTGCCAGTAGTCAGGCCCTCCCTCTAACCAGGTAAATTCTGAGTCACATTCCAAAAGAATTTAATGATAAGAAATCTTTACTTTGCTTTTACTCTTTATTTTTTTTAATTAAAGGTTTTTATTTTCAAAACATATGCATGACTAATTTTTTAACATTGATCCTTGAAAAACTTTGTGCTCCAAATTTTCCCCTCCTTCCCACCACCTCCTCCCCTAGATTACCTGGCCTTACTCGTGTAGACATATCTTAGCCTCCACCCTCAGTTCAGAGAGTTAGTGTTTATCAAGCCCTCGAGGTCAGGTTAATACTGAACTGAGGTAAGGAAACTAACCCTCACATGTCAGCCTTTTCAATTTGGGATGGGCTGTGTTCCTTCTCTCCCTCTCTCTATCTCTGCCCAAATGGACAGATGTTGAGAAGAAAAAAAAAAAAAAAAAGTCAAGCCTCTATCATCCGAAACCTTTTTTCCATCTCTCTACTATCTTCTATTATTTCCTTTTTTTCTCTCCCATTTTTGCCAGTACTGCTGGCCTTTCTTTGGATTCCATTGACATCCACACACAATTCAGTCTCAATGATGGCGCTATTGGCTAAAGGTATTTCAAGAATCCACCTTGGGCTTGCAGAAGAATCTCTAGAGATCACCTGGCCCAATTTCTGAATGAGATTAAAAGAGAATTTTCTTCTCTCTTTTCAATTCCAATTAGAATTCATTTAACATTTACTACTTGCTAGGCACTGGGAGATTCAAAGACACAAATGAGGCAGAACAAAGATTCATTTCCACTTCTTACCTAACAAAACAAGTTACTTTGATCCTGCCCAAGAGAATAATAGATTCTGAAGTTACTTCAGAAATCATCTAATACACAATACCCTCTCATTTTATAGATGAGGTAACAAGCCAGAGTGTCAAAGTTGTCCAAGATCACATGATTAATAAGACCTAAATGAGGACTATCTGATTTGCTCTTTGGACTCTGATCTGCCTCCCTACAATTATACAATTAGGATATCTCTTATGCTTTATATTCATTCAACTCACAAACACTTAGGGGCAATGCAATGATAAAGGTTTTCAATCTATTGGGAGAGACAAGCCCCACCAGAAAATAAACTATAAGTTAGAATATAAGGGTAGAATTGATCAGTGATGAACAGAACCAGCTACACCCAGAAAAATTAATACCGGGAAATGAATGTGGATCACAACATAGTAATTGTACTCTTTCTGTTGCTGTTTGCTTGCATTTTTTTTCTTCTCAGGTTATTTTTACCTTCTTTCTAAATCTGATTTTTCTTGTGCAACAAGATAACTGTATAAATGTATATACATATATTGTATTTAATATATACTTTAACATGTTTAACATGTATGGGACTGCCTGCCATCTCGGGGAGGGGTTGGAGGGAAGGAGGGGGAAAATTGGAACAGAAGTTTTTGCAAGGGTCAATGTTGAAAAATTACCCATGCATATGTTTTGTCAATAAAAAGCTATTAACAATTTTTAAAAATAATGTAAGGGTAGAGGGGGAAAAAAGTGTGTCACCTCTTTCTCTTCCTACTATTAATATCAAAACCATTCCTAAGAAAGAAAATCCCATTATATGCCCCACTCTCGTACATTTTTTTTCAGGTGGAATCTGGTCCAAAAGAGTAGTCTTGATGGGGAAAAAGAGGATACATGTCAAAAGGAAACATGATTGGGACAGGGGTGGTATATGGGGAAGGAGGATGAGGATACTGTTGCCAGGCAGTCAGATGAAGACTTATCTTGTTAACTATTTTAATAGGCTCCTACAAACCTCTCCAATCCTTTTACCACACTTTGTTACCAAATTGATATTCTCAAAGCAGCAAGTCTGAGTGCCATTCTGTACCCCTACCTCCACTTTAAAAAGTTTCAATGGCTCCCTAATGTTCACAGCAAAACATTACATCTCTCAGTTCTGGGCTACCAGCAACAAGTCTGGAATGCTCTCCCTCTTTACATCTAACCTATGAAATTTCTAATTTCCTCCAGAGTGCAATTCAAAAAGCCACCTACTTAAAAAAAGAGATTTTACCCACTTCTCCATCCATCCAGTCAGTCATTGGTGCTCATTTCCTCACTGAAATTACTTTGTATACATTTTGAATTCAACTTATCAAGGGGAACAAGGACTGGACTGATTTTTCTCTTTGTATCTATCTCCGGTGTCTGACATTGTAGTAAACACTTAATACTTTAAAAATTGAATTTAGGTGATTTGATTATATGACTGCCTCTCTTCCAAAATCTTTAATGGCTACCCATAGCCTTAATAGAGGAAAAACCAACTCCTTGGTCTAAATGAGAAACAAGGTCCTCAATAATATGGCTCCCAATTACCATTCTCAATTTACCTTTGGGTACTTTCATTCAACTCCAACTGGAGACTCTGTGAGCTACATCTTATTCTGACTTTTCTCACCTTTAGGCATTTGCATACATTATGCTCATGAACCTAAACCAGAACTTCCACATCTACTCCTTTTCTTTCATTAAGTCCCAAATAAGGTGCCATCTGTTCTATGGAGCTTTTTCTGACAGCCCCATTTATAAGTTCCCAGGCAAGCATTTTGGTACAGTGGAAAAAATATTGACTACAAAGTTATACAACAAGGTCCGAAGGCCTGCTTCTGACATTTATTACCTGTCTGGTCTTGGATAAACCATTTAATCTGGGTGTCTCACTTTCCTCCTATCTAAAATGATGAGTTGGACTAAATGACCTCCTAGGGTTCTTTCAAGTTACAGATCAAGGACCCTCCCCAAATTTTGTCTTTCTTATGGATTTAACCATATTCTAATTCATTTATTGTATATTATATATGGTACATATGTATTATATATATATATTATAAATTATAGTTTACTTATATACATATATTTTCACCCTCCCCCACCTTGGGAAAAGCCCAAAGACTGTGTATCACTTTATCTTTTCATACAGCTAAACACCCAGCACATAGTAGCTATAAAACAAAATGCTTTGATAATGAAGCTTGTGCTGATTAGTTGTAGAAAATATGACTACCAATTAATGTGACTATCCTGTGTGGTCAGTAGAAGCAATCTCATTCCCTCAAATTATAATAAAAACCTTACATCCTCAAAATTAAAAAAAAAAAAAAAAGCATTACAATGTCATAGGACCTTAGGGAGTATCCTTAAAGGACATCTAGTCTAACTCCTTCATTTTGCAGATGAGGACCCCAGAAGTGGAACCTTTCCTCCCCAAGATCATGCCAGCAGGAAACCTTAATTTGAACCCAGGCTTCCCACTCCAAATCCAGCCATCACTTCATTGCACTACCTCATATTAATGCCCGTGTAGAAGTGAAGAAAGAGGAGGAATGGCCATTGTGAGGAATATCACATGTGAGGAAATACAGGAGCAGAATGAATGCTGAATCTTATAATCATAAAAGTTAAAGCCAAAAGGGATCTTAAGAGATAATTCAGCCCAACTTCTTATTATCCAGAAGAGGAAACAGAAGAAAGTGACTTTCTCAAGCTCATAGAGGCAGTAATAGGCTAGCATTTATCTATCCCTGTTTGTAAACACTTTACATATTATCTCACCTGAGCTTCACTACAACCCTGTAAGGGTTTTAAAAAACAGGCAATTGTTTTACAAAACAGGAAACTAAGGCAGACAGCAGTTAAAATGACTTGCCCAGGCTCACACAGCTAGTAAGTATCTGAATTGGAACTGAAATCTTCCAAAGAGTCGCCAGGATTTTTACCCAGGTCTTCTCTCTGGAATCCTGTTCTGTTCCAATGCAATTGTGAATTCTAATGTCCAGTTCCTCAAAGAAGTGAAAGGATTCACAAAGTTCAGTACTATAAGGTCTGATAACCTTTTTTTTTTTTTCATACAATAGTATCATATTAACATACACTCGGTTTTTCTTTGGAGTGTACCTCGAAAAAATTCCAAAGAATTCATGCATTAATGATCACTAAAATCTTTTCCTTTGGGATTTTTTGATCGTTCCTGGGAGGTGATGGATATGAAGCATTAATAAGAGTATAATCAACCTCCAGAGTGTAGCTGGGAAATGTGGTCCACAGGGATATCCTAAGAGTATTTGGACTCAAATTCCCATGAGTCTAGGCAGCCATACTCCAGAGATTAATTGTGCAAGAATAATGGAAGATGAAAAGCAAAAGCCTTATAGGTGTGTCACCATGCTAACCACAGGAGCCAAACAGAGATACTCAACTTGTTTTGGTAACCCAAAGAGTGTTTTGGCTCAGCTTTCCAAGGGGACTCCAGTCTCATTCACCTAAGATAGTTATTAACAAAAGCAACCCCAATCATTTCCTTCATTTTAGCATGGTGCTAATAATAAGAAGATAATAAACTGGATTATTTTTCCTAAAAGAAGAAGTTTTGCTCTCCCTTATCACCACATGCTAAGGAGTTCTAAAATCCTGACCACCTGTCTTTAAATGCCCCTACGAATGGATACAAATGATTATGGGGCTGAAACAGGACAAACTCTTCAATGTCACTTGAAAAACAATCCAAAAGCAAAGTCTTTGTAGTTGTTCAGTACTGTCCCACTCTTTGTAACCCTACTTGAGGTTTTCTTGGCAAAGATATGGAGTGGTTTGCCATTTCCTTCTCCAGCTCAACTTACAGATGAGGAAACTGAGGCAAGCAGAGTTAAGTGACTTGTCTAGGATCCCACAGTTAAGTGTAAGTAAAAACAGTAAGCATCTGAGGCCTGATTTGAACCCAGGAAGATGAGAATTCCTGATTCTGGGTTCAGCGTTCTATCTACTATGTCACCTAAGTAATCCTTGAAGAAAAAGGCTTTACTGGAAAGCAGATGGGAACCTGTGAAACCAGAATTTAACTTCAAGTTTGGCCTTTGGTTCATTGCTCAACAGGCACTAAATAACTGTGTCCTTTCTATGTCAGTTTCTTTAAAAACAAAAAAAATCTGAGCAAAGCGACTATAAAAACTTTAACCTTAATCTATCAAAGGGACTGATGAGGTCACAGCTGGAAAGCGCTTTAAGATATTTTGGGGTTTTTTTTTTGCTTTAAAAAAAAAACCCAGCTGCAATACATGAGACAACCAATGCCAGGAGATAGAGCTGAACCTCAGACCTGGGAGTCTGTAACTCTTTAGATTCTATTTCTGGCCCTTGCACTAGTTCAGCAGGAGGCTTGGAACAATCCTCTGTAAAATTGGAAACCAGCAACATGGGGATGTTTAAATAATTGCTTAAGTGTTTTGCCAATGTAAAGTGCATATTAATAATATCGCCACCCACCAAGAGCAATAATAATACTGCTCAGTAGCTCACAGTCCATCTTTTTATACTGCTGGATGGATATATTATTGAATTCTTCAGGTAAGGTTAAAAAAAATATGGAATTGCTTGGCTGCAATTGTATGGTGGAGCACTGGACTGGGAATCCGGTGCCATTTTAAGTGCCATTTTCTCATAAATTCCCTACTGATACCCTCAATAAACTATCTTGTACTTAAGTTGTATATATTTATGTGTATACTTGTCTTCCCTGTAGAATGGACGGTCCCTGAGGGTTAAGGACTTTCATTTTTGTCATTTTGTACCTAGTGACTAATATAGTGCCTAGTAATCAGTATAAACGTCATTGATTGTTGATAGACTGATTTGGGGATATTTCATTCAACCTCTCCCAGCCTTAGCTGCTTAATTAGACAAGATAGCTTTCAAGGTCCCTTTAGTTTCGTGATTCTGTGTGGCCAACTTTGATCTCAATAAGGCCTAAAGATTTTAGAATTATCCAACAAATGGATACCGAGTCTCCAGGCTTCAAATCTACTGTAGAGCTTTTATTTTAGCTCCAAGAATTTTGACCCAAGGTGAGAAACTAGTAAGTCACCTAGGGAGGCGATAAGCGGGTACACTGAGAATGTCCTAAAATTCCCCTTCTGAGAATGTTCCTCCAAAGAAATAAAGGTAGGTATTTGTTGCAAAGGAATCCTTTGCACATAGGAGATTTAAGACTCTAGAGAAACATATGGTACCAGAAACCTTTTTTGTGGTAGAACGGAAGGATTTGCTAAGATTTCGAAGGCTACTGGAGGAGGTCCACAGTTATCATAGATCTAGAACTCATTTTGCAGATGAATAAACTGAGGCACAGAGAAAAAGGGTAGGGGTTTGCTCAAGAAAGAGCTTGTGGGGATGAAGAGAGTCAGAAACGTATTTTAGAGGGGTCTACAAAGATGGAGAACAGAGTATGAGTACAGGAGTGAAGGCAAGGTGAGAAGTTAGTGGAAGGACTCGAGGGAATCTGGTGAGTTTAGGGATTATGTTTACAATCCTGGATTATGCAGCAAAGGGCTGGCTGCACAGGTGGGAGGAGGCCGGACGGAGCTGGGAGGGCGCGGTAGGATGGGGGCGCGGTGGGCTGCAGCAGGGATATCCAAGGCAGAGAAGGGAGAGCAGCGGGCACTCTTACCCACAGTTCTTCATGCGCCCGCACGCCCCCGTTCCGCTGTCCGTATCACTCTCGGCCAAAGTGGACGCAGCCTCCTCCCTCCCCCACTCCATGGTCTGCAGGTGGTCGTTGTGCCCCATCGCCTGCCCCAAATCCCCTCTGCGATCTCCGCAGTTTTGGGTGGGCCGAAGCTTAGTTTTTGCAAGAGCCAGATCTCGGGCTCTAGATTGGCCTTTTCTCCTGACCGCTCTTCCCAATAAATTAACCGCCTTTTTCTTTCCATTGGGAAGAGCTCGAGGGTTGTCCCGGGAGACGCTAGGACGCAGAGCCCTCAAGAACCAGCGCGAGTTAAGAAGGGGTGGTTCCCAGCTCCAATCGCATAACTGGGGAGCGAAGAATCCAGGCGCGCAAGCCCAAGGCCGGCTAAGCGAGAGCGAGAAGGGGGGGCGGGTCCGGGCCAGGGCTTGGAGTTCTGCCAATCAACGAGCTGGCTCGGAATATTCTGATATACTACCCTCTGCAAAAGTGTGAATAAGTTTCCAGCCTCGAACTGGCTCTTTTCCTGACGGCGTGACGCCATCCTCCGAACATTGTGATGTAGTCAAGTGGGATCCTCCCATTAGATAGCCCAACACAAAGTGGAGGGAGGCTTACTCCAGACAGCGGAGGAAGACCGATGGTGATAGGCCACACATCTATAACGCTTTACGTTTCTTTTTAAATTATTATTATGCTTTTTTTTGGATACCAATCACTTTCCAACAAACATTCTCCAGTTATGCATTTCCCCTTTATGTACTGTCTTCTTCAGTAGAATGTAAGCTCTTTGAGGGCAGGGACTGTTTTGTTTGCATATACTTGTTATCTCAACACTTAGCACAGTAAGTACCTGGCACATAATAAGCCTTACTAAATGCCTCTGTCACTTTTTCTGTATCTTTTCTTTGTCTCTGTCTCTGTATGTGTCTCTCTCTCTTAGTTTCTGTCTCTTTCCCCTCTTCCCTCATTCAATTCTTTCCCCTTCTCTTCCTCTCCTTCCCTACCCTTCCTCTATCCATCTCTCTCTCTATCCATCACTCTTATCCATCTATCTGTTACAAAGTTAGTGGTTTAAGTTTTACAGATCACTTTTCTTATAGCTTAATACAAGGTTAAATGACTGTACTGAACACACACACACACACACACACACACACACACACACACCCTTCCCTGATAAGTCCAGAAAAGAGCTCTAACTAGGGTTTCTGATGCCACGTTGGTGCCCTTCCACCAAACCACATGGTACCAAGTAGTTGTTATGCACTTAAGCCTAGGTGTTTGAGGAAAGTTAAAAGTTTAGCTCATGGGGCAGCTAGATAGCATAGTGGACAGAGTGCCAGACCTGAAGTCAGGAAGACTGTAGTGCATTCTTAGGTGCATTCAAAACTGACTTCAGACACTTACTAGCTGTGTGACCCGGGGGCAAGTCATTTAACCCAGTTTGCCTCAATTCCTCCTCTGTAGGAAACGGTGAACAATGCCATTATCCTTGTCAAAAAAACCCCAAATGGCATCATGGAGTCAGATACAACTGAAGAGATACAGCCCTTGCCCTCCTAGAGTTTTAGTATATAAGGGAACTAGATATTAGACTAACAATTATGAAGAAGTCACTCCCCATTTTAAAGCAAAAAATATGCTTCCCTATAACATCCATCTATTGTACGTTCCTATTTCTTCCTATCCTCTAGGACCAAGCAGAACTGTTCTGCTTTTTTGTCTAGACAGTCATTGAGAAATTTTAAACAGAAAGATTATATAATCAAATTGATGCACAAAGAAGATTAATCTAGCAGTGAAGGGAAGGATGAATTGGAGGGTAAAAGAGGGAGGTGAAAAGACAAATTAAGAAGCCATTATATCCATATAAATTGATCATTTAATAAGTGGTAATCAGGGTCTCAGGGTGGGAGGAAGAGTGGTGATAAAAAAAATAGAGGCAACCTTGTATTTGAAAGACTTGTAAAGCTAAAAATTGAAAAGACTCAAAAAACTAAGTCAATGTAGGAGGAGATGGAAGAGCCATAGTAAAACATAAGGCAAGTTTAAGCTTTCTTTGGGCCTTGAATCCTTTGGGATCTCTACTCAGAATAGTGTCTTTAAATGTACAAAACAAAATGCACAGGAATAAACAAGATATATTGAAATAGTTATCAAATCATTTTAAAAACATTTTCATCAACCCAACACTAAGAATTTCTGAATAAGTTTTTAAACTTATTCAAACTTAAACATGGTACACTAAATGATGAAGCCAGATGAAAATAAAGATGTCAGAAGAAGAGCAAGTTTAGGGGAAAAGACTCAGATAAAAATATTCCAGGAGAATTTGAGATTCTTGACCATTTCATTTTTGTTTTTACATCCATTTTACCTATATACTGGGCTAACCAAATGATTTTTGAATTAAACTGGAATGAATGATGAACTTGGAGACAAATGTTAAGTTTGAAGTACCAATGAAATATCCAGGTGAAATGTCCTTTAGGTAACTGGAGGTTTATGCTAGAACTTGTAAGAAAGGTCAGTGTTTAAATGGGTTGCTTATCAGGAAAGACTTCCTAAAAGAGGTAGTCTTTCAGCAGATGAATTGAGAATTTCTTGACTGAGAGATTAAAATGTAAAAACACAGCACTGTCACAGGAACAGCCTCTTAGGTACAAGAAGAATCCCCATCCTGTCATCACCACTATCACCATTCTCCATGACCGGGAGTCTCATCTGCTAAAGACCCAGGTGCTAGAGGCAAGGACACAATTTTCCCCATAGACATGAAATCCCTTTGCCACATGGCTTTGAAATTTACTATAGGATGAACAGAGGGCCCAAAGTAGAACTATCGGCACATCTGCCACTCACCCAGAAGCCCTTCTCCCCCTCCCTGCCTCAGGCTACTGGCTAAACTGCCCTTACTACCCCCACCAACATCTTCCCATCCTGGAAAGGGGAGAGATTGGGAGAAGAGATGCAGAAGAGACCCAGGTGACCACCATCAACTGGCCACCCAGCAGATGCTTCAGAAAGACCAATTGTTCTAGGCTCTACCCCCCTCCCAAGCTTTTGCATCTTTATTTCACCTCCCTCCCCAGTGTCCTACCAATCTGTGCTGCTTCAGTCTTTGCTCTCACTGGAGTGATATTGTAATGGAAATGAAGGTGGGGGTATAGGACTGAGAGGCCAAGATTTACAGCTTAGAGAGGGTTTCCATTAAAATCCCTGACAACTGGTTATTTATGGATGGGCTGGCTGAAACTGAGCTAATATCCCAGACTAGATCTGGCACCAGCGATGCCCATCAAGAATGAAGAAGGGGGGGGGGGACTGAAAAGCCAGCCCCAGTTAACCAAAGCATAAAGTATATGATTGAATCAGATACTCCCTCCCTACTAGGGGAAGGATGGGAAACCTTCAGAAGCATCTGTGACTTCTGCTTTAAAAAAAAAAAAAAAAAAAAAAAAAAGCCACATGGCCAAATGATGGTAATGGTGGGGGAGGGAGGACTTTGTATGCTTGGGGTAAGAGGTTAAAGAAGAACTGTGAGGATTTCTTTCCACCACCAATACTGCCAATAATGTCCACTAGTCAGTAACAGAGCTAAACCATGGCAACTTGTCTAAACTGGACCTGAAAGCTAAGATCCAGTAAGAATAAGGTCCTGAATGCTGGAATTGTCTTATTTCCAGAACATTTGATTCTTTATTCCTATGGGAAATCAATAATAAAGCAACACATTATATTGTTATATAACTTACTATTATATAAAAATGTTTTGTGATTCTATTGTTATAACGCACTATTTTTGTAATACTTGTCTGAATTGGCTTTTCCATGGAACCTACAATAAATCATTTTCATCCATTCACCCTATCCATCATGGGACCCAGAACTCAGTGCTATTGGGAGGAATACCATTTATAATAGCTAGCATTTACATAGCACTTAGCAAGTATTCTCTCATTTTATCCTTCATAACAATCCTGGGAGGGAAACTTGAAAGGCTGACAGAAATTAAGTTACTTCTGTAGGGACACATATCTAATAAGTGTCTGAGGCTAGATTTGAACTCAAGATTTCTTGACTCCAAGACTAATTAATATGTTGCATTCACAGAGCCATCCAGCTGCCTCTTAAGATTTGTGGAATCTTAGAAATTTTTGGGGGGAAAACCCAAAACAAAACAAAAACCTTCTACTTTTGAATGAACACTTGAAGAGCTAAAATTGGTTAACACATTTAAAATCACCTCATATGTATAAAACAAATATTTTGTATTTTCCAAGTCTTGCCTAGCCATCAATTACATTGGAATCTAAATATTTCCCTGTGCTCACCAAAATGAAGAAGCCTTAAAATATGGGAAGTTAGTTAACCAGGAGGGTAACCTTGAAATATGCTCAACTCTTTGGATCTGCAGCAAGAATAGGCAAAGAATTTCAGCATAATGAAAGCTAACAGACTGCCCTCTCTCCCATCCCCATATGTGGGCCACATGTGAGCTCGGTTCTGAAGGACTTGCTTTAGCATAAGATAGCAAATAGTTTGTTTCTATCTCACCCCTATATCTTAAGCCTCTTCTTATCTCTCCCAGCTATGATGACAATAGGAGGATGCCTCAGTTTAAAAGGAGAGACAGATTATACTCTCACTTCAAAAGAAAAGATTTAGAATTCTCTCTTCTCTCCCTCCCTCCCTCTCTCTCTCTCACTCACTCTTCACACACACACACACACACACACACACACACACACACACGTAGTGAGAGTTGTGGGAGTCTCCCCTACTCTTGCAGAAATGGTGATTGCTTGCATGTAGCTGGCTACTAGAGCAGGGGCTCATACAAGTAAACCCACACTGGGATTCCAAACCTCTGGCAGCCTTTTCTATTTTGTGTCTTTGGGTTTTTTAAATACTGGGCAGAAGTGCCCAAAGAGAGATCTTAAGAGATGAACTTTTCAGCAGTAAACTATCTTTTGGATGTCTCATACAGTTCTGGTTGCATTACTACAGCACCCCTCTACAACTACTACTACTATTAGTACTACTACCATATACAAGGCTCCTGAGGAAAGATGTGATGCCTAGAAGGAAGTGCACAGTATCAGAGCAGGAGTTGTTCTAATTGTACAAAGACTCTATATGGTTGTTAACTAGACGACACTGGAGGCTTAAAGTGAACCTACAGGGAGCTGAGCAAGGTCATCATATAGGTGGTAATATCCATATCTGACCTTGTTTGTTAACAAGGGGGGGTGGGAGGTAGGAGATAGCTTCAGACCCCAGCAGCAGGTAATGTATTGATTTCTAGTGGCAAGGTAGGCCCTTTCACCAATAATCATTGTGGTATAGTTCTGATCAGTGATGCAGGTAGATCCATTATAGCCCCTTTTGCTCTGGAATGCAAAAGGCAATTCTCTAATTGCTCTCTATCCAAGAATTTAAGAAGCAGAATTATTGGGAAGTAGTTTGGTTTTCGGGGGGATGGAGTGGGATGGGGGTGCTAAAGGGTAGAATTTGAGAGGGTGCCTTACTTTCTAACAATTTAGGGGAGGTGAAACTGTTACTACTCAGACCCATAGAACAAGGAAATCCCTCAGAAGCTTCAATAGTCTATGGCAGTGGTCCTCAAAGTGTAGTCCAAAGAATTGTTGGGGTCTCTGAAATCCTTTCAGAGGGTCTACAAATTCAAAATTATTTTTTATTTCTAATATAGTAAATAGCTATAAATATAACCCATGTGAACAAAAACTCTTTGAACAGATCCTCGATAGTTTTTTAACAACATGAAGATGAGAACAAAGGTTTGAGAACCACTGGTATGGTGTAAAGAACTCTTGCCTTTCTGAAGTGGGTCTTAGAGGCAATCTAGTCCAATCCCCTTGTTTTACAAATGAGGAACCTGAGTCTCTGGGGAAAGGAAAAGATTTGCCCCCTTTACACAGTCAGTTTTTGTTTTGTTGTTCAATATCATTGTGCAGTTTTCATCTTAGAATTTGTCAGAAGACCCAGATTCAAGCATTGGTTTTGCTGCCATTCATTGGCAGTCATGACTGTATCAGCTGTAATTGACCATTATGTGAACAATTCATTTAACTTTCTTGGTCTCAGTTTCCTCATCTGTAAAACAAGGTTAGTAAGAGCACGTTACCTCATAGGGCTGTTGTGAGGACCAAAAGAGATTGTCCCAAAAGTCTTGGTGTAGCTTTTAAGCTTTGTTTCTAAATGTACTCAGATACATCAAGACTGTATATAAAAAGCACTCTGCAAACCTTATGTAAATGTTAGTTAGAATTAGGCAGTTTATGATAAGACTGTATACATTCGTGATAAATGTAGGTGTGCCCTGTTTTAAGAAAATATGACATTAACAGAGAGGAAGGATGACATGATAGAAGCAGCCCTGGACATAGAATCAGGAAGCCCCATAACAATCTTTCCTCTCTCTAGAAGCTATGTGTCACTTTTCTAGTCTTGAAGCCTAAAAAAGAGACAGGCTTTTTAAAATCATCAGTAGGAGAAAGCTATCAAAGTCACATTTGTAGAACCCTTTGAAATTCTGCCAAGTGCTTTTCCCAAGACAACCCTAAGAGATAGACATTCTGAGTAGTATTGTGCCCATTTTACCAAGGAAGAAACCTGAGGATCAGAAAGTTGATGGTCTACCACTTCAAGGATGGATGGCAGAATCAGGGTTTGATTCCTCTGATTCCAGATGCCTTTTTTCGTTTTTATTAGAGACTGATAACATTTGAAAATTCAAACTTAGAAAATTATAAAGTACAATAATTCTTTTTTTTGCCTTACAAAAAGGCTTAATTCAAGAGTCCTTTAAATGATTAGCATATAACTCTTCAGAAACAAATTGTTACATAAATGAAGAACTTTTGCTTGTGCTCTACAACAATCAGCTCCATTTGTACCTAATATGGCCATCAAAGTGATGGTGATAGTTATAGTTACTGTTTATCTTCCACTAATCCCTTTACCCATCTTCTGAACCAGTATATAATATAGAAACAATTTATAATAGATGTGAAAGCCTGTTCAGACTTAAGATTATTAGGAGGAATAGCAAGTTTCAGAGGTGAACCTTACATCCATCTCCAGTTCTAGTACAGTTTAGATTTAAAGTTCTTGAACTAATTGATTTTGCTGCGTTTTTTTTCCTCCTTTTCCTTTTTTTTTTTTCTTAAAATGAATATTCTTTGTTAAATGGGATAGCTTTCTGGGGGGAGGAGACTGGATGCAGGGAGAAATTTAGGCTATATAGAAGGCATCAATAAAAATGTCTTTAAAAAAAAAAAAATCTTAAGCCAGAATCCACGGGTGCACTCAGCTGCTGAGCTGGGCTGGATTGGACTAGGAGAGAGAGGTGTTAATTCATTCAAGTGAACTTTTGTGAGGGTTAAACATAAAAGCTGGGAGATACCCAGCAGCTGCTCTGGAGCACTGTCTTCTGGCCCTGCTTCCTGGCTTGACAATCAGGGCCTCTCTTCCCAGATGGCAGATTTTCCCAAGGTCTTGTTACCAACTCCCATTCTTTTTATTGTAAGATCTATATAGGCAGAGACTAATTCATATCTTGGCTTCTCTCTGACACACAGCACCTGGTCCAATGGCCACCATTCTGGGAAAATGGATACCAATACTGGCCTTGAAATTAGATATCTGATAAGCAAAGTTCCCTCACAAAGTTCCCTTCCAACCTCACATAGGAGAATATATTCTCAAGGTATTTTAAAGGCTCTTTCCTTTCCAAAAAGAATAAACTCTATTTGGAGTTCCTGATTGCTCTTATTTCCCCTGGCTATCACCTCACATAAATAAGGACTTTCTAACAACTTGAGCCGTGTATAGATCCAGAAGGTCTGCCTCTTGAATTAGTGAGTTCTACACCACTGGAGGGGGTTAAAGAATCTAACCCTTTCTGACACAACACTCTGTGAAATGGCAACCAGCTTCCCCTGCGTATTTCTGGCTTCCTCCTTACTTAGCTTTTCAAAGTAACTTTGGCAACACACATCCTGTAGAGATTATGCACAGGTGAGACTCATTTTTCTTTCCCTAGCAACTCTGTGGAGATGGACAATCCAGAGTTCCAAACTTCCCAGAGTACCCTGGACAACCTATGAAATAAATATTGGTCAGTTTTTCTATTGTCTGAGGATAGAAGCCCACCCTAATCGTTATGTACTAATCAATAAGTAAACATTAAGTGCCACTACTCTCCACAGCTGCCATACTAGTCGTGTATCCAACCACCAAGCCGCTGATTCAAGTATGTTTGCATTTTTCTCCCTACATTCTTTGGCCTCTCCCTTTTCTGCTTGCAAGTCAACAATGGCTAGCAATTGTATCTGAGGCAATTATTCACTTTCCCAATAGGTCCCCTTAAAGAACCAACTTCCTGGGCAATATTTCATGACATCTTGGCTTATACCTGTCTCTCCTTTACTGACCATAAGGATAGGGATTCCTTCAGACTCCCTCACTTTAGCCAAAAAGGGGTAATTTCAATAATTTTGGAGACAGGCTGTGCATTGAATTTGGCATAATAACAATTCTTTGTACTATGGATTATTTTATCTTCTGGCAAAGTGCATTGCTTTGACCAGCACCAGGTGTTCATTGAGGGAGCTTTCCCCATTTCCCAGGGACCTAAGAGCCAGAAGCAGATGATCCATTACAAGCATCTTGACATGCTCTCAATCCATGCTCCATCTAAGTGCCAAACGAACCAAACCAGGGATTGCCATGCTAACTCTGCAGCCTGCTGTGAGACAATCAACTTGGAAACTGTTCCCATAAGACCCAGGAATGCCTGTATTAATTTATTCATAAGGCTGCCATGAAAAGTGCTACTTATAAGACCAAAGAATGATTGTTATTCTGGCCCACTTATGTATACAAGCTTTTGCTCCAGCATGTTAAACCCTCCCTCTCAGGACAACTTCTGATTTTCTCACTGAGAAATTAAATTTATTTTATCCCTGACTCTCCTGCCTTTAGCCGACTCTGTTTGGCTCCCAAAACCAGTTAGAAACTGGTCTAATTGATAAATATTTGGGAACAAGAATCAGAAGACACAGGTCTCTGCCATTCATTAAGTATGATGGTAGGGGCAGCTAGGTGGCGCAGTGGATAGAGCACCAAGCCTGCAGTCAGGAGGACCCGAGTTTAAATGTGATTGCAGATACTTAATACTACCTGGCTGTGTGACCCTGAGCAAGTCACTTGACCCCAATTGCCTCAGCCGAAAAAAAAAAAAAAAGGAAACTAATAGTGTCCTTTGGACAAAGAACTTAATCTCTCAATTTTTTCATCTGTATAATGTGATATTTAATACTATTTGTCCTATCCTATAGAGTTGTAATTTTTAAAGCACTATTAATTCCCATAGTTTCCTAGAATTAGGGTATGATTTAGTAGTCTACTAAACTATAAGATCCATGAAGATAGGTTTTGTTGTTGTGTAGTCCTGTCCAATTCTTTGTAACTTCATTTGGGGTTTCTTGGCAGGGGAACGGTTTGCCATTTCTACTCCAGCTCATTGGAGGAATTGAGGTAGACAGGGTTAAGTGACTTGCCTAGGGTCAGGTGGCTAATGTCTGAAGCTAGATTTGAATTTAGTATTCCTGACTCCCAGCCTAGAACTCTTTTTAGAGCACTACCTAATTGGGTGGTGCTCTATTCATAGGGCACCTAATTCATAGGCACCTAATTGCCCTATGAAGAAGAGCGTCATATTTATATTTACTAGCACTCTAGAGTCTAGCACTGGAGTACTTAATGTTTCCTTTCTCATCTTTACAATGCTTTGGAATTATAGGCAAGCTATCCATCTCCTATGTGAAAGATATTCCCCAACTTGTTTCTCATTTACTATCAATTGCTGCCTTCCTCTTCTGATTACTATGCATCTATTGTGTATATATGTATGAGTGCGTATACATACGCATGCACACACATATGTGGTTGTTGTACTTATGGATGTACAGTAGAATGTAAGCCCCTTGAGGGCAGGGACTCTTTGTGTCTTTGCATCCCCAGGACTTGGCACAATGCTTTACACATAATATTTAATAAATGCTTATTAAATTGAAGCTCAAGCATAGCTGTCCCAAGTGTAGTGAAGCAAAGACTAACTAGTCACTTTTGCAACCAGCAAGAACACTTGCACAGAATAAATACTGCTTGGTGTCTTGACCCTCCTTCATTGTAATTACTACATAAAGACAAATGGCTGACTTGGAATACACCATGAAAACTCAACCCCAGGAAGATAACTCTACAACAGAGTAGAAATAAATGTGTAAATGCATATGTGTGCATATGTACACATATATACATGTGTACAGACATGTACAGACACATGGCTATTGCCCTGGAAATCATCTGAGTCACCAAGGCTAGAGTGGACAAGCATAACAAAGCTGTCTGAGAACTAATGTCAGTGCTTTTTGAGACAGCCCTATTCTCCCTTCTGGCTTCTACTTTGAGGATGTCCAGACTTACAAACCATATATATGTATGTATACATGTATGTACATATATGTGTATACTTGTGTGTACATACATACACGTGTGTATATATATACATACATATATGTGCGTGTGTGTGTGGTTTAATACAGATGGAACTCAGCTTTGGTAAGACATAGATAGTAATAGCATAGGACCCCTTTGCAATAGCTATTCCTGAAGAGATGCTCTCTTGTGCAGGAATTAGATTTGCTAAATCAGATGCTATATTCCTGCTCCTTAATTCCTGAGGCCTTCATAGTAATTTTAGAAGCCCTGCTGAGTAGTTCTAAATGCTAATGTTTGATGGGGTTTATCTTCCATTTTCCCTTGTCTAGGACAGAAGTATTAACCTATTGTGCCCTCCCGTCTAGGGAGAAGAATGTTTTGCATTCTATTTTACTTTAGAATGTAAACTCCTTGAGGATGGTAGCAGTGGCATATTTTAGATTTATAACTACATATATAACTATATATATATATGTGTATATATATATATATATAACTACAATAACTACAATACTCGGTACAGTGTTTTTGTTTCTTAATATTTCTTGATTTGAAAATAAAGAATATAATCAAATTTTATGCAAATTAGATTCAGACCATTATGGTAATAAAAATCAATTATATTCATAATTTCTTATTTTATATTTCAGAGGAGAAAATATCACTAGCTTTGAATTTTCTGATGGAATACTTATAATTATATCCTTCAGAACACGAGTTCAATCACAGTTTGGAAACTTTTAGAGTTGGAAAATAAGACTTGAGGACAGAACTGACATTTTATAATCTGGAGAAAAATGTACAATGAATAGAAACTGAATTATAGCTTTTTTTCAGTATGTGGAGAGTTCAGAATACAGGTTTTACCCCTTCCAGAAGGGGTAGAAAGAAAAGGAAGAGGTTCTTGTTAAGACTGAAGAAGGAAAAGATAAAGAAGCCCAACTCTCCCACATAGAGAACCACACAAAGAGAACCAGATTGAATAGTGATCAAAAAATACAAAGAGAAATAGCAATGACACACTTCATACAGAGCAAGCCAAAAAGAAAGTCAGAAGTCTATGAGCACTGAAATAAGGATTCCACCATAGAAATGATATTTATTTTGTTGTTCAGTCGTTTCAGTCATGCCCTTCACCCAGTCCTGCAAATATTCTTCTCCTTCTTCAGATAGGTTATTTCCTTGATTTTGCTTTTATTACCTTATGTCAGAAATCATAAAGCTTCAAAATATACTTCAGAGGATGAGAAAAAGTAACTCTTCATGACCCTGGAAACCAGTATAAACACAGGAAAACAGGAGAACAGCCTGCCAACTTTCTGACCAGTGACAATCCAAGAGTATCTAAAGTCTGTGGAATGCTGAAAGAGAATCCCTAGGATAGTGGAAGCTTATTATCCTCTTACTAAAGTACTGTGAGGTTGGGAAGATTTAGGATGTATAAATCCATAGATCATTGAGGGCAGTGCTCCTGTGGAACGTAAAGAGAACTCCTGTTCAGGAAGTCCTTTAGACCTTAGCACTGATCCTGGATGCCTCAGGAAAGCCTGAAAAAATCTGCCAGCATTAAGAATATAGACACACCAGAAAAGTTGGAAACCAGCTATCCAGGAGTCTAAGAAATCAAGTTGAGGGCCAAACCAGGCATGACCACATTACCCAAGTGTTTGGAAGAAGGAGCTTACCCCTGGCATACAATCTCAAATCAGAAACTGAGTTTAGAGGCATGAACAAATAAAAGATACCAAACACAATAAAGAAATAAATGTAATCATTCGGTCAAGAGACTGCCAAGAGGTAAACCCAGAAAATGAAATTAACTCTACAAGTACAAGCAGAGCAGAGTTGGGAAAATGGCTTGGCCACAAGGACTCTCAAAAGTGGTTGGAAGAAATGAAAAAAAAATTTTTTTAATGAAATAAGAAGTAAATGGAACTAATATAAAGATCTAAAAACTAAGGGGAACATCTAAGTAATGAATCTACTAAAAATTGGAGTGGGACAATTAGAACTCAATGATGCCACTAATAAGAGTTATAACAAAATCAGAAGGAAATGTATTGAGTTTGCTTCAGGAAATATTCAAATTAGATGTAAGGAATCCTGGTTTAGGGGAAACAGCTCTGGACTTAAAACTAGAAGAACCAGGTTCTAGTTCTAACTCTACCATTCCTCATGACTTTGATCAAGACACTTCCCCTCAAAAGATGACCCACAGTATTTGAAACATAATGGGGGTCTAATATTTATGCATTGATATATGGTCTCAAAGTTTGCTTCCAACAATGGAATTTTATGATTCTATGATTCTAGATAGCATGAGCATGTACAATCAAAGACTACATCTGACAGTGCAGGTGTGTGACACTGGAACTGCTATCTGAAGAGAGTTTGGGAGTCTTCTATATAGATAAGATAAAATGTAGGAGAGCTTCTTAGCTATTGAAGATATTTCCTTCTTGATAAAATGAAAATGGCTTGCCCACAAGGACTCTCAAAAGTGGTTGAAAGAAATGAAAAAAACATTTTAATGAAATAAGAAGTAAATGGAATATAAAGAGATAGAAACTAAGGGGAACATCTAAGTAATGAATCTACTAAAAATTGGAGTGGGACAATTAGAACTTAATGATGCCAGTAATAAGAGTTATAACAAATCAGAAGGAAATGATTGAGTTTGCTTCAGGAAATAATCAGATTAGATGTAAGGAATCCTGGTTTGGGGAAAAAGAGCTCTGAACTTAAAACCAAAAGAACCAGATTCTAGTTCTAACCCTACCATTCCCCATTACTTTGATCAAGTCATTTCCCCTCAATAGATGACCCACAGTATTTGAAACATAATGGGGGTTTAATATTTATGCATTGATTTATGGTCTCCAAGTTTCCTTCCAACAATGGCATTTTATGATTCTATGATTCTAAATAGCATGAACATGTAAAATCAAAGACTACATCTGACAGTGCAGGTGTGTGACACTGGAACTGATGTCTCAAGACAGTATGGGAGTCTTTTATATAGATAAGATAAAATGTAGGAGAACTTCTTATCTATTGAAGATATTTCCTTCTTGGTAAAATGAGAGTGCTGAATCCTACAGATTTGGTAAGGAAACATACCTTTCTCCTCACAGCAGAGGGGCAGGAGAGTGATGGCAGAATGTTGTTTATACATTGTCAGAGATGGTCCTTATGTCTTTGCTTACCCATTTTTGTTGAATTTAAGGGGACTGTGTGTATGATGTATGCATATCTGCCAATAACTGTGAGGTAAAACAAAAGGCATCAATATTTTTTTTTTAATTAAGGGGTTGGACTAAATCTCTTGAGCTCTCTTTTAGCTCAATTTAACAAGGCATTTATCAGATGCCTAATACGGGCAAGGTACTATGCAAAGGTCTGGAAATACAAAGGCAAAAATCAAACAGTTCTCTGCCATCAAGGAGCTTAAAAGGATGGAACATGTAAATACTACGATAGGAATAAGGATTGAACCCTATTCGTTTGACTAAGGAACTTCAGGAAAAGGAAACTCCCTCTAATTAATTGTAATTAATTTAATCAATTAAATGACTTATTCAGGATCACAGCTTGTGTTAGAGGGAGGAGAGACATATAGACAGAAATAGGGGCAAAGACAGAGAAGCAGAGAATTTCTAAAGTGCTTCCAATCATGCTTGAAGTGCTGGGGCTTAGGTGTTCCTGGCTTCAAGGCCTGACATCTTGTCTCCTATGCCATATTTTACAAAATAATTTCAAGAAGGAGCCGGCATTAACAACAAGGGAATTAGAAAAGGTCCCTGTAAGAGGTGACACCTACTTAGTGCTTTGAAAGGAGAAAAGTGTCCAAGAGGCTGAGGAGGTGAGGAGAGAAGGCTTTCCCAAGGTGGGGGACCCCCACGCAAAGGCGCAGAAGCGGGAGATGAAACACTGTATCACTGTCATTCTATGATCCCAGAGAGGATGCTCAGCGGAGCCTGGGTAATAGACGAGATGACCTTTCAGTGGGATTCTGTGGTCCAGAAGGATAAAACTAAGTTAACAGCACCATCTAGGGGAAAGAAGATTCCAAGTGCCCCAGGATGAGTCGACAGTGCCGGACCCTCAAGACTGCAGAAACTGGAGGTAGGAGAGGCCCCAATACCGTCCCCGTTCCCCCCTCCCCTTCCTCTCCCCCCGCCTTCCACTTTCCTCCTTCTACTCCCAGCTCAGACAGAACTACCAGTCCCAGGAGGCCTTGCGCGTCACGCTGAGGAGGGGAGGAGGACATGGACGTTGTGACGTAATGAAGGGGGCGGGGTGGGTGTCGAGAAGTTCGCCTCAGGACCTTTGCCTGGCCCCGCCCCCGCCCCTGTTGCTGTTGCGACGCAGCTGCTTGTGGCTGTTGCTGCAGCGGGTGAGTCTCTGAGGTGAAGGTGGTTGATGGAGTGGGGAGGAGAGGGGATTTCGGGTTTCCCGCTTCGTATCCATAAAGGAGAAGAAAACCTGTAATCGGGAAGGAAGGGCCGATGGCTCACTGCACTTCCTCCGGGGGCGCGGCCAAGGGGGTGGTGGCGGGGGAGGGGAACGTGGCCTGGGTTGCGCCCCTCTTAGTTCTCCGGGAGTTCATGGGGACTGCCTTCCCTGGAAGAGAGCGAGACTGTGATGGGTGCGCGCGCACCGAGGGGTGGCGGTGGGAGGGCGGCTGTATGGACTAGCTCCCCATTTCTCTTGGGGCTTACGTCATGGCGTCCCAGCGGGCGCGGAGAGTCGTGACGTCACGGTCTCGCTTAAGGATTGGACAATCACTTCCTTCCTCCCCACCTCGCTCCCATCTTCGACTTGGGCTTCTTGGCTTTGGCTCTAGTCTTGATTCTCCTTGCGAAGGGGCGGGACCCTAGAAAGAAGGAAGAGGAGCCGAACCCCTTCTCTTTTACTTGTCCTGCTCCTCCTCCTTTGAGAGGCAGTCCCTTTTCCCTCTCCCATTCTACCTCAGGTCTACTACTGACCTCGGATTTGAGCCTGCCTAGAAACTTTGCTTTTAAAGCTGAATGAAACTTTGTATGTCCCATAGGCCAACCCCCCTCATTTTACAGATGGGGAAACTGAGGCATGCTGAAACACTGAGGTGAAGTGACTTGCCCCAACATCAGACAACTAAGTGGCAGAGCCCAGGTTTAATTCACTAGCCGCTGATTTCAGCAAAGGTATTCATATGTGAACCCTCCTGGGGATACTGGACAGGATCTGAATGACAGATGGAAAAAGCAGAGAAAGTCCCCAGCTCACCATTTGGTGGATGGATTGTTATTTTTGCTGAAGTCACATTATTTAATATCTTACTAGAGAATTGTCATTTCTCTGTCTACTTATTCTGACCTTGACACTGTTGAATATGCAGCCCAGTTCCATTTTGGATCAGATATCTCTGCTCCCTTTCCTAGCAGTACAGTATACATTTGAATATTTTCTCCAGGCTTTACTTCTTAAGTAGCTTATAATTTAAGGAGAGGAGGAGTAATACATAAATAATTGAAGCAGTAATTAATAACAGCAGCTGTGCCTGGTACTGTGCTAAGTGCTTTACAAATATTATTTGATTTGATCCTCAGAATAACCCTTTGAAGTGGGAACCATTATCACCATTTTATAATTGAGGAAAAAGGTTAGGGGACTTGTCCCATTTCTCCCTCATCCCCTTTACCCCTTAGTAAGTGTCTAAGGCCAGATTTCAATTTAAGGTTTCCTAGTTCCAGGCCCAATTTTTTTTGCCTACTGTTCCTCATTGCAGTAGATCACTTAACAGTGATGCAAGAGAGAATGATAAAAAAGGAATGAATGGGGAGGCAACTGGGAGGCTTGGACAGTTGCTTCATGGAAGAGTTCAATAGATCTGAGATGCATGGAGTTATTTCAAGCATGGATTATGCTGTGCATAAATGGAAGAGACATCAGAAGTTAAACCCCAAAGTATATGAAAGAATAGTTTAGAAAGAACATAAAAGTAAATGAAAAGATAAAACTCAGAACCAAAGGCTGGACATACATTATAAATAGCAGACTGGAAGAGACCTAGTCCAACACTCTTCACTTTAAAGATTAGGAAATTTTATGCTCCATTATGTTAAGTATACTGATTCTCAAATCCATCACTTTTGCCTTGCACAACTAATTTATGTAACTCTTTTAAGACTTGCAAAGTGGCTGCTTCCCTCAATTCTGTTAGATAAATGGTACAAGTGTCATCACCACCATTTTGCAGATGAGGAAACTGAGGCTCTGAGAATTTAATTGATTTGCCTATGATGATCAGATCAGCGCCTCAGAGGTTCCAGCATTCCCTTTACCATACTGCAGTGCTTCTCAATAGGCAATAGAGAATTACTTTAAAAATTTTAATAGAGTTAAATATGAAATATTGTAAATGTATTAATAAAAAAGAGAGGTTACTTGTGCAGAAGTGGAAATTGTGGTTTAGAGAGAAAATTCTCATGCCTAATGTTGAAGTAATCTATAATCATTTGGAGAAAAAAGAAGGGGGAAATGGGAAAATGAATTAGCACAACCCATTCTCACTACTAAAAAGGAATTCTAACCAATCCTACAGGTCTTTAAAGACTAATGAAACCTCACTTGGGAAGTTTGAGAAGCCTCAGTTCCAGATCTTTTCAGCAAAACCTGATATCATATGACTTAGCAGACTTGCTCTTAAAATACTGTGCCTATTTAGAAATAGTCTTTTTTTCCCCCAGACAAAGTGATTGATACACATTTGACCTGAAATGGCAAACTTCCTTTTTCACTTATATTAAGTACTTTCATTGCCTGAGTCACTTAGGAATTTAAAACTATAATCTTTCCCTAAATAGAGAAGTGGTCAAAGGATGTGAACCATTGATTCTCAAAAGAGGAATTGTGAACTATTAACAACTATATTTTAAAATGCTGCAAATTACCATTAATAAGAGAATGCAAATCAAAACATACTTCATACCCAGAAAATAGACAAAGATGTAAAAATAGGCAGTGGTGGAGAGGTTGAGGAGAAGCTAGTGTATAGTTAGTGGGACTGTGGATTGGTATAACCATGTTGGAAGACAAATGAAGTGATTAAAATAATCCCTACCTTTTTTGATATAAAATTGTACCCAAAGAAGAGATTACAAGAGGGTATCTCCCCCTGCTACTTTGCAGAAGTGATGGAGGGTCCAGGAGTGTGAAACATTATAAATAACCACAATTTTTTTTTCTCTGAATTGTTTTATTGAAATTTTTTCTCTCTATTTCAAAACATTTCTTGGAGACCTAAGATTTTCTTGCTGCAAAGAAAGCCAAGTTAATCCAAAGTATAGTGCTGTTTGTGTCCTAAGCCATGATATTTTTGATTGTATTATGCAAGGTCTTCCCAAGTCACCATTTGAGGAATTAGTACATATTTTTTTGCTTATGCTCCCTGTCCCATAGCTATTTTCCAAGTCATACTCAGATTATTTTGGCCACAGCTGAATACATTTAAAACACAACTATAGTTTTCATGGACCTTACTGTCTGAACAATATTTGCAACATTGTTGTATATATTTATTCCCTCAGTCTGGGAAAAGTGAGACTAACATGTTTATTTACCTTAACTGCCAAGGGGGAAAAAAAGTTTTAGTGGGCAGAATTTTGATACTTTTATATAAAAATGACTTTTTAAAAAAAAATGTATCTTTTGGAAGTTTTAGTTATTTATTTATTGGTCCAATTAGTACAGGTCATTAAGGATTGATTTGTTCTCCAACTTCCTGAGCATGTTTTACTTTATGAAGTGAACCAGAGGAGCTTCAAATAGCTTTCATTTTTCTTGAGATGGCAGTTTCATTTCTCTTGAAACAGCCCCACCCACTGGGTTAAAGGGTAATGTGAAAATTCTTTCTAACCATTTAAAAAAATTATTGATATAATTTGTTCTGATACAACAAACCCTGCCCTATTAACGTTACAGAGTATATTCCCCAAAGCAGTTAATTTAATTGAAAGCAGTTAACTTGGAAATGTGTTCTTTGACAGTATAATAATAATGCTTATTATTTTACTTAATTGGAATTTTGTTGCCTTGTGTATTACCTTGTAGTTTGGCCTTTATTGCTGAAGAGACAGATAGACAGACACACACAGAAAAAGAGGGAGGGAAGGAGAGAGAAGAATCAATGAGAATGTGTGTGCGTGCATGCTGCTCTCTCCATTTTTGTTTTCAGCTTTTAAAAAAAATTGACAAATGCTACTATGAATGTTTTGTACACAGTGGGCTTTTCTTGTTATCTGACTATTCTTTAGGACATTATTTACTCTGTTTTTAACTATGTCCTTCCTGGATGGCAATTAAACATCCATGAGGATGAATTTTAAGAAAATTGCAATTGAATTGATTGCTTTTTTAGTGAAGTCAGAGTTGGAAGCACAGTACAAGGGAAGTTTTACAAATTAATTTTATGGGGTACCTCCTACCTTTTTTGCTTCCTAAAGAAATATAAAATCAAGCATCATCTGAATTTATAAGGTCATACAGAAGGACTAATTATTTATTTATACCTTTTTCTGTTCTTACAGAATCCTCCTAAGGATAGAGCATTATTTTTGGATAGCTAGTAGGTAGAATTGTGTCAATCTTGGTTAGAAATGAGGAGCCTAGCTATTTAAATAATGAATTTGCAAATATATATTCTGATATTACCTTATTTGGCTAATTTATCCCAGGAATACAAAGCTTCCTAAGTTTTTATTTTAACTTATTTCACTTTTCCTCTTGTATTTCCCCCTTCTTTCTCAACTTGTGTCAATTCTAAGGTAGGTAGTGCTATTGTCAATCTTTGTTGGTTTTTTACAATCCATTTTTTAAAAGCAAATATTCCTTTAAAAGCACTGTTTTTCTCTCTTTTGCCTGTTCTACATTTACTTTTCATTTCTGACACATTTTTTGGGAGAAATTATTTTCAACATCCAATGTTTGATTCCATTTGTCCCAATCTTCATTACATTTATTGAAAATTAGCAGATACTACCAAGACTAAAATGGATTCTTCCCAACTGCTGAATACCATTATGTTCCAGATACACAAAATGATCCTCTTTTATTTTATTAGGAGGAAATAAGCAACTTAACTGGTTTATCATCATACATCTCTGAAACGTGAAGCTTCACCCTAGGAAGTCTGTTAAATTTTTGATAAGAAGGTTGGGCTCTTGGCTTTTTTCAGAAGACAATTGATTTTTAGATGACTAGAAAGGGGACTGACTTGTTTACCTTCTTTTTTGTTAATGGTATGTCTTCCTTTTCTTTTTTTTTTTTTTTTTAAGTGCTGTTCTTTTCTTCATAAAACACCCAAGTGATCTGTTTTCAGTAGGAATTGGACTGTGAGTTTTTTTTTTTTTCATGATGGATGATGTATGAAGTCATATACTTTAATTAGCTTAGGTCCCACCATACAAAAGTGATACATGATAGTTTTTTAAGTAATAGTTTTTAATTATAAATAATCTTAACAAATAAGCAAAAGTAAGAATCCCCAATGAAATGGTAAATTTCAAACAGTTTTTTTTGTGTGTGTGTGTATAAAATTGACAAAATAATATTCTTATGTGCTTCTGCTTTAGCATCTGGATTCTTTAAAAATTTTGTTGCTTTCATCATATTGTTATGAATGAGTATGTCCTACTAATTCAGCTTTTTTCTGGTTCTATAAACTTTCCCATATTTTTTATTCCTATTTTTTTTCATTTTTATAACAAAAATATTTCAATGAATTAGTATACCAGTTTTCTTCGGTCATTCTCTAATTGTACTTAATTGTTTCCAGTTTTTTGCTATTACATTTAAAGCAATGCTCAATATTTTTATATAGTTATTTTTTAAAAAAAACTATTTAGTAACATAACAGCTAGGACATTATGTTTTAAGTTTTACGAAAGCATTTTACATATATTAACTCATTTAATCCTCACAACTCTGAGGCAAGTACTGTTATTATCCCTGCTTTTCAGATAAGATAACTTGAGGCTGAGATTAAATGACTTCCCAGAGATACACAGCTAGTAAATGTCCCTAGCATGATTTGAATTTAGGTATTTTAAATTCTAAGTCTAGCACTTTAGTCACTGCACCACTTAATTGCCAACATGCTCAGGATATATAATCCTAATAGTTGAATCATTGGGTCAGTTTTTTAACTCTTACTATAAATAAATGGCACCCATTTGGAAGAGAGATTGACAGTGTTTAGAAGTAGATACTAGAGGAGTTGATTCAAGTTTTCTTCATGTTAAGCTAGCTGATAGTTGTAGAGCGCACACTTGTATGTACCCTTACCTCATTAAACTCAAACAACCAGCCACCCCATCTTGTACGACATTTTACATTTCTTTCTCTACCAATATGACAGTATTGTTCTCCTTTTACTGGTGGCAGAATCTTAACTTTCATCCCCCACAACTCCTTACCCCATTTTAAGTAGTTTGTTTCATAGTAAGCAATGAAGTTGAATTACGGACAAAGCTTTTATTTTTGGCTGCTGGCTTTTTATGCTTTAGTAGGTAGGGGAAAGAATTGAACAATCCGTAGTGCTGGGCTGGATTGTTGTTACGAGACTAAAGAAAGGACTTACTGAATCTGGAATACCTTTTTTTTTTTTTTTTTTTTTTAAATTAAATAACTTTTTATTGACAGAACCCATGCCAGGGTAATTTTTTACAACATTATCCCTTGCACTCACTTCTGTTCCGATTTTTCTCCTCCCTCGCTCCACCCTCTCCCCAAGATGGCAAGCAGTCCTATACATGTTAAATAGATTACAGTAGATCTTGGATACAATATATGTGTGCAGAACCGAACAGTTTTCTTGTTGCTCAGGGAGAATTGGATTTAGAAGATATAAATAACCTGGGAAGAAGAACAAAAATGCAAGCAGTTTACATTCATTTCCTAGTGTTCTTTCTTTGGGTGTAGCTGCTTCTGTCCATCCTTGATCAATTGAAACTAAGTTAGATCTTGTCTTTGCTGAAGAAATCCACTTCCTTCAGAATACATCCTCATACAGTATCGTTGTTGAGGTATATAATGATCTCCTAGTTCTGCTCATTTCACTCAGCATCAGTTCATGTAAGTCTCGTCAATCCTCTCTGTATTCGTCCTGCTGATCATTTCTTACAGAAAAATAATATTCCATAACATTCATATACCACAATTTACTCAACCATTCTCCAATTGATGGGCATCCATTCATTTTCCAACTTCTGGCCACTACAAACAGGGCTGCCACAAACATTTTGGCACATACAGGTCCCTTTCCCTTTTTTAGTATCTCTTTGGGGTATAAGTCCAGTAGAGACATTGCTGGATCAAAGGGTATGCACAGTTTGATAACTTTTTGGGCATAGTTCCAAATTGCTCTCCAGAATGGCTGGATGTATTCACAACTCCACCAACAATGTATCAGTGTCCCTGTTTTCCCACATCCCCTCCAACATTCCGCGTTTTCTTTCCCTGTCATTCTAGCCAATCTGACAGGTGTGTAGTGGTATCTCAGAGTTGTCTTAATTTGCATTTCTCTGATCAATAGTGATTTGGAACACTCTTTCATATGAGTAGTAATAGTTTTAATTTCATCATCTGAGAATTGTCTGTTCATATCCTTTGACCATTTATCAATTGGAGAATGGCTTGATTTCTTATAAATTAGAGTCAATTCTCTATATATTTTGGAAATGAGTCCTTTATCAGAACCTTTGACTGTAAAAATGTTTTCCCAGTTTATTGTTTCCCTTGAATCTGGAATACCTTGAGGAATCAGTGTACATCAAGAACATTCATAACGCCACTGAGAAATGCTAATCATACAGGCTGTGGTTTATCTGCAAGGAACTAGTTCTAACCTCATCCGGAATGTGGCTTTCTCTCCAGAAAGGCATATCTAAGATTAAAGTTGAGGATGTGGGCTTAGGCATAGCACAATATAGACACTGTATTGAATTGTACTCAAGCCCAAGTATAAAAGACAATTTATCACATGAAATTCTTCATTCCTGACTCTCTCCTTAACAAAGCAAAACAACAAAAAAAGTTTTTTGGAATACAGAGAAGGCTGTATTAGATAAGACCAGAAAATAGGCTACGTGGGGCCAGCCGACTGTTGACCCAACTGGTGATAGTGTCTCTTAGTTGTTGGCACCCTTTGTGGTAGGTTGCTTTGTTTCAACATATGATTTTTATAAGAAATGACATGTTTTTTTCATTTGTGGGATTGTTTACTCGGTCCAGTTCAGCAAATATGTATTGAAACCCTGATTCCCTACAGTATATGAGTGCGTGATTGTGGTGTGCTGCTTTGTAAAATACTAGAGGAATTTTAATTTTCATTTTTGTGTGTAACATGGTTGAAAGTCAAGTGAGTGTGTTGAGGTGTGGGAAATTTTATTATAATATACTCGCCCTTCATGTTTTCTGTAATGCTTTTATTTATAAAACACTTGTCTCTTCTGTTGGCCACGTTTTATCCATGGCATAAGACAAGTAAGCTGAATCCCTGCAGAGAAAAAGACCCAGTACATTTGTAGAAGAGAGTTGATCATGATAAGATGATTAAAAATAAATTTAGAAGAAAACATAAACAAGCAGGATAGCTTTGAAAGAACAATATATGTTTGTTTGCTTTTTTTAAGCCAACCATTCATAATAGATCTTAGTGTTATACAAAATCTTCTGGTCTATTTCATATGTGAAAACATTCATTTTCTTTCCTTTTTTATTTTAAGTTCAGAATTTAAAAAAAAAAGAAAGAAAATAATAGCAGATTTCCTTTAGCAGTGGAAATCATGAGTGAAATGCCCCAAAGTGAAACAGGAAAATAGTTGTGTTCTACATAGTCATCAGACTTGTGCCTTCTGGATCCACCTCAGATGTGTACAGAATGTTCCCTGGGTGAGGGCCCAGATTTCTCTCATATTGCGCCAGCCACTTCCTTATTTCTTACCATGCCCCTTGTTCCCTGACAGGACCGCCCATCATGGAAGAGACAGGCGAGGAGCCCCCAACATCAGCTGTCCTGCTGGATCATTGCCATTTCTCTCAGATCATCTTTAACAACGTGGAGAAGTTTTACATCCCTGGGGGAGACATCACATGCCATTATACCCTTACCCAGCATTTCATTCCCCGCCGAAAGGACTGGATTGGCATCTTTAGGGTAAGAGATTGGAACTTTTATGTACTAAGAGCTCATGAACAGTAGTTGAATCTCAATTATTCCTGTGTATGTGTAGATTTTTTAAAAAGCAATTAATTTTTAAAATCCTAGACTGGATTTCTCATGTCTGCTAATACAAACTTATTTTCATTATTAGCCTGAGCCATACTGGTACAGGATATTTGGTTATCTCAAAATATCAAAGTATATTCCAAATTTTTAAAAAATTATTTTCTCTTTTGAATTTTCCATTCCTCTCTTCCATCCCTCTGTCTTCTTTCTTTTCCTTTACTAGCCTAACAGAGAATTCAGTGTGTCAGTTAATTCTTTTAGAGATGACTTTGCGCCTTTGATTTCATTCTTCTGCCTTTATTATTTACAAAATTAAACCATTAGCTATTTTAAAATTCAATTTCAAAAAAAAAATTCAATTTCATAGAAATAGAAGGGACCTTGGGTGGTAATCTAGTACAAGTCCTTGCCTCTACTGAAGTCTTTGTCTAAATCACCTTAAATAAGATAATTTCTTTATTTTTATAAGACATCTCCAAGGACAAAGAATTCATGATTTCATTTGGCAATCTTTCCCAATGTTTAATTACCTTGAGAGTCAAGAAGAGGAGCTGTTGATTTTTTATAATAGACCTCAAGCCATCACTACTATCCCTGACAAATTTGTATATTTTAGAGATGAACACTAAAGGTCAAATATTTGTTATTTACACTTAGTTAGTTACCAGTGGTAGTGACCTTTGGTTTGCCATCTGTGTGTTATATGCCTTTGTGTTGATGCAGCTCTTTCTGAAAGGAGCTTTCACTTCTTTGTGTACAAGCATGCATGCACACAACACACTCTTCTCCTTAAAAAGCAAATACCCAACTTCTTTTCTTCACTCTTAGTCATTTGGAATACTAAGCTCATTAATGGAATGAATCCAGAGATAGTAAGACAGGTATCTCCTTGGGTGGAAATTTAGCCAAAATAGTATCAGCTTCTTTCATGGTACCTTCTGAGGCTTCAAAGTATTATGAGTTTTCTGCACCTTGACTGTCATTTTAAGACCTCAGCTGAGTATTTGCTGTTTCACAAACAAGGGGCAGAGGTAAAAATTTTACTCTCTTTTCTGGCCTTTTCTGTAAAAGTACTATAATTCAGACTAGGATAATTTTTTTAATCACTTAATCAGTATTGGGATGTTTTTTGTGACTTTATTTTGTAGCAAGAAACATTTTGAAATTTCCATTTGCTGAGACTAATGTTGAAAATGGTTGCATTTCTTGAACACATAATAACCAACTGATAGTGAAAATGTTATAAATAAAGATACTTGAAACCAAACGGAAATCTTCTATAAAAATAACAAAACCCAAGAAGCCAAAGAAATCCCTGTCCCTGTATATCTGCATCTGGGATGCTGCACATAATTTCATTAAAGAAATAAGCACACTACAAAAAGTTCAGAGAAGAACAATGAAAGTGGGTCAGGGGGATAGAATAACTTCCACGTGAAGACAGATTACTGAGACCAAAGACAAGACAACAAGCTCTGCCTGGAAAGATAAAGGTTGAAGGGAGGAGGACAGCACTGTTTTTATTGTCATGCTGAGATTTTGACATTTGTAATGTCCTACTGAAAGACAAGATGATAGCTAGTTTGGGGTTCTGGTTCTGGCTATGATCATCTGAGACCCAGTTTCCATATCTGTAAAATGGCATTTATAATACTTGTGGTGCTTACCTCACAGGGTTGTTGAGAAAGATAGGCTTGACACACCATAAAGCACTACACAAATATAAGAAATTTTAGTATATTCAACGGTACTCTTTTGGTAAAGATGGCTTTATATACCAGATTCACAAGAGAGTCTGAAAGAAAATTTTTGATACAAAAAAAAAAAAAAGAAAAAAATTTATATAGAAAATGATTGGTATTGTTTAAAAAAAAAAATACTTAAACTGGAATCAGGAAGCCTGGATTATAGATTTTAATCATTACTTAGCTGATTAGGATGGGTGGCTAATTTCTACTGACTTTGGACAAGTCAGTTTGTTATCTCAGTTTCCTCAACTTTTTTTACAGAGAAGATTAGTTCATATGATTTTTTATATCTATTTCAGCTCTGTGGTTTCATGATGTTGGACTTTTTATCATAAAAGTTGATAGAGATGAAAATATGAAAACATTTGAATGATTCAGATAGATAAATTTAATTTATAATAAATCTGTGACTTATTAAAAAGAAGTTAGGGATACATTTATGAAGTACTATTGCTTCACTTTACTATAAATTTTCCCTTTGAGCCAATGTGAGAGATAGAAATGTGACTCAGTTGATCTCTGGTTTGAACCAGTGTGGTGTTTTTATTAACTCACATGAGCTGAATGTGTGGGTAGGTATCATGGGAGTCAAAATAGATCATTGAGACTTGACTGTATCTTAAAAGTTCTATCCTTCATTTCTGGCTTCCAGGGATTTCTCTGTAAGAATTCATTTCATTCTTTGAAACAGGATGTGAGAATTGTTGTGGTAAGAACCATTTTATAAATGGAGAACACCACAAACCAGTAATTGACCTGATACTAGAGATTTTAGATCTCCCCATATGAAATCCCTGTTCATTCTACAGTTACTGTTTCCTGGCTAGGCTCCTGTTTTTTTAGCCACTTGACAATGGCTAAGGCCCCAAAAGAAGGAAATGAATTTGTGTTAGAGATAAGAGTCATAAAGTGATAGCATAAACTCTAGAGATTCTCCTCCTAACTCTGGCTCAGTGAAGAAGCCAAAAAATAGAAATCACATACAAATAAAAATAATCCTTCTGTTTGGAGGAAGCCATAATTCTGAGGCTTTTCAACTTGATATTTTGGACACAAGACATTAAGAAACTGCAGGATATGAATGAGGATTCTAAAAACCCAGTTTTTGTAGACCTCCTCAGGTTGTGATGACTCCTATATATAACAGCTGGGGTGTATGCTAATTAGACATTAAAACATGCCTTAGTATGTTGTTAAGTTTTCATTGTGGCCTTTTCAACTCTACTTTAACTTTTTAATAAACTAAAGTTGAATTTATTTTTAGTTCTCCTTTTCCCCCACTGGGCCTGGGCAGTTTCAAAATATAGCAAATAAGCTGATTTAGTTTATTTGCTGTGCAGGATCTCAGAAAGTGCAGTTGCAGTATACCCTTGCCTTTCTCTGACAGGTTCTTCTTCCATAACTAATTTGGGTGGGTCTTTTACCTTTGGGGCATCTCTTGGGGGTTCCCCCTTTTCTACCTAAAGTCTTCTACCATAAGACGTTTATTTCTATCAGTGTCTTGAAAGGTTTTTTATAGTCACTGAATCATAGTTATTGTCACTAGAAAACTTTAATTTATGTTACATATTGCTTTATACATAAAAAAAATAAGCAAATCTAGACGTCTGGCAGCTCCTAGGTTGAGACATACTGCAAGATTGGCTTGGACAAATATGTACAATATAAAGTGTTAGGGTGATGGATCTGTGAGCTCCTGAAGGTGGATTTTCTTTCTTCCAGTTGTTTAGATCAGAACCCATTGATGACTAATAAATTCTGCCAACCTTCTCATTATCTGTGTCCCTGCCATAACTTCTTCCTAGGAAATTATTTCTGTTCTGCTCTCTTGATATTCCACCATACATGGAAGAGACCTTCCTTTTGATCCTGTGGCATTGCACAAGGTACCACCATGGCTATTTATCTGTTATCCCCTGTTCACCATACTTGTCAGGCCCAGAGAGTGCTGGATACAAAGTCCAACTGTGACACTAAGTACAAGTCTCATCTTGGGAAAGTCACTTCATTTCATCTGTTTCCTCATCTGTAAAATGAGGAGGTTGGACCAGAAAATTTCTTAGGTACTTTCCAGCTCTAAATCCGCAATTCTGTTATAGATAAATACCTCTGATAACTTTTTTTCAAATTATTTTTTAAACTAGTGTATCATTTGTAATATACTGTAGCCTACCTATAGGCACCATGTCTTTTCTCATTACTTTTAGGATGACCTGCAATTTTAACTGCCAGGAAATTGTGGTGTCCCATGGTATGAAGCTAGATAGTCTTACAAGCAGAGAGCATTGGTGTTCAGAAGCCTTCATTTCAGTTAAGAGATTAGAATCATTAATGACAATGGAACCACCACATTGGGATTCCTGTCATAGTCCTTGATGTACTTACATGAGAAAGTAGACAAATTATTAAAAAGAAACAAAGACAAGAAGACCATAACAGAACAGGCATATGAAGAATTGATTTTCATGATACTTGAAAGAAGAGAAAAGAATGAGTGATTAGAAAAAAAAATCACACTCATAGTTCCAAAAAGGGAAATTGAGAGGCTATCAGTAACTACCAGTTAATACTTTCTTGTGGCCACAAAATCTTCAGGAAAATAGGAAGAGTTAATATGCATACTAAGGGCATCTTTAATAAACATTTGAGAAGGAAATAGGCAGGTTTTCATGAACAATGTCACAAAATGAAGCAGCTAGGTGGTACAGTAGATAGAGCACCAGCCCTGAAGTCAGGAGGACCTGAATTCAAATCTGATCTCAGACACTTAACACTACCTGGCTGTGTGACCCCGGGCAAGTCACTTAACTCCACTTGCCTCAGCAAAAAACAATCAAAAAAAAACAATGTCACAAAACTAGTGAATGTCTGAGGCCAGATTTGTACTCAGGTCTTCCTGGCCCCTGGCTTGGTGCTCTATCCAGTGTGCCACCTAGCTTAATTCTGGTATTGCAATCTTCAATATATATGGACACCTTCTTCCCCAAAGGCATTGGGGTGGCATCATTTCAAATTTCTTCTTTAGTTTGTTATTTTTATGTAGTCATATCCTATTGCTCTGATTCATTTTTATTTATTTCACATTATGATGTCATGTAAGGTTTTTTACATTCATTTATTCCATTCATTAATTATTTCTTAGGGTACAATTATATTCCATTGCATTAATATACTATAATTTATTTAGCTATTTCTATTATTTGACATGTATACTTTCCAGCTTTTTACTGTTAACACATAAAAGTTGCTTGTTTAGCCTTTCTCCATACTTTTTCAAACATGATTAGGATGTCTTGGCAATGGGATCATTGGTCAAAGTGATAAGTTTTGTATTTTAAATTTCTAGGTTGCTTGATTTCTAAAATGTACCAATTCACAGTTTTACTAACAATGTAATAATATGTAATTACAATCCTACTAGTAATGAATTTTGTCATTTTAAAACTTTTTGCCTATTTTGATAAATGTAAGAGGATATCTCAAAATTGTTTAATTTTGACTTTAAGTTTTTTAATCTCTGACTTTAGAAAGTTTGATTAAGTGATTATTAGTAATTTGTATATCTTCATGAACTGTTCATATCTTTCTTACATTTTTTATTGATACCTTTTAATTTTATATCATTTCTTTTAAAAAATGTCTTCCTCCATTTAAGTTCCTTCCTCAATGGGCTTCTCCTTTGTCTGTTTATGTCTTTTGACTGTTAATCATCTATTTATTAATCAGCATATTTGAACTTCTTAAATTCACATCAGATCTTTATGGCCTGGATGTCATCTGGTTTTTATCAGGTGTATTTACTGCAAAGATTTTCTTTTCCTTATCTTGAATACCTTTATTTTTACATAATAAATTTCATCTCTTGTGCCCAGAAATTTCTAACATTTGTGTGATAAATAAGAATCTTTTTTTTTTTTTTTTTTTTTGCTGTTACTGTGCATCTTTAATTTTTTTTATTGCTTTTTATTTACAAGATAGATGCATAGGTAATTTTTCAGCAATGGCCCTTGAAAAACCTTCTGTTCCAACTTTTCCCCTCCTTCCCCCCACCTCCTCCCCTTGATGGCAGGTAGACCAATACATGTTAAATATGTTAAAGTATATGTTAAATACAAAATACATATACATACCCAAAAGGTTATTTTGCTGCACAAGAAAAATTGGACTTAAAAATAAGGTAAAATTAACCTGAGAAGGAAATCAAAAATGCAAACAGACAAAAACAAGAGGGAGTAGAAATGCTATACTGTGGTTCACACTCATTTCCCAGAGTTCTTTTGCTGGATGTAGCTGGTTCTCTTCATTATTGAACAAATGGAACTGATTTGGTTCATCTCATTGTTGAAAAGAACCATGTCCATCAGAATAGATCATCATATAGTATTGTTGTCGAAGTATATAATGATCTACTGGTCCTGCTCATTTCACTCAGTACCAGTTCATGTAACTCTCTCCAGGCCTTTCTGAAATCATCCTGCTGGTCATTTCTTACAGAACAATAATAATCCATAACATTCATTTACTACAATTTATTCAGCCATTCTCAAGTTGATGGGCATCTGCTCAGTTTCCAGTTTCTTGCCACTATCATTGTTGCACATGTGGATCCCATTCCCTTTTTTAAGATCTCTTTGGGATATAAGCCCAGTAGTAACACTGCTGGGTCAAAGGGTATGCTGACTTTGATAACTTTTTGAGCATAGTTCCAAATTGCTTTTCAGAATGGCTGGATGTATTCACAATTCCACCAACAATGTATCAGTGTCCCAGTTTTCCCACATCCCCTCCAACATTCCGCATTATCTTTTCCTGTCATCCTAGCCAGTCTGAGAGGTGTGTAGGGGTATCTCAGAGTTGTCTTAATTTGCAGATAAATAAAAATGTTTCATCTTTTTCTGCAGTTGAGATAAAAGTATTCTTTTTCTTCTCATTTTTTATAGTGGTATATGTTGACTTTTTAATAGAAGTATACTTTTTTGTATTTAGATCATGAATCCACTTAGCATTTGTCATATATAGGACAAACAGATTTAATCCCATTTTTCACCATCTTCAGTTTTTCCAGTATTTATTATTGAATCATTGTTATTCATTCCTGAATGTTTTGTAATCTTGAATTTATTAAGCCATCATGCATCATTTTTATTATAGTTATTCATGTATTTAAATTATTTCTCTTACTATAAGGATAGGAATTGTGTTTTATTTAAACTTTGTAGCCATTTCAACTTCTGCACAGTGCTCTGTACCTAACAAGCAAATTTTTGCTAAATTGCTTTTATCATTTCTTTGTTACTCCAGGTAGGATGGAAGACAACCCGAGAATATTACACCTTTATGTGGGCTACTTTGCCTGCTGACCTCAATAGTAAATCATCCTTGCAGCAACAAGTGCAGTTTAAAGGTAAGAAACAGTGCTGAGTCAGCAGCCCTGCCCCCTTTTGATGATAGACCCTCCTCCCCTGTGTTCCTAGCTATAGATAGGCCTTGGAAAGAACCTCTCTTAACCATAATGACATGTAGGTCAACCAAGCAGAACTCTAGCTATAACTAACCATAGTTAATGTTGTTTCCTCTGATTATAGTTTCTACATTAAATTTTCCATGGAGGACACAAAATTCTCCCAGATTTTCAGGATTTCCTGGCTATAGAAAACTCCCTTTTGAGTTAAGATATATGACTGTCTTTTCAGCTTACTACCTACCTAAAGATGATGAATATTATCAGTTCTGCTATGTGGATCAGGATGGTGTTGTCCGGGGAGCCAGTGTCCCTTTCCAGTTCCGTCCAGAAAGTGAGGAGGACATCTTGGTGGTCACCACTCAGGTGTGCAGATTTGTCCTCTTTCCTCTGCTTCCCTCTACAACCACCACTTCTCTCTTTCCCTCCTCTCCCCCCACCCCCACCCCCAGTTTCTCCTGCTCAGGTTTAAGAGAAGCACTTCCAATTTGGAATTAGGAAATAATTTATTTCCAAATTCTAGGTTAGAGTTCATATGCATTTTTTGAGTACTGAATAACTGATCCTGAAGAAATAACAGACATTGGCTCCTGCCCTGAGAGATCTTCTGGTCTAGTTGGGGAGCCCAAATTGTACATCTGAAATAACATAAAATCATTACAAGCTAAATAGTAGTAACTGCTCTTTATCTTCTCTGAAATGAATTTACTGTCCACTGTCTGACTATGTATGTTTCAGGTTCCTAACTGGACGACTATGAGTCCTTTGAGGGCTAAAATGGTTCATTCTGTTTATTAGCTATTAGTGCATCGTATATGTTCAATAAGTAGGTTTTGACTGATGCAAAATAGTGAATACAAATAGTATAAATACCAAGGGAGTAGAGAAATTATTCATAATTAAGTGAGATTCATTATAGAAGACAGTTTGGAGGAGATAAATTTTGAGACAGGTGAGCAGTATGGTTTGGTGGATAAAAGAAGGGAGAGCACTTAGCATATAGGAAATAGCATTAGCCAATATTTGTGCCTGGGAACATGACACTCTAGAATTGTTAATGGTTATAAATAGTTATCAATCTAGAAGGTTTTCTAGCTTCTGGATTATGAATAATATTCAGAAAATAAAAATGTCAGTTGGATTTCATTCTCCATTTTATTGAGGTATGATCAGTAGCAGAGAAGACAGAGTGAATCTCAGTCAGGAGTACTCCATATCGTTTTTTGCTAATTGGAATTGTTATTTTTCATTTTGGATCTAAGCAGATGTTGTTTTCCAGGGAGAAGTGGAGGAGATTGAGCAGCTCAATAAGGAACTTCGCCAACAAAACCAGGAGCTGAAAGACAACTGTGTTAGTCTCCAGAAACAGAACTCAGACATGCATGCTGAACTCCAAAAAACTCAGGTATGGTGGCTCCTATAAGAGGAACTTTGAGCTCCATTTTTGGCGGCTTGTGAATTTAGCCTTTCCTCATCTCCTGTGTATAAAACAACTCTTAGTGTATCAGAAGATTATCTAGCTAAATTGCATCATTTTACAGTAAGTGACTGGAATACGATGGATAGCTAAAGAAAGAGAAAAATAATCTGAATCTGAATAGCTGTTTGACAGGCATGTCCTAAATCATTACAAATTGACTGAAATTTAGAGATTGATCTAGAATATGAGTGTGTAAATATAGACTGTATTAATACTTTAAAGTGTATTAACTAACAAATTTAGTTCAGATTCTATAAAACACTGATAATTTCTGAACAGAAGTAGATTATGAAATTTAAGAGAAGAAATGTTAAAAAAAAAAAAAATACAAGGCAAGGAGTAGAAAATAGGAACTGTGAGGAAGAAATGAAGGATATAAGACAAAATAAACCCTGGAATCATGGGTCTTCCTCTCCTACAACTTTATATATTTTTTTTCTTTATTTCTTGAGCTTTATTGCTAATGACTTTGAGGCTTTTTCATAACCCCCAGTCCACATTTTATAAAATTCTGTTGTAGGATTATTATAAAAGGCTATTAACAATTTTTGCTTCATCTTTCTAGGCCTTTCCCAATCCATAGAATTCCTGAAAGAAATAAAACATAGTGCTCATTGATTCCTACTTTCCCATTGAAGTCCTGGAATTGTTTCAGTGCTATATAGAGCTAAAACGCTTTCTTCCTCTTATTTCTCAATTGTGATCTTTCTTTCGTGAGTTCCTTTTTATTGCTTCCTCCCTTTTGGTCTTTTTTTGTTTTTTTCTTTCCATGTTCTTTGTTCTATCTTCAACAAAGTTCCCTTTGAACACACTTAAGAGAAGCTGATCATATCTTGTGGTCTGTATTGTCTTTCCCATATTGCTGTATTCCTCAGAGTGGAATATTGAAAACATTTCAGGTCTGATGCATTTTTGAAGATAAGACACCGAAAGAGGGCAGGAATGAACAGAGATACACAGGATTCTCTGAATGAGTATTAAACACTGTAAAAATTCCTGGGATGAAGTGGCTCTACTCATAGCCTTTATGTGTGTTCCCTTTCAGGAACTGCAGGAGAGACTAGAGTCGCTGACAGAGATCAACAAAACATTGGAGCAGAAGGTCAATGTCCTGAATGAAGAAAACAAGAGTCTGAAAGTACAGAAGGGCTGTTGGGAGACAGAATTACTTCAGTGAGTATGCCTTTATGGACGTCTGCAATACTAACAGATAACATATCCCTGATGATCCTGAATAAAGTGTTAGAAGCCATTGGAAGAGATGCTCTTGATTGTAATCATAGTAACGAACATTAACCTTAGGACTTTAAGACCTACAGAGCATTTAATATGCCCAATTTCATGTGATCCTCACAACAGCTCTGTGAGGTAGGGAGTATCAGTATTTTCTCTATTTTATATAAGAATAAATTAAGTCTTACATGCTAAGAAGTGTTACACAATTAGTAAGTGTGAGAGATGAGATTCAGATCCTGTCCCAACTTCATGGCTCCTCCCACTCTACCATACTGCCTCTCTTAAGAGCATGTTTATCCCAAAAGCTAAGAGGATGGATCCCCTTTCAAATGGGGTGTTCCAGGATTCTGGATCACAACTCAAGAGTCAAGCAGTCAATACAACAAAAAGGAGGGATTAGTGGTTTTCATGGGGCCTGGGCAAGAATAAGGTGAAGCTGCCATAGTTTAAACCATTCAAAATATCTATAGGACATAATTGATCTTGCTTTCCTGAACCTTATGAATGAGTCACAAGGGCAGATGTTGAAATCTATCTTTTCTTTTCTTAGATTTAAAGTACAGAACCAGAATGTGGCCTCAGAAAATGAGAAAATATGTGTCAGGCTGAAGACTACTCTTGATCATCTTGATCAGCTTCAGGTGGGCAATAAGAAGTTGCCCCTATTATCTTGCATATCTCTGTTCTGTCTCTCCTCCTCAAAGACTTGATGATGTAGTTTGGCATAATAAGCATTTAGGCTTAAAAGGCACTAGATCAGAATCTGTTTGTATTTCTATTTATACAATTCTGATTTGCCTCACCTCATTTCTTTTAAGGCCTGGCCCACGTATCCTTCCATCCCAGAGTCTACAAGTAGTTTAAGTATTTGGTTATTTTAGTTCCTGTTTAAAATGCATACTTCTACAACTGCATACCAGTCCCTCCAGCCTCCTCGATGTGATCTAATCTTGAGGACAATTTCTATGTACAAAGAAGGGCCAGGCCCTGCAGAGAGAACCCTTGGATTCTCATGAACTGGGCTAGACTCTGTCCCCTAAGAGCAAATCTCCCATTTGGGAGATGTCATGGAAATGTGTGGAGATAAAGTCATGAATAAGGTGGGACACTGCCAAGAGATGTTTTATGTGAGGGTCTGGGGCCTGCCTTGCGAATACATGTCTTTTGATGTGCTTCACAAAATATCAGCTCTCTTTCATGTTGCTTCCTCTCTATTTTTATCCTTTTGGCCTTTTTTTTTAATAGGAACAGATTTCCATACAAGAGAAAGAAATGGAGAAGCTGTCTCAGGGAGACCGGGACAAGACAGAGCAGTTGGAGCATTTGAAGAAGGAAAACGAACAGCTACTTCTCAGTTTGACAAAACAGGTAGAACCATGGGGAACGATAGAAATACACAATTTGTGTAAACCTTTATAAATGACATGCTATTTTGCACATTGTTGTTATTAGCCTCTTTATCTGCATGTGACTCGAGGGGATGTCAGGGGAGCCCATCTGGAATGTTGGTGTCTCAGTGGATTTTTTTTCTCCCAGAAGTTGAGGAGGAGGGGCCCCCTTGAATTCTGTTCACCCACAGTCCCTCTTTCCCCCTGCCCCAGTGATGATGCTTGGCTTAAGTTTGTGTTTTTGTGCAGAGGGAGCACCAGCAGAAGCTTGAACAGACTGTGGAGGAAATGAAGCAAAAGGAAACTGCATCAACCCGGAAGCACCAGGAACTCACGGCACGTCTGAGTGGTTCTGAGGGAAGGGGCCTGAGAGAAGAGGAGATGGAGATTGTTTTAGGGAGGACAGCATTGTCTTTCTGACCATCCTGTTTCTGTACAAGTAGGGAAAGAGAGGCTATTGAAGGCAATAGAGGGTGGTGAGGGTTTTCCTGTAGAAAATAAGTGATGAAGATATTTAGAAAGCTAACTGTTACCTCATGATGTATCCTGAACAAGGAGGTAGGAATCCTGGATTCCAGTGCTCTCCACTTTCTTGTTCACATATTGTGTGAGTTCCCCAAGTCCTCTGCCTTCTGAGGGCTTTGGTTGCCCCACTAGGAAAAAGACGGTCACAGTCCTTTGCTTTCTCCTCACAGAGATGGTATCAGGACATACCCATTTAATGTACTGTATGTGAAATTTGTAACTGTTCAGGAGAATGAGGTTTGTAGCATTCCAAATAGTGAGAATTTTTATAAATGAGAAAGAGAGAGAGAAAGTGTGTGAATGAATGAGAGGCAGATTAATATAATGACTAAAGAGCTAACCTTGGAATTGGGAAAAGCAGATTTCAAAGTTGACGACTGAGTGATGCTGTCCATGTGACCCTGGTCAAGACAGTGAATCTCAGGCAACTTTTTGACACAGTAACTTGTAAGTTTGTGATTTGTGTAGTTAGGAATTAGATTCCTTCCTAGAAATTCTTTACCCAGATGAAATCACAGGACAGACACTGACACAACACACAAGATTCAACAATAATTTTCAGAACAGCTGCCAGTCTGCTTTGTTTAGGAGGAAATTCTTCTCCCCATATTCCCTATGCCTAAAATTATCAAGAATGGAGTCGGTTGTGATTCTCTTTAATATGATGCTATCCCTTGTATTTGAGAAGATATGTGATCTCATCTATGTGGTCATTCTCTTAACTGACCCAGATGGCACCTTCTCCATGTTTTATAAAGAGCCATGGCCATAAAAGCAATATGCCATTTCACACTTAGCTACCTTGATTCACAGACACAGTCTCCTTGGAGATCCAGATTCTAAGTCTTTATCTCCTTGGTAAAGACCAGTCAGAGCTTGTGCTTTACAGAAATAGTCTTTGAGTATACCTAGTCACTTCCAGGCCACAGTGAGACATTAGAATAAAACGATAAGGAAAGGTTCTACAGTCTATGGCACAATAAATTATTGAATTAGATTGGAGCCTGATGATTTAGCCTGCTGTTTTGTGAAAGGTAGGTCTTATCGTGGCATGCTTCACAGTGCCTAGGTTTCCTTGGTTTTTATAGCTATACATTTTGAGGCCCTCTAGCCCCACCACCTCTCGGGTACCAGCACCATATCCCTCCCTCAAAAAGGCAGCTAACCCTGGGGGCAATGTATCTTGTACTTCAGAGACCTAGGGACAAGAAAGCGCCAGTGGAGAAGCAGTTAGTACAGGAGGTGGAACGGCTGAAGGCGAAGGTAGAGGCTGGGAGAGCCTGTTTCATAGAGAAGTACAAAGAGTGTCAGCGCCTCCACAAACAGATCAGGCAGCTGAAGGCTGCTGTGCTGGTACGTGACCAAGGCAGGGGTGGGAAGGCAGGGGGAATAGGGCCTGGGGGTCTTCAGGCAGCTAAGCCGGGGGCTGTCCTCTCAGTTGCAGAGTAGAAGGGAATTTAAGGGCTGGGGTGGGGGTAGGGAAAGGAGATCAGTATGTGCATATATGCATGGCTTTGGGGTCCCCTGAGACCTACTAGCCCCATTCTCACTAAAGATCTCATAAAGGGTTCCATCATCGTTGGGCAAGTTCCTCCACAGGCTCAGATGGTACTTTTTCATTTCTGCCTTTTGAGGAAGCGAACGGGGACAGACAGAAGGACAAGAAAAGCCAACAGGAGCCTGTGGGGCTGGGGAGCAAGGAGCCTGCAGTCACCCCTGCCATCGGGTAGACCCTTTCCCCCTTCCTACCTCAGGGCCAGCTAAAAGCACAAAGCAGCTTGGGCACCAGCATTCCAATAAAATCCTTAATAAAAAGGAGAATTAATTTTAGTGTTTTCTGAGGTGTGTGCATGTGTATGTATGTAGGAGGAGGTGGGAAAAGCATAAATGAAAAATCCCTAAGACTCCAGCGACGGTTAAGCTAATTTGTCATGCCTTCAGCCAGGAAGGGGACACCACCAAATTGAAAAACAGAAGACTTCGATCCTTTTTCCATCTGTGACTTTAGATTAAGACCCTTTCGAATTTTTTCGAATCACTTGGTAGTCTTAACTGGGGACTTACTAGACAGGTAGGCTAAGGTAGGATTCACTGTAGAGTGTAAAAACTCTTGTAATGAGTTACTCTTTCATCACAAGGATTATTGTGCTACTACTCTTCCAGATTTCCCTTTGGTCAGTTTTAGGGTTCTACCTCACCACCCACTTTCCCCTTTCCCTCACTTATATCCCTGACCAGATCAAAAGGATCAACATTTGGGTGCCAACTAGCTCTTCCCCATGCCCCAGTCTTACCCAAGGAAGGTTTCTGCTGTCCTCCATGTCACCCATGGGCCCAGTTCCCAAATTGAAATCTCTGTTCTTAATCTGGTCTCATTTCTCCTGACAGAACCAGATCAGTGACCTGATGAAGAGGCTAGATGAGAACAAGTTTTTCTATCAGGAGCTACAGAGGGAGAAGACCAGAGTAGAAGGAGAAAAAGATGTAAGAATATAAAGGGACAAGGGACAAGATCCTCGAAATTGGAGGGAAACAGTGGTCTGTTGGTTGGTGATGAAACAGAAACTTCAGATTTCTTTGATAGTGATTTTGGCAGAGGATTCTGAAAAGGGGAGAAATTTTTTTTTTTTTATTTTCTAGTCCTACCCCAAATGTTGCTCTCTGCATGACACCTGCAGCTTCCTATGGCAAATTGCCGAAAAGTGGTTTAATTTGAAACAGGTCATTTGTTCATTTGAGCTTCACTGGTTTCTTCTCATCTGTTCACTGTCATCATGTTGGGTGGTGGGGAGAAGGCTGGAATAAAGGGTTGGATACCAGCACTGATTTCATGTGAGTAACCACTGATCCCCTGGCTCAGTGTTTCCATTGCCAAGCTGTGCACAAAAAAGACAGCAGCTATCTTGGTGCGCTGGCTTATCATCAGCAGAAATCACTATCATCAGTGATTTCATATTATTCATTTCATCAAAATTTATTGAGCCCTATTTTAGTGGATCCACATTGGTGGCAAATAAACAAAAGGAAAGTTATTTGGCTTGCCAATCCAAGGCCACAGAATGTAGGATGTGTAAAGTGAACACATTGTTCATGTTCTGGCTACTTAGGAGTTCAAGCTCCTTTTTCCTTGCAGCTAGATGCCCAGTATCTCTGAAACTCTTAATTTCTCTAGTCCTGTTACCCTGTCTATAAAATAAAGTTGATAAGGTACTCTCATAGATTCCTTTCAACTCTCACAGGCTGTGATTCTGAGCTATACTGAACAAGAGTAGCAACATGTTGACCTCAATCGCAAGTATACCCTAGGCGTTTTGTGAGGCTCTGAGGGGAAAGCACTTTATAAACTTCAAAGTGCTATAAAAATGCCCATTGTGATCATGATCATTCGCCTGTAGTTACCAGGCTTCCGGTCTGGTGGTGACTTCATTCTCTGAGCTTTCTACCGCCCTCCTATAGCAATGCAGGGGCATACTCAGTATAAATACTCAGTATTTAACAACAGAAAAATGGATGCAAACACACTGGTGACTTCACTTTCCATTATTAACTCTTAAGGAACAGGTCCTGATTTGTAGATTACTATTTTGAGATGTAAATGCTCCTTTAGAAAATTTAATCCTAGTGTCTTCAGCACACCCTTTGTACTTAGGAAAAGGCTCTCATTCTGTTTCTTTTCACTCAGACTGACTGCCACAGCTGTTTCTGGGTTTGGAATTGATTTTTCTTGGCTGAGGGAGCTGGTCTTGTAGATCTTTGATTGGAAGGTAGATCAAAGGCTAGCCATCTATTCCAGCCTCCCCATTTTATAGATGGGGAAACTGAAGTTCAAGGAAATTAAGCTACTTGCCCAAAGTTACCGAGATAGCAAAGGTCAGAGGTGGGACCTAAACTCTGACTTTGGGGGTCATTACTCTTCACCGTTCCACAGATGTCCCAAGATTTTGTTAACAAGTGGAGAAATAACATGTTTTAAGCTTTATTCAAAATGGATCTTGATATTGGTATAAATCACCTGGGGAAATATGCTGCACGTAGAAACATAGAAATATTAGCAATTAAGTTAATCATATAACAGTTAAAAATAACTCTTCCTGACTTTCCTTTAGCTCTATCCCTGTTCCTATGGTTGCTTAAAGATGAGACAGAGAAAAAAGAGAAAGGGAATTTAAATCAGTTTAATAATATACAATGTGCAAAAAATTAAAAGTGTTATCTAATGAAGAGATTTGAATCAATAATGGGATCTACAGCAAATTTTCAGTCTTATCGTCCTATGACACAATATGCCAAGACCACTTTGTTCCACTGTTAGGTTTAGCATGCAAACTTTGTTTTTGTGTTTTATAGGATGAATAGAATAACCAATTCATAGCCAGATTTTTAAAAAATTACCTAGATTACATAGAAATTGTTGATTGTGTCAAGATTTTGTTGCTATGGGCTTCCCCACCCCACTCCTATGCAATGGATAAATTGAAAGCCAGTGGTTGTAGTGAAACCCCTTCCTGATAGCACTGAAGAATTTATCAGCTGATGTTACTTCATCCAAATATTCTCTTTGTAGCTCTTGCAGAAGGAAAACCAGAAGCTACTGTGTTATGTCTGCGAGAAGTCTGACTCTAAACTGCTCTCTAATCCTGCTCCTGTTCAAGAAGCCCTAGAAGAAAACACTGGACTCATCTTTGGAAATCCTTATTCTGGTAAGGCCCCTCCCACATCATCCTAGTTGGAAATGTTCTGCCTTCATCCCTGCCTCCCACTAAATCCTCTCCCTTCTGCTCATTAAAATAGCATCCCCGTTGGCAGGACAGACATGGGGAGGATTTGCTTGTTGGGCAGAAGCTGAAGACCCAATAGAAAGATTGCTTGGTAGAAGGTGTTAATTGAGAAATAAATCTGGACCTGGGAGACACAAATCGGATCATTCGCCCAGAGGCAGCAGACACAAATTGAGTCCCGTGGCTATAGACCCCATTTATAAATCAAAGAAATGTCTTTAGGTAGAAGATATACACTAAACACCAAAGCTGGGAAGCTAATTAAGGTTCAAAAATGGGAGGAGAGATGAGATGTACTGTCCAGTAACAGGCACCTGGGGAGGGGTGGGAGAGAAGGGGGGAAACCCCCTAACAGAGATCTTAGTAAAGAAAAGGAGGTGAGTAGTTCATTAGATATGCAAAGAAGATGGGAGAACAGAAAGGGAGTAGAGGCCAATTTGGCTTGCCTTTCAAGACTCTTCAGTGAACATGCTTTTGAAGGAAGGAAGGAGTCTGATTTTGGGTTTATTGGCACAGCTTTCTTTAGGGTCCCAGAGGGTCACCTGAAACTGTGCCATTGGAATTATTTTTCAGCCATTTCCAAATGTGTGAAATAGGAACAGTCACAACATCTGTTTTTCTTTTTTTTTTTTAATTGCATCTTATTTGCATAAAATATATTTGCATCTGCAGAATTTATGTGATCTGATTTTGGTTTAAGGTGTTTTTGTTACTGGTAGGATCTCTCTCTTTGGTCCCTCTTGTTTCCTCTTGTCATTCTGTTCCTTTATCGGCTTGACTCGGCTCTCCCATCTCAGTCATACAGAGAGGTGTTCATAGAGAGTTAAAGATAAGTGGGGAGGGAAGGGAAGCATATAAGGCCTAAAGGATTGGAGTTGGAGAAGAAAGGAGAAAATAATTTCTATGAATGAAACATTTTTGTTTTTTTCCAGCTACCCAAGATATCCATGTCCCCAGCCTGGTAAGTATCTGATTGTTAGACTTTCTAATAGTAAATCCTAAAGGTATTATCCTTCCCTGCTCAAGTCCAATAAAACCTGATCCTGAGGACCACTGACACTTATTAGATGTGTGACCCTGGGCAAGTCACTTCACCCTGTTTACCTCAGTTTCCTCTTCTGTAAAATGACCTGGGGAAGGAAATGAACAAACAGTGTAATATCTGCCAAGAAAACTCCAACTGGGGTCATGAGGAATAGGGTACAACTAAACAATAGCAAAGAGCAGAATAATTGCACAGATGTGACTCAGATTGAAATAGTGTGCCTTCTGAATTGGAAGCCATTTCAGTGAATCACTAATCCTAAACATCTCCTGATGGAGAGACAGAAAAGATCCATCAGAGGGAAAGAGTGCATAGTGCGGTCTGGGACAGGAGATGGGTTTAGTTTTTATATCTTCTTCCAAATCTGAAACAGCTTAAGCTTTGCTTCTGTTTGGGTAACTCCACCTCTGAATCACTAGACCCCTACCCCTTAGGTGACTAAATGGTTGTTGATCTCTGTCTCTCCCTCTTCATAGCCCTCTATCAAAAAGTGCCCCATCTGCCATGGGGTCTTCCCTGATGATGTGGAAGAAACCGTCTTCCAGCAGCACCTGCAGACCCATATCCTGGACTGTCCATATTGTGATGAGGTCTTCTCAGAGGCTGAGCGACAAGTGTATGATGACCATGTGTTCTGCCACTCACTTTAAAAAGTGTCACAACTGCTTGGCCTCAGGTAGAGTAGGCCAAAAAGCCCCTCTTAAGAGTAATGGGTCAAGATTGATTCTAAATCTGAAACTACTAAATCTACTCAGTCCTTCTTTCTTCTGAGGATGGCGTCCTGATGACCCATCTTTACGATACTTTTTAACTTTCATCCTTTTGGATCAGTCTTTGTTAGCTCAGATAACAGCTCGGGCTTTACCAGCCTGTAGCCTTTACTTTTCTATAAAGGGACTCAGTGAGACAGCCCCAGAATGAGGCTGTCCTGGCTTTGCATTCCAGAGCCTGGTCTAGGCACTGAAATGATTAGCCCTCTCTTGTCACCTAACTGCTGTTGAATTGGTCAAGCCAAGATGAAGCGAGTCCAAGTGAATTTGCACTGCTTTCAGTTATAGCCCTGCATTTAGAGTTCATTCAAAGAAATGACTGGGAATTTCCTTTTGTTCACTAACCCTTTATCTCCAACTAGCTGCTTTGGTTGGTCACATTTAGCAAAGCAGAGAACTGATACATCCAGGCTCTCATCTGGCCATGTGAAGTATCTTGCCCCAGCCTCCCCCTTCCTCATAGAAGTAACTTTTTTAAAGAAACAAGTAGGGGGAGTTCTGTGATCTTGAGCACAGGAAATCTCAGGAGATACCTCTCTGGCTGTCACTTCCTGACTTAGGCTCTTTTCTATGCAAATATACAACCCTTGCTGTAATGGCCTTTCATAGTGAATAATTAGAAGCCAGTGGTTTGGAATTGTTTTCCTGAGCAGCAGGTGGGTTTGAATTATTTTGGATAAGCAAGAATAATGGATACTGAGTTCTGTTAATCTCTTGATTGCTAAAGTCAAATAAAATCTTCATCTATTTCTGTGACTGGTGATTTAAGTCGATGAAGTTGTGACTTTTGTTTTGTTGGATGTGGGGAAATGGCCTAAAGGATGCTGGGAGGCAGAGATCTTCTAATCTACCCCACCCACCCCATCCTCATTCTACTGTTTGACAAATGAAGGGCCCAAGAAATACATACTGTAGAAGTTGGAAGTGGATCAATCATCATGAAAACCCTGAGTCTTATTCTTACTCCCATATTCCAAGTTTCAGAGACATAATTAAGAATATAAGCATCCTTTTGTGAACTCATTGCAAAACCCCCTTGCCCAAATATATAAAATCATAAGGAAAATATCCCATCCCAGCTCACTTCCTCAGTTCTATTTGAAGAGGGGACCCCAAAATTCTAAAAATCCTCAAAGGAGAAAATCTTCAATTTTGCCTTAGTGAGGAACCCTTCCCTGAGGGACAGACAGTTTCATCCTTGTTATCTAGGTGGGGTCAGCTCAGTCCTGAAATTCTTTGATTTCAAATTCCAGCTTCAAGTTGAAACCAAGGGATGAGCTAATTTGGGACTCCACCCACAAGTTCCCTTCAGCTAAAGCTCCCATTATAAAAGAGCCAAACTAAAACCCTGTCTTTGCAGAAGTTCCAAAACATGCCTCTGTCCACTGGAATACTCTTTCCAGTGCCATCCTTTCTTTATCCTCACCTATTTATTAACCAGACTTTATGCCTCTGTCAGGATTTCTAACTTTATTTCCAATCCCTATAATAAATCTCTTTTATCAATCTAAGTTTTTGGGTCTGTAAATTCTTTTACAGAGAACCTCTGTGCCACCAGAAGGGGGTTCCCCAAAACTTCCTACCCTTGCGCCAAATCCCAAGGAGGTATAGGGTAGCCAAACCTCTCCACTTGGTTCCCTGAACCCCAAACCTGCCACTAGACCTTATCATTTAACTCCCTGATCACCAGAAACTCTAATCTCATTTTGGTTCCCTAAATCTAAACCTTATCATATTGAGTAAGATTCAAAGTCTGTTGGGTGAAGAACCTTATTTAGGCTGCTATAAGGTGATAGAAAATAAATACTATTTTTACTTTTGTTAAAATTATAAGATGTGTGAGTTCCTATGTAAAGATATGTGGGTCCACTTGAGTTGTCTGAACACAAAGACAAGCAATCTAGAAATCCCAGTTACCTCTGCCTCCATCCTATCTGAAGAAGTAACATGTGGCCTGCAGCCTCTCTTTTCTGCCTATTCTGATCATCTGATCATCTGTCTCCATGTTGTAGATAACATTCACTAATGCTCTCATCATGGAGATGGATGTAACTAATAAAGTTGAAAGGATGGTTCCCTTAACTAGTCCACAAATTTCAAGTAATCATATTAAGGAATCTGATATTTTCTACTTATCCCACTAGAATAAAAATAAATGTAACTCCAGGAGGGTAGCTAGGCCTCTTGCTCACACAGAATCAATCAACATTTATTAAATGCCCACTATGGTATTCCAATTTGGAAGATTTTTTTTAAAGAATGTTTCATAGCTGTGCATACCCTTTGATCCAGCAGTATGTCCACTGGGCCTGTATCCCAGGATACAGAGATCATAAGAAAAGGATATGCAAAAATGTTTGTAGCAGTCCCTTTTATAATGGCAAGAAACTGGAAACTGAGTGGATGCCCATCAGGTGGGGAACTAGCTGAATAAGTTATGATATATGAATGTAATAATTACTGTTCTATAAGCAGGATGTTTTCAGAGAGGCCTGGGGAGACTTCCATGAACTGATGCTAAATGAAATGTGCAGAACCAGGAGATTATTGTACACAGCAACAAGATTATACAATGATCAATTCTGATGGACGTGGCTCTTTTTAACAGTGAGGTGACTCAGGCCAGTTGTAATGGTCTTATGATGGAGAGAGCCATCTACATGCAGAGGGAAAACTATGGGGGCTGAGTGTGCATCACAACAGCATTTTCATTTTTTTTGTTATTTGCTTGCATTTTGTTTTCTTTTTTTTTCCCTTTTTGATCTGATTTTTCTTGTGCAGCATGATAATTATGAAAATATGTATAGAAGAATTGCACAGGTTTAACATATATTGTATTACTTGGCTGTCTGGGGGAGGGAAGTATAAGGGAAAGGAAAGAGAAAAAAATTTGGAACACAAGGTTTTATAAGGGTGAATGTTGAAAATTATGCATATGTTTTTAAAGTAAAAAGCTTTTTAAAAAAATTTAAAATGTTTTATAGATTGGTCTTTAACCCTGGGAGAACTTTGAGGTAGTATGATATAGTAGGTAGTATACTGAACTGGGCATCTAGAAGACCTGAATGAAAACCTTCCACTTCTGGCACTCATTCTATGACCCTGAGCAAATTGTTTAAAAAACTCTAAAGCTCAATTTACTCATCTGTACAGTGAGAGAGTTGGATTTGCTGACCATGATTTCTAAGAATTCTATCTATAAAATCTACAATCCTATGAGACTAATGGAAATGATGATTTTAGACCTTCAAGTCTCTTTTGACCTCAGTCATATGGGGAAGAGCCAGTCTTTGTTCTCAGGAAATTCCCACTGTGATGTGATTCATTCCCTACTGGGGAGCTCCAACTGTCAGAGAGGTTCCAGTCTATTTGGATGGCATAGTCTTCATCTGTGGCTATGTTCTCATCATCCAAGACTGATAGAGAAGGGAGGACACACACTGCTGAAATTAAGAGTATTGACAAAATTAGGATACATTAAAAGAATCAATAGGCACTTGGGAGAATGAAGCCTGACCAAGAAATTTAAATACAAATTAGGAAATGAAAACCTAGTGGAAGTTTTAAGTTCTTATTTGAAAAAGTACATAGGAAGAAACAATCAGATGATTTCAAAGAGGCCTGGAGAGACTTATATGAACTGATGCTAAGTGAAATGAGCAGAACCAGGAGGAATTCATTATACACGGCAACAAGATTATATGATGATCGATTCTGATGGACGAGGCTCTTTTCAACAATGAGATGGTTCAGGCCAATTCCAATGATCTTGTGATGAAGAGAGCCATTAACACCCAGAGAGAGGACTGTGGATCACTACATAGCATTTTCGTTCTTTTTGTTGTTTGCTTGCATTTTATTTTTTTTATTTTTTTTCCTTTTCAATCTGATTTTTCTTGTGCAACAAGATAATTGTATAAATATGTATGCATATATTCGATTCAACATATTTTTACCATGTTTAACATATATTGGATTACTTGCCATCTAGGGCAGAGGGGAGGGGGAAGAGGGAAAAATGAGAACACAAAATTTCGCAAGCGTTAATGTTGAAAAATTATCCATGCATATGTTAAAGCATAAAAAGCTTTAATAAAAAAAAATTAAAGAAAAGGTACCCAGGAACACTTTGGTGAGGGAGGGTTTCCTAGGTAGAAAAAAAAATAAAAAGCTTTAATTAAAAAAAAAATTAAAGAAAGAAAAGGTACTTAGGAACACTTTGGTGAGGAGGGTTTCCTAGGTAGAAAAAAAAAAAAGGTCTTGTAATGCTCCTTATGAGAAGTTTAAATCTGGGATTTCTTTAAAATTCTATCATAAAATTATTCCTAGTTTGACTTCAATGATGACAGAACAAGATAAAGTTCAACAATGATTTTTGGAACAATGAGATTTGGAACAAGTCACTCATCTCTGAGCAAGTTACTTAAATGGGCAATTAGATGACTCGGGGGAAAATACTCAGAATCTGGAATCCAGAGAACCTGAATTCAAATTTGGCCTCAGACACTTATTAGCTGTGTTATTTTAGACAAGTGGCTTAATCTCTCTGCCTGCCTTCGTTTCTCCATCTGAAAAATGGGGATAATAATAGCACTTCCTTTCCAGGGTTATTTTGAGAATAAAATACTTCAATCTTTATAAGGCACTTCACAAATCTCAAAGCACTATATAAATGTTAGCTATTATGATTATTTATCCCTTCTGAGCCCGTTTTCTTATCTATAAAATAGAAGCTAATCATATTTGTTCTACTTACCTCACAGATTTGCTTTGAGAATCATTGGAAATACGATATATGAAAATGCTTTTGTTTAACCTATATTGGATTACTTGCTGTCAAGGGAAGGGGTGAGGGGAGGGAGAGAGAGAAATGGAATACAAAGTTTTGCATTGTTGAAAATTATCTTTGCATGTATTTTGAAAAATAAAAAGCTAATATTAAAAAAAAAGAAAATGCTTTGTAATGACATCATATAGTACATTCCAAAACTATCTTAGTGCAGTTTTAGCTATTAAAGTTTAAGCTATTAAACTCCACTATGACATTTGTGACATAACATATAAGAGGAATTATCATAATTAATAAAATTATTTCCTCCCTGCATTCCCCCTCCTCTCTCCCTTTTCTCTTTCAATCTTCTCTCTTCGTTTAACAACTTCAGCAATATTCTTTATAAACTGAGAAGGGGAAACATTTATTGCTAGGCAGTTCCTGCCTATAAATAAGGATGCTCAACCTATCCCAGAAGAGAGCTATAAATAGAGACCTTTGGAAGCAATGGTGTGCCATTTCCTGGCAATAAACTTCAGGCAAGACCTGACAGAGTTTTAAACAGCCTTGCTTTGAGATCAGTTGTGAATCCAGAATACTGTCTACAACCTCTTCACCAGAAGAAATCACCAGGAAAATTTCTTAAGGTCATTCTATATAGCCTTCTCCCTCGTCCTCTGAGATAGATGAAAACCTTCCTCCTTTGGAGATACCCCTTTAAAAAATTACCACATTTTGTCCCAAGGGCCCACACTCTTTGCCACTGGAAAATTCTTTAACATCAGTTTTCTGTCACTGCATTTTCCCTCAGTACCTTTTTAAATGTCAGAATTATTTCCCAATATATGTCTTTTTGGATCCTCCCTGTGCCAAAAAGTCCTTTGGTTCTTGCAAAGCAGGGCATCCATCTCCCAATAAAGAGAATGTATGAAAATAATGGGCTTTGGGATGGGGGGTTACACTCAAAATGAAGAAAAATCTGTATCAGTCCTTATTGACCAAGCAACCACATCTGATGGTATGTACATTATTCTCACTCTAAATTCTCCACCCCTATTGAGAGGATGTAACTATGTCTTCTCTTTTTTTTTTTTTCTGGAACCAAGTTTTATTGTTACAATTAATCAGAATTTGACAGCATCACAGTGATGTTTTTGTTTACATTTTTGCAGAACTGTTAATATTAATCCCAGTTTCTCTTTTTTGATCTGATGGTACTGCATGATATCCCTTAAGTCTTTCCTTTTCCAGGCAAAATAATGTAATTTCTTAACATTTTCCCTTGATAGTTGTACTTATGTTTCTGTTTGGGATGTTAGCAAGTTAAATATTCTGCTCATATTTTTTCTTGGGGTTTGAAGGGAGAGTAATATCTCACTCAGATGAGGAGGTTGGATGGACTATCTAGGCTTCTGCTCTTCCTTCCAGATCTAGACTTATCCTTTGTTCTAAATCCCTCTCTGTTTAACCCCCATCATTTATCATTGATGATTACACTCAGGTTTGTGGAATATGTCATTTGGGGCTGCAACTTGAATTCCTTTTTTTTTTTTTTTCTTTTTTTTTTTTATAGGGGAGGATATAACACCATTCATTCCCTTCTGTAATTTCTTATGAGTCTGGAATAATTTTTTGTTATTCAAATTTCCTTTCCTTTATATTTGAAGATCTTTCTCCTATTTGCAAAATTGTTATTTGCCACTGAATTTAATTAATCAATACATGTTTTGAAGTTTGAAGCAAAAAAGTTGTTGGGTGTTTTGGTTTTTTTTTTTCCTGGCAGCCAAATGTGATTTTTATTTTGTTTGTTTAACACACTGTTGTCTGTGTATTCAGGAATCTTGGACAATTTTCTTAGGTTATTTCTTCCATCATAGTGTTCAGGTTTTTTAATTCTGTGATCTTCTTTTAAAAGATCTATGATCCATGAAGTTGTTTTTGAGTAATCTTATATTCAAGATCATTTGTTTTGGTTTGTATAGAATTCATGTGTTTTCTAACATTATTGACTTTTGCTTCTTTTCTGATAAATTATTCTCCATGTGTTTTTTGTGTTTCAAATATGTTCATCTCTATATTACTTTTTTAGAGAGATTATCCATCATGGATTTTAGTTTTTCTAAAATGCTAATTCCATTTTTCAATTCTCCATTATGAGTTCTAGTTTCTTACCTAAATTTATATCTAATGTTTTCTTTTATGGATTTTATTTCTCTTTTGAGGCATTTTAGAGTTTATTCTTATTGTTCCATGTGCCTAAACCATTGGATTTATATCGAATTCACTTTCACAATCATGTTATCATTTTCCTTCATATTTGTTATTTCTGTGGATTTAATTGCAATTTTACTCTACATAGCATGACTGTTAGGGACAGTGTTGGGGACAAAGGTTTGAAGTGACTAATCCATTTTTCTGGTTACATGACTTCTCTGTAATCTTTTTCACATTGATTCCAATCTCTAGGCCTTTCCCTTTTCAAGATCTCTCCTCACACTCATCCTTACCCCCATTTCTTCTTACTTTGATATGGGGATATTGGAACTGATCTCAAGGACTCTGACCATTGTCTAATTCAAGATAGCTGGCTTGCCTAGCTTAATCTTAAACCAATCATGGATCAAGGCCACATCAGCTGAATATTCTGCATTTCTCTTTTTGATTGAACATTTCAGAATAAAGACTTCTGTGACTTTGAACATTCTCCCTTGTCCTGGGTGCATTTCTATTGATCTCCCATCATCCTTCCCATATATTATAACATATGCAATTTAATTCCAATAGACTTGTGACTATTCTTATCCAGAGAGAGAACGATGGAGACTGAATATAGATCAAAACAATATTTTCACCCTTTGTTGTTGCTGCTGCTGTTATTTTTTTCTTTCTCCTGTTTTTTCCCCTTTTGACTTGATTTTTCTTGTGCAGCATGACAAATATGGAAATATGTTTAGAAGAATATGCATTTAGAAGAATGCAGTTACTAGACTGCATGCTGTTGAGGGAGAAGGGGGAAAGGAAGAAAAATTTGGAACATAAGACTTTGCAAAGGGGAATGTTGAAAACTATCTTTGCATGTATTTGGAAAAATAAAATACTATTAACATACATACAATTTATAATAATGGGATCATAGGATTTCAGAGATGAAAGATGATTAGATATCTAATTGGACTCTTTCATTTTTCAGAAAAGGAGAAAAGACTGAGGTTAAAGAGATAAGAAGCAAAACCAGGATATGAATCCAGTTCCTTTGATTTTTTTTTTTGGGGGGGTGCAGGGAGAGGGCAAGGCAATCAGGGTTAAACGACTTATGGAGATATAGGGTTATAATTTATAACTTTTGCATGGTAAAATCCCCTGAGGGCAGGATTCATCTTATATAAACCTCTCTAACTTCTAGCACAGTACACTGCATGCTGAAGAGACTTCATAAATATATTTTGTATCCATTTGTATTGTACCTTCTTTAGCAAAGCAGAGGGAAAAGCACTGTGGAACTGTGAATTGTTGTTGCTATGGTTACTATTGTTATTGTTTTTTATATTAATATTTCCACTTGCCTTAGAAGGCTGTTGTGAGTCTTCTTTAAGACAACATATAGTGTAGTGTAAAATGAATTGGATTTAGAATCAAAGGAATTAGGGGTAGCTAGGTCACCCAATGGATAGAGGACCATCCCTGGAGTCAGGAAGACCTGAGTTTAAATCCAGTTGTGTGATCCTGAGCAAGTCACTAAACCCTACTTGCCTCAGTTTCCTCTCTGTAAAATGAGATGGAGAAGGAAAGAGCAAACCGCTCCAGCATCTCTGAAAACCCCAAATGGGATCATGAAGAGTTAGGACGATTGAAATAACTCAACAACAACAACTATGCCCTACTCTATCCTCCTGGATAATCTCATCTCTTTCCAGGTTTGTATAATACCACTCATCTTCTCCCTGACTGGCTAGCATTGTTAATTAAATAACTTGATTATCCAAAAACTATATCTCTCAAACTTTTTTTTTTAATGTCACAGCCCCCTTTATCATCTTTCCCCTAATATATTATAGTAATCTTCTTGTCTCAAGTCGTTTCCTTCTCCAATACATCCTCCACAAACTGCCAATATGATATGCCAAAAGTAAAGATGTGACCATGTCCTCCTTAGTAAACATAAGCTTTTAAAACCCTTCCCTACCTGGTCTCAACTTATTTTTTCAATTTCTCTATATATTATTCCCCTTTCAACATTCCCAGCCAAATTGTTATTCTTCTATTCAAATGGCATTCTATCTCCCACTTCTGTGCTAGTTCCCCTACCTGGAATGGATTCCTCCTCAGCTCCTCATACTCTTCAAGAAAAAGCTCAAATGCTTCCTTCTATAGGAAGTCCTTTCTGATTTGCCCCAGTTGCTAGTGACCCTCTTTATTCTTTTTTTTTAACTATCTTATGTTTATTCTACACATACTGTATATTTTATTGCATCATTTATATCTGTGCACATTCTATATATTCTGAATATTCAAAATATATAGAATGTGCACAGCTATAAATAGACATAATTCAATAGACATAAGCTTGGATGTAGGGATTGTTCTACTTTTTTCAGTTTGTACCCTTACAATCTAGCCCAATCCAGGTACATAACTTGTTGATTTATGAACCAGTAGGTGGATAAGATGCCAACATGTGTACTGTAGTTTGGAGTATTACATGATATATGCATTAGAGAGGTATCAAAGTGAAATCTGGAGTGGGAGAAAATGTCATTATCAACCATTAAGATCAGGAAAGGCTTCCTGCAAGAGAGGACATTGAATTGGACCCGTTTTCTCATCTGCAATGGGTTGTACTAAGCCGTACATTTTCATCTAACTAAGATGTCCTAGATACAAGGAACAGTACACGGGTATCAATCCTACAAAATGTGGTCTTGTGATCTTAGCAGAACTAAGCAGCAGATTGAGACACTGATGGAGCCGGTTTAGCAGAGAAGATGTTGGTTTGCAAGTGTTTCTAATGCGAGCCCCTGCTGACACTCACTGGAATCTCTGCTTGTTTAAGAGCCAAGGCGTATTTCACCTTTTGCTCCTGGGGTGGGCCTGTGCCCATCTCCATCTCCTCCTCCAGTAGCAGGAAAGAGAGAGCCCCAGATTTGACTAAAGATCAATGGGCAAAGAAGAGGAAATGAACTGGGTAGATGGATAAGGGAAGCTAATTGTTGTGCGACAGTGCCCTCTAGGGGTTATTCCTATTGTTTTCTATAAGGCAAAGCTCTGTGCTGGGAGTTCCTAGGCTTCAGGATTTCACAGACTTCAGAAGTTCTGTGAATTAGATGTGAAAAAACAAATGCATCTTTGTTTATTAATCAGTGGTCTTCTTTGCAACCCTATGTATTTTCTGCATTTAAAAACATTCTGAGGTGGGGTCCATAGGCTTTCCCAGAGTGCTTAGAGGTCTTTGGTATACAAAAAAGTAAGAATCCCTGATATAGAAGTAGAAAGAATACAAGTTGGGATTTCTCACCTAGGAAAGTCTCTGACTTAGAGAAACATTCTCCTAGCCATAGGAACATATATCCAGAGGTAGAACAAAATAGAGGCAATATAATAATAGTTAACATATATAGAGTGCCTTGAGGACAGCTAAGTGGCAAAGTATATCGAGTGCCAGAGCTGGAACCTCAAACCAGCTGTGGACCTTGAGCAAATCACTCAATTCTGTTTGCCTCAGTTTCTCTGTAAAATAAGTTGGAAAAGGAAATGGCAAACCACTCTGGTATCTTTGACAAGAAAATCCCAAATGAAATCACAAAGAGTTAAACATGACTAAAATAACCAAATAGTATACCGCAAAATTTGCAGAAAACAAAAAACCTTTATATATGCTGTTTCACTTGATCTAGTATGATGACTCCTTCATTTTACAGATATAAAGCTTGCTATATGCAGCATGGTGTGAGAAGCAGAATTTGAACCCACATCTTTGACACTAGAGCCAGTGGAAAATAGTGGGAGAGCAACCTTCCAAGAAACTCAGGCATTTGGAAATCAACTCCTTACTTCCAATGCACAAGTGAAGAAGACAACTATCTTTCTCCAATCTGCAACTTGTAAAAATAAAATTGGAAATTTTGAAAACGATAATAGCTAAAAGAAAAAATAATAGCTAGTATATATGTAGCACTTTAAGGTTTGCAAAGTACTTTATAAATATCTCAATATTGCTGTCCCAAATTTATTCTTTATATGGATGTGACAGTTGTCAAGACAATGATAGACAAATCAAGAAGCTTATAGAATCAGTAGAAAACTCAGGCAAAAATTGAAGCACATTTTAATGGGAGTTTTAGGAGCCTCATAGACCTTAGAGAGCACCAAGATACATAAGAATCTGGAAAGATCTGAATTATGGTCAGTGCATAAGAAAAGGAAATTTAGATTTTAAAACTTAAGATGACAGTTAGGTCTGCATTCTTGCCACTAGTAAAGACAGCAACCCTTGCATTGCATGTCTTAATAGTCATCATGGGTTTCTGTGATGAAAAAAATAAAAATTATCACCACTTTTCTAGTGAAAAATATCTGCAAACTTAGCTAGAGAATCCATTTGATGACGGAAACAGTCTGTTGACAGACTGGAATAGTCTTTGAAAACTCCGGACCATTTGTCATGGTGAAGCTACTAGAGAAGAATTCTGAGGAAAATTGGTTTTTAACATAAAAAAAAAAAAAATCCCAACTACCCAAATGCAGATTCGGGGAGATGTGACTTAACAAGAATCCATGTGGAAATGATCTGGGAATTTTAGTGAACTAGATAGCTAGGTAGCATAATGCATAGAGTATCTGGCCTCCAGTCAGACTGGTTCATCTTTCTGAATTCAAATTTGAGTTCAGATACTTCCTAGTTGTATGACTCTGGGCAAATGAGCTAGAGAGAAGGAAACTGCAAGCTACTTCAGTATCCCTGCCAAGAAAATCCAAATGGGGTCTTGAAGAGTCAGACATAACGACTGACCAACAACAATAACAATTTTCAGTATGAATCAATAGTGTAATGTGGTTTCAGAAAATGCTAATTCAACATTAGGCTGCATAGAGGCAGAACATCTAAAGCAAAAGAAATGGTAGTCACCTGGTGCCCTGCCATGACTGACCACCTCTCAAGTATTGCGTTCAGTTTTGAGACAAATGATTATTAATAACCAATGATTGGAGGAGATCCAGAGTTTCTTCCTTTTTTATATTCTTCATTCCAAAGTTCAGTCTCTTGAAGGATATCTTGAAGAATATTACTAATAATGAGATTAAATTAACTCTACTTAGTCTTGGTCAATCCCACCCAACCTAACACTCAGATTTGGGTGGGAACAAATTCTATGTTTAGATTTTTCAAAACTTGGGATAACTTAGAAATAAATGACATAATCAAAATTCATTAGAATAAGTCCAATCTGATGATTATTTTTGGTATTTGAGAATACTACTGATCTTTTATTAAACTGTTACATTATTAATAAAATGACTAATTACCTATCTCAAACTTTTTAGTGTCACAGGAACACCACATTTTAGGAATGGCAAATGGTTTATGACCAGAGTAGAATGATAACAAAAAACCTAAAATCTTATCATATAAGGATTGACAGAAAGGGAGATGAAAAGGCATAGGATATGAAGTATAATGCAGAAAGATTTATTTTATATAGCCCTCAGTGGGGCACAACTAAGACCTATACAAGGAAGTTACACAAGGGATCCCTTAACAATGAGATCTTTCCTGTTTTGGGATGTATTGAACTGAATGTTCTCAGGGTGCTCAAGCATAGTCTGGACAACTATCAAAGGCCTCACAGATAAGATTCCTGCATTGGGAAAGTGATTGAACTAGATTACCTTCAAGGTCTTTCAACCCTATCCCTCCCATTTTGATGAAACAGAAAAAACATACCCTAAGTCATGAAAGTAATATAAGGGCCAGATGAACAGAACTTTGACTTCCAAGCCTGTGTACACTGAAAAGGAGATAGAATCTGGGAAGGTTTCCTGACGCTGGGGACTAGAAGAATAGGAGGGACAGAAGATAGATTACAAAAGGGATGAAACAGAGGAAAGGACTCATATAAAAGCATCCTGCGGGGTACTTTGAATGGGGGAAGACTAGGATCCAGTTTCCCCATCTGGAATGGAGAGTCCAAGTCAGAGATTCTTGCCATTCAATTCAATAAGCATTTAGTATATGCCAGGAACATTGAGTATTCAGAGATAAAAATGAAATTGTCTCTACCTTCAAGGAGCTCATATTTTCCTGGGGAAAATCAGCATCTATTTAAATAAGTAAATAAAAAAGGTATTTACATGTTGAGGTGGGATTTGGTTTCACTTCCACCTCCACAACTGTTGTAGTCACAGAAAACAAAGAGTAGATAACAGAAGTAATGAAGTATATATAGGTAGCATCTTACACCTATCAATATGACAGAAAGGGAAAATGATAAATGTTGGAGGGGATGTGGGAAAATTGGGACGTTAATACACTGTTGGTAGAGTTATGAACTGATCCAACCATTCTGGAGAGCAATTCGGAACTATGTCCAAAAGGCTATAAAACTATATGCCTTTTGATCCAGCAATAGCACTACTAGGTCTGTGTCCCAAAAAGATGAAGAAGAAGGAGGAAGAAGAGGAAAGTATATTTATGGCAGTTCTTTTTGTGATGGCAAAGAATCAGAAATTGAGGGGATGCCCATTAATTGGGGAATGGCTGAAAAAGTTGTGGTATATGATTGTAATGGAATACTATTGTGCTATAAAAAATGACAAGCAGAATAATTTCAAAAAACCTGGAAAGCTTACATGACCTGATGCAGAATGAAGTGAGCAGAACCAAGAGAAAACTGTACACAGGTACAGCAATATTGTACAATGATCAACTTTGAATGACTTAGCTATTCTCAGAAATAGATTGATCTAAGACAGTCCCAAAAATTTCATGATAAAATATGCTATTTACTTCCAGAGAAAGAATGGATGCAGTCTAAATTCAGATTGAGGCATACTATTTTTCACTCTGTGTATATGCGGTTCAGTCTGTGTTTTCTTTCACAGCCTGCCCAATATGTAAATATGTTTTGTATAATTGAACATTTATAACCTATATCAAGTTATTTCTCATCTTAGAGAGACATTGAGGAAGATGGGAGGGAGAGAATCTGGAACTCAAAATTTTTAAAGATGAATGTTTAAATTGTTTTTACACACAATTGAGGGAAAAGAAAATTTTTTTTAAAAAAGTAATGAGGTGTCAAGATATTAATCATATATTCACTTACAGTACTTTTTTTTATGAAGCATGAACATCTTTCCTAAAGGTATCAGAATCCTCCATTGGTCATTATATTGCACTAAAGCTACTCACCCAGCAGGAGGCAACACCCACCCAAATAATTTAAAATTCATTCAAATTCATTTAAATTTTTTTTTTAATTTTTAAATCTGTCCCTCCTTTCTTTCTCTATTCCCTCCTGAGATAGTAAGCAATTTTATATAGGCTACACATATGCAATCATGTAAAACATATTCCATATTAGTCATGCTGTGAAAGAAAACAGGCCAATAAAAAATAAAATGAAAAATAGTATTCTTCCATTTGTATTCAGACTTCATCAGCTTTTTCTCTGTAGATGGACAGCATTTCTCATGAGATCTCTGCAATTGTCTTAGATCATTGTATTTCTGAGAGTACTAAGGTCATTTACAGTTGATCATTGTACAATACTGCTATTATTGTGTACAGTGTTCTCCTGGTTCTGCTCACTTCACTCTGCATCAGTTCATGTAAGTCTTTCCAGGTTTTTCTGAAATCATTTTGCTTGTCACTCCTTATAATATTTTATTACAATGATATAGCATAATTTGTTCAACCATTGCCCAGTTGTTGGCCATCCCCTAGATTTCCAATTCTATAGCCACTATAGAAAGAGGTGCTATAAATGTTTTTGTAACATATGGGTCTTTTTTCCCTTTTTCTTTGATCTCTTTAGGATACAGACCTAGTAGTGGTATTTCTGGATCAAAAGGTATACACAGATTTGTAGCTCTTTGATACTTATTGTTCTTGATATGCCACTTCAGTAAATATCTTTGCAAAAAGCTGTTGTGTCAGATGATTAATATGGAAATGTTTTGCAAGATTGCACAAATCTAACCTATATTAAACTTCATACTGTCTCAGGGAGGAAAAAATGGGGGAGGGAGAAAGAATTTGGAATTCACAGGAGGACCTGAATTCAAATTTGGCCTCAGATACTTGATACTTCCTAGCTGTGTGACCCTGGGCAAGTCACTTAACCCCAATTGCCTCAGGGGGGAAAAATTAGAATTCAAAATTTTAAAAAAATGAATGTCAAAAATTATTTAATTGAGAAAAACAAAACATTATTATAATTTTATTACCCCCCCCCCAAAAAAAGCTATTGTATCTATTGGAGAATTGTTAATAGGAAACATCAGAGATTTGGTGTTTGTGAGCTATGGTAATAGGAGCAGGGACCCAAAAGTGAGTCCCTAAAACCCAAGGTAGTAGCAGCTACCCTATGAAGAACCAACTTTTGAACACAAATGCAAATTTGGAAAGTAGTCGAGAGAGTACTATACAAAAAATAAAGACAAAGTTATTTTATAGTTTAATTTTTAAATTTAATATTTTCCCCCATTTACATTAAAAATAAAAAACTTTTTTTTACATTTGCTTTTGAAATTTTTGAGTTCCAGGTTCTCTCCCTTATCCTCACCCACAATTTAAAAACCACATGTGAAGTTATGCAAAAGATTTCCATAAAAGTCAAATTGTAAAAGAAAACATTTTCTACCTTAATGAAAATAAAAATCCTCAAGAAAAAATTAAGTTAAAAAGGAAGAGAATATACTTCAATCTGATTCAGACACAATCAGTTCCTTCTTTGGGTATAGATAGGATTTTTCATCTAATTCCTTCAAATCAGTCATAGATGATTGTACTTAAAGTCATTTACAGCTGGTCATCCCAGAGCATTGCTATTACTGACAAAATAATTTTGAAGCAATGGTAGGAAAGTAGCAATAACGACTACAAGAATCAGGAAAACCCTTTTGTAGAAGTTAACTCTTGATTTAATCTTATAAAAAAGAGAGGAATTCCAGGGAGCTGAACATTCTAAGCAATGGGTGCCAGTCTGCATGAAGTAAGAGAGGAAAAAGATAAAATAGAATATTTTGCACAGCAAATATGAGAAATGCCTTTGGAAATGAGCATTATTTGGCTTGTTATCAGCCTGGCTTTGCACTTTGCCTCTTTCATAGGAAGTAATTTTGCCAACTAAGGATTCTCAAGTTTCTAACTGAGCAGGCTGTTGTCATTTGTCCTTCGTTCTCTCAAAGACAACCAGAATATCAGGGAGATGTTGCCATGACATGCAAATGAACTGGATTTGAGTGAGGGAGGGCTGTGAAAAGTCATCTGCCTCACATTCTCCTCCAGAGCCAAATGGGTCCAGTGGCCAGACACAGATCAGGACAACTGGGGATGGCCCTGGATGCAATGGGGGACCTTGCGGGGACTGATTGAAGCAACACCCATTCAGTGATTTAGACTGAGCAGGCTACCTTCCGCAAAGCTAGCTTGGCAGTTGTCCTCCTTTCCAATACAATAAATCCCAGTTTACGCTGAAACAAAAGAGGATAGTAGATTTAGAGTTTAGAATCATTTAAATTCAATCTCTGGCGTTTTATAAATAGGGAAAGTGAAGCCTTAGAGGTCAAGTGAATTGCCCAGAATCACAGAAAGGCATCTAAGGCAGCATTTGAACCCAAATCTCCCTTAATTCCAGGGTTTATGGTGAGGTAGTGCAGTGGATAAAAATCTTCATCTTACGAGTCATAAAGAACAAAAATCTAACCTCGGGCACTTAGTAGCTGTATGATTCTGGGCAATTCATTTTATCTTTTCTTTGTCACAGTTTCCTCATCTATAAAATCCTAATAATAATAGTACCTATTTCATAGGGTTATTATAAAGATCAAACAAAATAATATATGTAAATTGCTTTATAAAACTTAATTTGCTAATATAAATACTATTATTATTTTTATTATGATTATTATCATGATTTCCACTATGCCACACTGTCTCTCATGCATTCTATATTACTTCAAATTTTTTAGAATATTCCCCCCCCCAAGATACAGAATATAAGTATGAAATATAAGCCTATATGGCTGTGGCTGTTCATATTGTTCACAGGAGCTCACTGGATTGAAAAATGGAAAAAACTTTACAAATATCCTGACTCTAAAATGGGTCTAAACCCCTCATTTTACAGAGAAAGGAGCAAACATTTTAGTTTGCCAAAGGTGTCTCATAGTAAATGTCAAGACATGGAATCAGACCCCCAAGTTTCTTGACTGACTCCATAGGTCACCTTCTTTCTTATTTTATTTTTTTCTTTTTGGAAATAATTGGGATTAAGTGAGTTGTCCAGGATCATACAGCTTGGATCTGAGGACCAGTCTGAACTCAGGGTTTCCTGATTCCATGGCCAGTGCTTTATCTATCTACCAGTCCCTGCCACCTTCTTTTCACTAAAATCAGCTCCACAAATCTGCATTCAGTGTTCACTATGGGCCAGGCAGGTACAGAGAATACAAGTCAAAAACTCGGGCCCGTCATCCAGGAACTTTTATCTGAGAAGTAGACATGAAAAAAGCAACCAAGTTAACAGTAAATAGTAAAGACAAGTAAATAGACCAAGTTAATAAAAGTTAAACAGATTTGTAGAAGGTGAGGGAAGTGATAGCAGTGGGTAGGGAAGAGTAGGGAATAAAGAAAGGTGGAGTGGCCTTGAACTGAGCTTTGAGGGAAGTCAGAGATTCTAAGAAGCTGAGATAAAGAAAATGTGCTCTGAAGCTTGAGAGGACAGTCTGTACAAAAGCTTGGAGACAAGAGATGAAGTATTATGTGTGGGAAAAGGAAAGATCAGTTTGACTGGAACTGTAAATTTAATAACTTATAAGTCTGGAAAGGCACATCAAAGCCATATTATGAAAGGCTTTACTAACAGAGAAGTTTGGATTGTATTTATAGAGATGGCTAGGAAATACTGGACGTTAGTGAGATTGTGACATAGCTGGTCCTGTGCTTCAGGAATATTATTTATTTTTTTGTTTTTTGAAGGCAATCAGATTTAAGTTACTTACCCAGGGTGTTTGAGTATCTCTACTGGGCCTGTATCCCAAAGAGATCACAAAGAAGGGAAAGAGCCCACATGTGCAAAAATATTTGTAGCAGCTCTTTTTATGGTGGCAAAGAATTGGAAGATTAATGGATGCCCATCAGTTGGGGAATGAATGATTAAATTATGGTATATGAAAGCAATGGAATATTATTGTTCTATTAAAAATGATGCACAGGCTGATTTTAGAAAAATCTGAAAAGATTTACATGAAAATAATTTTGCTAGGAGATATACTTTCTTACTTGACTTTAAGCAGACAGAGCCACACTTCCAAAGGCCAGTCAGGCTTCACTAATCCTGCTACAAATTAATGGCTTTAAAATGAAAATCAGTGAAGTCAATCCCTCTATTATTAAAAAATCTTATATAATTTTGTCTTACTTTAAAAAAAATCTTAATTTAAATCATAGTTTATCTTATATTAAATCCCATATCTAAATCTTGTATTTTGTTAAATCTTTATAATTAAGTGTATATTAAATCTTATATAAATCTTTAAATCAATGTATCTATTGAAATCTTTTATTTTTTCCATACCCTTATTCCAAAATAAAGTTTTCCTCTCCTTTTCCCTCCTCTTCCCAGCAAACTATCCCTTATATCAAAGTTTTTTTTTTTTATTTTAATAGTATTTTAGTTTTCCAGTACATGCAAAAATACTTAACATTCACTTTTGCAAAACCTTGTGTTCCAAATTTTTCTCCCTCTCATTTTCTCCCTCCCCCCCACCCAAGACCACAAGCAATCTAATACAGGTTAAACGTGTAATTCTTCTAAAAATGTTTCCTTCTAAAAATATTTGTCATGCTGTGCAAAAAAAAAAAAAAAAGTAGAATAACAGGCAAAAACAAGAACAAATCAGCAGCATTATAATATTCCATCCTTCTAGTCACTTCCTAACCTCTAGCAAAAAGGGAGAAGAGGTAATAGTCTCAACTTTTCTATGGAGTAGATAATAATGTTGTTATTACATAGCAGTCCAATTTTTTTTGTTGTTCTTTACATTTACATGTACTGTGTATATTGTTTTCCTGGTTCTGCTTAGATGATTCTATTTTAGTTAAAATTATTTTCATCTTTTTTGGAATTCATCATATTCATTATTTCTTAGAATACAAAAATATTTCATTATATTCATGTACCACAATTTGTAATAATAATAAGCAAAATCAGAATTTATATACAACTTTAAAGTTTGCAAAGCCCTTTATATAATGAAGCAGCTAGGTCAAATCACTTCACTTTTTTTGCCTCTGTTTCCTCATCTATAAATTGGAAATAATAGTAGCTCTTACCTCTAGGGTTTCTCTGAGGATCAAATGAGATAATAATTATAAAACATTTTGCATAGTACCTGGTACATAACTGGGACTATAAAGTGTTAGTTATTAATTTTGGTTGCATATATTATCTCATTTGATCTTTACAACCCTTTGACTCATTTCACAAATGAGGAAATTAAAGCTCTGAATGTAAGTCTAAATTTTACAACTTTAAAATGAAAATTAGTGAAGTCAAACCCTTTATTTAAAAAAAAAAGTATATTTACAGAGATCCTTTGTTTTTTTTCTATCCCCTTCATTCCCAAATAGAACTCTCTCCTTTCCTTTCTCCTCCCCATCCTGTGATTTGAAAGCAAGTTTTCTGGACCTGGTCAGAATTCTATTTACTGTTTCCGCCCTTTCCCCCGGTTCCTCCCACACTGTTTCACCATCCACCTTGTTTCTGATTTCTATGTTGCTATGACTATTTTGGTGTATGTGGGACCCCACTTTTTGTCTTTAAGCATCTGGAATATAAGCCTAGTAATACAGCTCCCCTTCTACTTATATCTTGATCCTGTACCTTCCTCACCTCCAGCAGTTTGCCATCACCCGCCATACCCCAAATTTCAATCTTATTTTCTATTTTGCCCTGTAGCTCCTTTCCCAGGAAAACAATATATACAAAAATGACTATGTAAGTGTAAAGAACAAAAAAAATTGGATCACAGTATAATAACAATATCATTATCTACTCCAAAGAAGAGTTGAGAATACTTTCCCCTTTTTGCTAGAGGTTAGGAGGTGGGGAACTAGAAGGGTGGAATATTGTAATGCAGCTAATTTGTTCTTGGTTTTTGCCTATACTCTCCGATCTTCCCTGTTCTTAAATTACTGAATGCTAAAGGGCAAGAAATCTCCACATGTTCATCTAGCCAATCCCCTGGAAGACTGACTGGGATAATGATTGACTGATTTTGACTGTTAATCTAGCCTTCCTTTTCTAAGGGAAATATTGTCTTAAAAAACAAAACAAAACAAAACAAAACAAAACAAAACTTCACTAAATCCCACCATCCCTGATAATTGTCATTCTATATTTATTTATATTTCTCTTCCCTTCCTTAGCCAAATTCCATTTGGTGCCTCTACATATTTTCTTCTCACTCTCTTCTTATTTACTTTTTTGTTTTTAATTTAGACACAGTTAAATGTCTTGCTCAGGGTCACAGTAAGTATCTGAGGCCAAATTTGAACTCATCCTCCCAACTTCAGGATTAAGGCACTATCCACTGGCTGCTTCTCAGCCTCTTCTTAGACTCTTGAAATCTACCTCCCTCAACTGAAACTTTTCTTTCTGAAGATACCAATGATTTCTTAATTGTCAGATCTAACGACTTCTTCTCAATGCTTATACCCTTTAACTCTGCAGCATCTGACACTGTTGTTCACCTCTCGTCATGGATATTCATCTCTGAGTTTCATTGACACTCTCTTCTGGTTCTCCTCCTATCTGTCTGGCTGTTTCTTCTTAATCTTATTTGCTCTTTTATCTTTCATATTGTATGCCCACTAATTGTGGCTATAACCCCAAGTTCTACTCTGGACCCATTCTCTATTATCTTTACACTTTTTCACCTTATTAGATCCTCTGAATTCAAATATTTACCACTTTATGCCAAATCCAGCTCCAGTTCTATAATTCTAATTCCCTTGGGGACATTTTGAAATAAATGTACCTAAGACGCCTCAAATTCAACATGTCCAAAACGGAGCTCATAACTTTTCCCCGCCCTGCTCTCAATTTTTAAAAATGTCTTTTCAGTCACCCAAGGTCAAGACTTTGATATCATCCTCAATACATCACTTGCACATATCCCACATATTTATTCAACTGTCAAATTGCATAATTTTTTTCTTTTTAATTTTTTTCTCAAAAGTATTTTATTTTTTCAAATCCATGTAAAGATAGTTTTCAACATTCATTTTTGTAAGATTTTTTTGTTTCAAATTTTTCTCCCTTCCTTCCTTACCTCTCTCCTCCCCAAAATAGCAAGTAATTGGATATAGGTTAAACATGTACAATCCTTTTAAACATATTTTCATATTTGTTATATTGAACAAGAAAAATTAATCCAAAAAGAAAAAAAAAAAAAAAACATGAGAAAGAAAAAGCAAACAAACAAAAAAAGGTAAAAATATTTCCAATCCACATTCAATCTCTATGGCTCTTTCTCTGGATATGGATGACATTTTCCATCTCAAGTCTATTGGAACTATCTTGGATCACCACATTGCTGAAAAGAGCCAAGTCCATCACAGGCTGCAAAAATTATCATCTCTATCTCTATGCTATCTTTTACACATATCCTTTTTTTTTTCTTCACTAACAAAGTCTCCACACTATTTCAGGTCCTTATTAACTACTGCTTACCTGGATTATTGCAATAGTCCCCTATTTGGTCTCTTTGCTCATTTCAAGTCATCCACACAGCTACCAAAGTAATTTTTCTAAATGATGTCTCACTATGTTACCCACTTACTCAATAAACTCCAGTGATCTCCTCTTGGTTTAAGGTTAAATAGAAACTCCTCTGGGCAGCTGTGTGACACAATGGGTAGAGCACTGGGTTGGGGTCAGGAAGACTCATTTTCCTAAGTTTAAATTTAACCTCAGACATTGGCTAGTTGTATCACTTTGGACAAGTCACTTAATACATTTTGCCTCAGTTTCCTCATCTATAAAATGAGCCAGAGAAAGAAATGGCAAATCACTTCAGTATCTCTATTAAGAAAACCCCAAATTGGGGAGTCTATCTGCCAGGGTACAAAGCCAAGAACTATATAAACACAATTATAAAACACTTTTCATACAAATAAAGTTAGATTAAATAATTGAAAAAATATCAATTGCTCATGGTTAGGCCAAAGTAATATAATAAAAAATGACAATTTTACCTAAATTAATCTACTTATTCAATGACATACCAATGAAACTGCTTAAAAAATTACTTTGTAGAGCAATAAAAAATAATAAAATTCATCTGGAAGAACAAAAGGTCAAAAATATCAAGGGAATTAATTTTTAAAAATGCAAAGGAAGGTGGCTTAACTATACCAGATCTAAAACTACATTACAATGTGGCGGTCATCAAAATCATTTTGGTACTGGCTAAGAAAAAGAATAGCAAATCAATGGAATAAGTCAGGTACATGAGACACAATAGTCAATAACTATAGTAATTTAATGTTTGATAAACCCCAGGACTTCAGCTTCTGGGATAAGAACTCACTATTTGATAAAATTGCTGGGAAAACTGGAAAATAGTATGGAAGAAACTAGGTATTAACCAATATCTAACACTCTTTACCAAGATAAGATCTAAATGGGTTTATAATTTAGACATAAAGGGTGATACTTTAAGCAAATTAGTAGAGCAAGGGATGGCCTACCTGTTGGATCTGTGGAGAAGGGAGGAATTTTATGGTCAAAGAAGAACTAAAGAACATTTAAAAATATAAAATGAGTAATTTTAATTATATTAAATAAAAAAGCTTTGCACAAATAAATCCAATGTAGCCAAGATTAGAAGGGAAGCAGAAAACTTGGGGGAAAAAATCTACAGCCAGTGTTTCTGATAAGGGACTCATTTCTAAAATATATAGAGAACTAACTCAAATTTATAAGAATAAAAGTCATTCCTCAGTTGATAAATGGTCAAAGAATATGGAAAGACAATTTTCAGATGAAGGAATAAAAGTCATTTCTAATCATATGAAAAAAATGCTCTAGATCACTATTGACTAGAGAAATGCAGATTAAGACAACTCTGAGGTATCGCTTCACACCTCTCAGATTTGGCTATGATACGAAAATATAAAGACAGATGTTGGAAGGGATGTGGGAAAAGTGGAACACTAAGGCATTATTGGTGGAGTTGTGAACCGATCCAAACACTGTGGAGAGCAGTTAGAAACTATGCTCAAAAAGTCATCAAACTCTGCAAATGCTTTGATCCAAGAGTGTCTCTACTGGGTCTGTATCCCAGCAAGATCATAAAAAAAGGAAAAAGACTCATATGTGCAAAAATGTTTGTGGCAGCCCTTTTTGCAGTGGCAAGAGCTGGAAACTGAGTAAATACTGATCAGTTGGAGAATGGCTGAATAAGATATGGCATATAAACATAAAAAATATATTATCGTTCTACAAGAAATGATGAGCAGGCTGATTTCAGAAAAGCCTTACATGAACTGATGCTAAATGAAATGAGTAAAACCAAGAGAATATTGCAGCAGCAACAAGGTTCTGTGATGATCCACTACGATGGACTTGGCTCTTTCAACAATGAGGTGATTCAAGGCAGTTCCAATAAACTTAGGATGGGCAGAGCCATCTGCATCAGAGAGACAACTACGAGACTGAATGCGGATCAAAGCTCGGTACTTTCACCGTTTTTGTTTGCTCCTCTTGTCTTTATTCGCCCTTTTGGCCTTAGGTTTTTCTTGCACAATATGACAAATCTGTGTGTACGTTTAAAAGGATTACACATATTTAACTAACTACAACCGATTGCTTGCTAATTTGGAGGAAGGGGCAAGGAAGGGAAGGAAGGAGAAAAAATTGGAGCACAAACTCTCACAAAGGTGAATAGAGAAAATTATTTTTACGTGTATTCGGAAAAATAAAAAATACTATTGAAAAAAGTAAGCTAACACAAGCTCTCCTAACAAAGCAAATGTTTGCCGACCAATTCTGGCGCATCTTTTCCATCACAAAGCGCCCGGTCCGGTCACACTGGCCTTCTTACTGTTTTCCACCCAGCACAATTCATTTCCCACTTCCCGGAAGTCCGGGAATGCCCATTCCTTCTTGCTTGAATCCATCAAAGTCCTCAACTTTTTCTAGTGCCACCTTCTGCTTCAGCGCAGAAGGTCCTACCACGGGTCAACACAGACAGTCCATAAGAACATTCTGGAGGCAGATGTCTCTCCATCAATTAAACGTGCATATATTAAAGATGCATATTGAAAAATATTTTGCAGATAGGGATATGTTATCCAAAAAAAGTTCCATATAAAAATAAGCTTCTCGGGTTCGCCCAGGTAGCCCGGGAGATAAAACTTAACCCCATTTCTTTCTGACCTCAAAGGTGGCAGGCTAACCATTTTGCAACGCTACTCTCTCTGTACCTGGCATCCGTTCAACCAAGCTTCGGAAAAAGGCTCCAAAGAAGGCTCCGGAAGCTGGTCAGAGCAAAGAACCACAAGTCCCAGTCTTCCTTGGGGCCCTAAGACGACTACAGATCCCAAGAGGCAACACGCCCACACAGGCTGACGGGAAGCCTCCTTTCCAAGGACGAGTGACGTCCCTTACGCAAAGGCCATCTCCCGTCTTTTTCTCGGCTCCCTTCTTGGCAGCCATTTTGTGCAAGAGATTATGGAACCACCGAATCCTTCGCACTCTATGGTCGGAGCGTTTAGGAAGTTCCACCAATCGGAAGCCGAGTGCTAGAGGAAGACCCCACCCCCTGCCCCGGGCCGCAGAGAGGCGGGACTCGCTGGAAAGAGCCAATAAAGGACGAAGAAGCCGCCCGAAGAAGAGCCAATAGACGCGTCGAGTCGGTTGACGGACCCCAGAGGGGAAAGGGTGGGCTGGGGCGGCGGCCAATGGGAGCTGAGGAACCGCGGGACACGTGGGTAGAGGAGCGGGGCTCAGGGGCAGAGAAGCGCCGGAGCCGGGCGGTGAGTCACCTTGAGCCGAGCTACCGACGGCTGCGGCGGGCCGGGCTTTGGGGAGCGGGGCAGCAGGAAGGAGCGCGGGGCACAGGTGACCGGGGCTGGGGGCTCGGCGCTGCCTTACACACGCCGCCTACGGGGACCCGGAGCGTGGAACTTGGCGGAGCGTGCGGCGCTGGGCGGAACGGCTTCCCGGGCCGCGGGGGCAAAAGCGGGATTCACAGCGAGGAGGAGAAGCGAGGCGGCGGCTGGCGCAGCAGAGGCGCGCGTTGCTTCTGCCACGGGGCGCTCTCGCCCCCGCGGGCGGCGTGGGGTCGCGGCTAAAGCCCTGGAGTTGGGCGCCGGGGGCTGCCTCCGATTCCCACATATGCTCGTTCACTGCTGTGTGACCTTGGGCGCGACACAGCCTCTCTGGTCCTCTCCAAAACAAGCAGCCTGACTTAGACTAGGGGACCTCTAGAAGCCCCTTGCGGTCATCTCCAGATGGCGAGAGTGGCTTTTATCTCAGTCTTGTTCCCGGCTTGGGGACAGGACTCTATTGCTCCGGGCTTCGCGCTTCTCCTCTTTAAAGCGCGGGGCTTCCACTAGACGGAATCTTAGGGCTCTTTGAACAGCACTGGGACCCCCCCCCCCCAGCCCGTCTCGGTCTCCGTGTCACCCTCAATGACCTTAGCCCAAGTGCCCTGGGTGGGAGGAGGGATGCCGGAGCTGCTCCACCGACCTCTGCTTCCCTGCCCTTTTCCCTTCCTGTGCTTGAGGAAGGGCAAAAGGGCACAGGATGGAGGGTCCGGATATGGTTCCTACTTGGAAAGGGGGGCCGGGGCCGGGGATAAGGGGGTCTTGAAGGCCTGGGCCGTTACCTTGAGGCGTGATATTTTTTCTTTCCATTAGTATACAGAGCAGAATGCAGACCACGGGGGCTCTCCTCATTTCTCCAGCCCTGGTAAGTGTTTTCTTTGCACTATCACCCTGGCAGTGCCATCCGTATAAAACAGATAAATTGAAAAGATGGAATAACAACGATCTGTATGAGACGCTCAGAAAGTAGAGAATATAGAAAAGCCAGTCTTTGGTCGTTTGGTCAAATACAAGCAAGCGGGACCTTTAGATAATTCAAAAAAATAGATGACTTAAAGTGGATTTCTTTCTAGCCTTGGATGTGGTCAGAAGGTCAATGACTTGGGGGTCTTCTCCAATGAATGGAGGGAAGGAGACTATGAAGTAGATAGAAGTCACTCACCTTTTACACTGGGGTGAGCAACCTCATATAATAAATATCTCTTTTTATATTTAGAAATAATATATTTCTTAGCATATTCTTTATAAATCTCTTTATATATAAATCTCTTCTCTGTCTTGGAAATGGAGCGCTGAGTCTTAGCAGGACTGGCCTTCTCCATTGTGGGGTGACTTGAGTATCCACGTCTTCTGTAACTGACTAGACTTCTTGTTGTAACTGACTAGACTTCTTGTATGCCAGAGAAGTATGCACCCATTAATGTGAGTGACAGAGGCATTATCGATAAATAGGCAAAGGTCCCTAGGACATACTTTGGCTTTCTAAACTGTTGAAGATAGAACATTAATTTTTGAGCAAGGAGATGAGCTAGTTGATTTTGTAGGCATTCTGTGAATCATACAGACGTGAAATATTTAAGCTTGAGTAGGGCTCAGTAATTGGCAGGTTTGTTTTCTGTTTGTTTTGTTTTTTAAGTTTTTATATATATATGCATATATCTTTATTGGATTTTGCAGATCCGCTGCTGTACCAGGGGTCTGGTCAGGCCTTTATCTGCATCTGTCCTGAGTAGGTCAGAGATCCGTTGTTTTGAACAGGTAAGAAAGTAAGGGTCTTCTCCAGAACAAATTGTTGAATTACTAGTAAACGTGAACATAGTTTCCTGTAGACCTTTATCACTGTATTTAGAACAAATTGCCAACCAGGGTTTAGCTTTACACCCCATCCGGGTTGGGGAATCTATTGCCAAGCCCTATGTCTTATCAGTTTGTGGATCCGTTCTCTTTGCAGCCTACTTCTAGCAGTACCCCGCTTCAGGTGGCCCGTCGGGAGTTCCAGACCAGCACTATTTCCCGAGATATTGACACAGCTGCCAAGTTCATTGGGGCTGGGGCTGCCACTGTTGGTGTGGCTGGCTCAGGGGCAGGAATCGGGACAGTGTTTGGCAGTTTAATCATCGGCTATGCCAGGTAAGTAAATGTAAGGATGGCACTGAAAAATTTTTGTCCTTAATCCTGCTAGCCTTTCCATTAAAAAAGGGAAACGGGTAAAATGGGTGTCCTCAGTAGCCTTCCTGTTCCAGTTATTCCAGTTATTTTTGGTCAAGAATTTATGGGACAATCTCTAAAGTGCACCACACAGCATCCTGTATTAGTTGGCCCCAATAGTCACTTGCTGTGATGACAGGAGACTGACTTCTTATGACTTGCTCTTCTCCCATTAGGATAACTCTTCCAGGGAAGCTCCCTTTCATTTAGATAACTCACGGGAACCCCCCCATTCCCCTAGTTCATAACCTAAGCTTTATACCTAGGTGGCAACTGTTGTTTCTTTCCCTATTCCTTGCAGGAACCCATCTCTCAAGCAGCAGCTTTTCTCCTACGCCATCCTGGGTTTTGCCCTATCTGAAGCTATGGGGCTCTTCTGTTTGATGGTAGCCTTCCTCATCCTTTTCGCCATGTGAGGCTCTGTGGAGGGTCACCTGTCTCCATCCTGCTGCTTTGACTCCAGTCCCAAGCCCTTTACTGGAGTGTTCCGAGCTTTAACATTAAAAACCATGTTTCTCTAAATCACATGGCTAAGTCCAGTGCTTTGGGGACCCTAATGGGGGAGGAGAGGATGGATGGGTAGAAATTTTGTTGTTCGGGTATTTTCAGTAGTAACCCCTTTGGGAGATTTTCTTGGCAATCATATTGGAATGATTGCTATTTCTCCAGTTCATTTTACAGATATGGAAACTGAGGCAAATGGGGTTAAGTGATTTGCTCAGGTCTTTTTTTACTCCAGTCTGGGCATTCTATCCACAATGCTACTTGGGTGGAGATGGCCCTACCCAACAGGAATGGTAGACAGTAGCACATTATGCTGGGCACCAGAGTGTCTTTACCTAAAAACATTTTGCTGCTGCCTTATAGCAACAAGAATGGAGGGACACAATGACCGAGAGCAAATTCTGTTGTGGGTAGACTTGGAGCACATTAAATCTCTGGGCCTCTATAAAAGAAAGTGATACCTTTTGAGGTTCCTTCTCTTCTATTCCCATATTACCTGTGAGGAAACTAGTCTAGAAGGTTTTTACAAGGAAATTTTCATAGTTAAGAGCTAAAACCAGATCCTGGGTCTTAGAGTAAAAGCCCTTGTAAACACAATACTTACAACTTTCAGGGGGAGGTGAAGAACCAATTAAATGTGATTATCTTTGACAGCTTAGTTCCCCTAGCTATACCAATAGCAACTTTTTTTTTTTAATTTTTTAAAGACAGGGCCTCATTTTCTTGCCCAATCAGGAAATTCAGGTGCCATTCATGGGCCGGTGCCTAGAACCTTTGACCTGCTTATTCCTATCTTGGAGATGAATATGCCACTCCTTAGGCAACCTGGTGGCTCCTCCTCCTGGGGACTCTATATTAATGCCAAATAGTGCAGATACCTGATGGGCATAGTCCACTGCAGCCCAGAACATCTGAGCTCAGGAGATCCCCCTCAACTTTCACCTCCCTTGCAACTGGAATTACAGGAGTGAGCCCTTATGTTGCATCACAGAAAGCTAGATGGGACTAAAGAGTCTGTTTTGTGCAACCTCCTGGTTTTTACAAATAAGGAAACTAAGGTTTAAGGCTGGTTATAACTCCTCCATGTCTAAGAGCTAGGAAGTGTTGGGTGGGATTTGAATTCTCATGAGTCCAATGTATTTGCTGTACCATGCTGCCTATTTTGTGGGGGTATTTAATGAGACTATCTGCAGAGGTTCGGTTTTTCAGAGTAAACTAAAGATGACTGCTTTTGAGGCAGCTGTGATAGGTCTCACAAAGATAATTGGATTGGGTTTAGTTTGGTGCCTCAGATACTGTCATCAGAACAAGATCAAAGGCCATGGTCACTGGATTGAAGATTATGTAGGGAACCTAGAAAAGAGGAGGCTAGATTATGAAGGGCTTTGAACTTTAAATAGGATATTGTATTTTATCCTGGAGGCAATAAGGAGCCACTGGACTTTTTTAAAGTAGAGGGGTTCCTGTGGTAAGACCTGTGCTTTAGGGAAATCACTTTGATGACTAAATGGAGAATAAATTAAAGTGGAGAGAGACTTAAAGCAGACAGACTTGCCAACAGGTTACTGTAGTAATCGTTATGTGAGGTGATGAGGGTGCTTGTACTCATAATCTTTTACCTTATGTACCTTTTCTTCCTAATACATCAAAAGTATTTGTCTTATGGTCAGGTCCTTGATTACTTAACCTAGAGACAAGAGGGGGTACTAGAGGGAGTTCAGAGAAGAGGAACTATTATCAAATGAAGATGTTGGAAAAGAAGATAATTAGGATGTAAATCACTATGGAAGGGTTTGGTTTATAGACAATTTTTAAAGGAGCGTATGCAGTATATAGAAATGGAGCTCATCTAATGTGATTCAACAAACGAGGAAAGAAGCCCAGAGGGTAGCCTTTCCTATCCTCCGTAAGCTGATAAATTAATCTCTTCCCAGTGCACAGGTTGGGCTATGGTGCTCCTCTGACCAATAATATCCTTCAGTAGCTCCCTAGGGCCTCCTTTAGCTCAGCCCTTCATAGTTATTTGCTTCAATTTCCTTAAGTTTTATTTCACCTTACTTTTCTGTTCTGTACTTATAATCAAACTAGACTTTTTGCCATCACTCAGATTTGACTTTTCATTTCCCTTGTTCAGTTTGTCTCATGGCTCCCATATGGGGTTTTCTTGACAGAGATAGTGGAGTAATTTACCATTTCCTTTTCCAGCTCATTTTACAACTTGGGAAACTGAGGCTACCAGATGTTCTATCCACTGTATCACCTAGCTGCCCTATTCCATCTCCCATCCATGCACAATTCTATCATGCTGGAAATGAGCCTACCCCTTTCTACTTCAATCCTAATCTCCCTTTGAAGTCATGCTCACCATACTATCCCTGAAGCCTTTCTTTGCCATCCCCCTCTCACCCCAACTATCTTTATCATTCATCTTTCCTTGTCCTTTATTTCTCCCTACTCTCAATTATCTTGATTGGGTTTTTCTATATTCTACATAGAATACAGGTTTTTTTGAGTTCCTATACAATTTCATAATATATCTTCCACACTAGCTACTAGGGTATGCAGAAATGAAGAAAATGCTACTTCCTGGTCTGAGATTTGAAAAGAATCTTGTTCTTTGTCCCTAGCCCTCCACTGTTGTCCTTTACCCTTGAGGGTAAAGAGGGGTAGAGATTCACGTTGTGTAACTTCTGTAATATCTAATGAATGGGGAGTCTGGAATGGACTTGTACTTCCTAAAAGGAAATAAGCCTTTGGAATTTCAAAGATGTGTCCACTAACCTAGGCACCCGTCCTTGCCAGAATGTAAAATCAATCTTTTCTGCATTCATCCGTGGGGAAAAAAAAGAAAATACAATCCCTGCCCTCAAGCTTATAGAACTGAATGAGACCAGCTGTTTAGAGACACAGGCTGGAATTACCTTCAATCCTCCAGCAACTGGTCTCACAGATATATAAATATTCCTTCTAGTGGTAAAGGTCTTAATGTATCCATTTCTACCTAACTTTATGCAACCCTGGCCCATGTTCTTCCATAAAATCACCACAAAAGAGAATATACCCAATATATTGGGGGACTTTGTCACCATCTCTGGCATGGAGCATATGAATTGTCCACTGACTTGTACCTTGTTCTTACTTTCTGAAGGACCCATTTTTTCCCCTCTGACAACGTCCTGTGTAAGTATTAATGTTTTCACTGTGTTACAGCTTACACTGTAAATCATTTTTTAGATGAGGAAATTGAGGCCTAGGAATGATAAGTGATTAACTCGTGGTTGTAGAATAAATCCACAGCAGATGCAGTATTGAGAACCAAGTCTCCTGATTATGGCCCCACAATCCAGTAACAATCAGTGACAGTCACAATCCTCCTGACTGTTTGGTGAGCAAGACACTCCATCTCTTGATGGACATTTTCTCTAGTCATCCCTCATGCTTGCTCTCCTTACCTTTACTTCCTGGTTTCCCTGGATTCCAAGTTCTAGCTAAAATACATCTTCTACAGGAACCCTTTCCCAACTGTTCTTAAGTCTAGTGCCTTCTCTCTGTGAAATATGTCCTATTTTTCTGGTATATAGCTTGTCAATACATATTTTATTTTCTTCTTCATTAAACTGTGAGCTCCTTGAGGGAGGCACTGTCTTACCTCTTTTTGTATCCCCATCACCTGGCACATGTTTTTAATAAATAATTACTAATTAGGGGTTCCTCAAACTATTGCCAGATTTGGCAGCTGAGGACGTTTATCCCCCTCACCCAGGGCTATAAAGTTTCTTTATTTAAAGGCCCACAAAACAAAGTTTTTGTTTTTACTATAGTCTGGCCCTCCAACAGTCTGAGGGACAGTGAACTGACTCTATTTAAAAAATTTGAGGAGCCCTGGAACTATAAGACCAGTTGGTTTGGTGCCTGCAAACTCACTTTGGGTCTAGGATTTGGGATACTTTTCCTATTTTATTAGAACCTCTCCCTTCTGTTTAGGACCAACACCCACAGAGGGGGGTCTAAAGGAAAGGGAAAAAAAAGACAAATCAATTTTTTCCATCTTAAAGAGAGCTGACTCCCTAGCATAATCCCAGATCAGGTGAGACTGCAGGGATTGGAGATAGAAGTCATCTTATTGGGGTGCAGAGGATTCCCAAAATATATTGGGTTTTTTGTCCTAAAAGAATTTGGAGGCTTAAATAATTTCTAAGTCAAGAGTCAAAGTGTTAGTAGGGAGCAAACAGGTTAACTTATAGGGATTTGAGGAGTACAGAATAAAGAACAGAGGAGGGTAAATGTCATCATAGGATTGGAGTCAACATAATTGGTGGGAAGTTTGGTAATGGGGGCTAATAACCACTCCCTTTCTTTCATGAAACTAAGAAGTGCTCATTGTCTTGAGTCCAGGTGCAAAATAGCATCCCAGACTTGTATAACAAACCCAAAAGAATAGTTTTTTAGAATAAAGATATCAGGCCCAACTCTCTTACACATACATTCTCCAAGACTGTCACATCATTCCCAACAGCTACATTCCTAAGGTGACTACATCATATCCAAGACTGGATGATCTTGAAAAGTACTGGGGTTTGTACTCTTATCATTCTTCCCCTTCATGTGAGAAACCAATTGTCCTGACTTCCAAGATTCCCTGACTGCATAAGACCATCCCTTTGGACTATGGACAAAATTTTCTATGTGTCTATCCAGAACGCACCAAAATTGCTCTATGGGTCATTATGCCATAGGTAATTCCTTTAGAGACCCTGGAAAACTTCCTTTGGGTTTTTATTCCAAGAGATTCTCCATAATAAATACCTGCCACTGCAAAATTAATCCAAGTGAAATTGCCAATTCCCCTGCCAGGACAAAAAGGGTCAGTAGAAAAACCAGCTAAACAAGGTGGGAAGAGCAGGGAAAAGCCTCAAAAACTGCTGGCTTCCAAGAAATTTAAGTAAACACTCTATGTTGCTTACTTGGGATTTTCAGACCCACAAGCAAAGTTATGAACTTGCAAGGCATAAGGATCTCACAATAAGATAAGCTATCAAGCTCTGTTTAACATTTTTTTAAAAAGTGAACCTTTTTCAACATTGGGAAATGAATGTGGACTACTTGCATTTTTGTTTTTCTTCCCAGGTTATTTTTACCTTATGAATCTGATTTTTCTTATGCAACAAGAGAATTGTATGATCTGTACACACATATTGTATTTAAGATATACTTTAACATGTTTAACATGTACGAGACTGCCTGTCATCTAGGGGAGGGGGTGAAGGGAGGGAAGGGAAAAGTTGGAATAGAAGTGAATGCAAGAGACAATGTTGAAAAATTACTCATGGATCAACCAAATCATTTCTAATGGAGCAGTAATGAACTGAACTAGCTATGCCCAGAAAAAGAACTCTGGGAGATGACTAAAAACCATTACATTAATTCTAGGGGAGAGGGTGGGGGGGGGGTAAGAGGTGAAAAATTGGAACAAGAGGTTTGGCAATTGTTAATGCTGTAAAGTTACCCATGTATATATCCTGTAAATAAAAGGCTATTAAATTTTAAAAAAAATGAATATAGAATAAAAGACCTGGGGTTTGTAATTCAATCTGACAATGATAACTTGCTTTTTAGGTGTTATTTTCCTTAATAAAAATGATAAATAACTCAAAAAAAAATTACTCATGCCTATGTTCTGTCAATAAAAAGCTATAATAATAATTTTAAAAAAGATTAACCTTTCTCACCAGCATTCTAGTGATGCAGATTCTATATTTCTCAGGTTAGATTCAAGGATTCAATAATATAGCATCAGTTCCTTCACCTAATGCAAGAATCTGCAAATTCACCTCATTAGAATATGCTTGTGAGAGATATAAAAAATCATAACCTGGAAAACTGACTACAATTATAGTCAATATTTAAACCCAATTTCTCTAGTATCCCACAGAGTAGATATCCAAACTTGAAAGTCCAAAGAATCTCTCTAGAAGTCCCCACTTAATTTGAAGGGGAAGATTTTATCCTGGACAAGTCCTGATATATAATATGTATGCTCTGATACTATTCTTTTTACTTCTGCCCTTCAGGAGTCCACTGGAGTAACTTCAGGGGTTAGCTCAAGGCCCCACTGGCTGTATTACTCCAGTTGTTAGGATCCAGTGGTTAGCACCACAATTTCATTCAACAACATAACATTGATTAATTTTTATAAAGAATTTTTACTTTGACAATATAGCAAGAACAAATGTACAGACATTTCTCCCTTCCATGTCTCTCCTAAATCACATATTAAAAAATGCCAGAGTCATATTCTCTTATTCTATCTTGGTCTCTATGGGAAGCATAGATTTAAATTAAAACTTAGCCAAATTCCACCAAGTTTATGTCTAGATGTGACGTGATATCTGGATTACCCCTCATATCAGCTTCTGCTGACCTGGGGTCCCAAAAGTCATTCCCTGTTCTTGGGACATCAGTGTTTTACTTGCTTTATAATCTAGATGCTAAAATGTTGTAATGTTAAGGTACCCTCTAGACAAGGTCTCAAAGGCTCCACTCTCTTTACCTAAAAAAAGAACAAAAGGTCAAAAGCCAAAGCATGTTTTAGGGGGCCACCTGGCCTTAGGGGGGAAAAGGCCCTAAAGCCTCTATTCACTGCTTGCTCTTTTGTCAGAAACTTTAAGCAAAATAGTAACCAAGATTCTCCAAAATGAAATATGTCCAAATAGATAGACCTTTTAAAGTGCTTTTGAATCCAATCAAAGAGCTAACCATTTCTATGATATGGTTAGCCATGGTTAACCATAATCACATATAAAATATCTACATATCCTCTATAGTTCCTGAAGGCACCTCTCTTATGAACCATCATAATTCTCCCAGAAGCAAAAGCCTCTTTAGCATCATCTCCATAGAGAAGTTGTAATGTATTAGTCAAGCAAACCATGTGCTAGATTCCCATTACTCATTTATGTGTGAAGCATGTCCATAGAACTAGTCTAAGTCATTAACTTGTTTTAGCATCTAATATAAGGCTTTGCTCATGGAATGGTTAATCAATGCTTTTTAATTAATTACTTAATCTGTAAAAAGTACATTCAATTCTTTATAATACTAATGTGGTATAATAAAAGGAATAAAGTTGTTCTTACTATTACATAAATTGTTTAGGAAAAAAAAAGAAAGGATGTGAAAGTGCAAAAATGTTTGTAGCAGCTCTTTTTGTAGTGGCAAGGAATTGCAAATGGAGTGGATAGCCATCAATTGGACTGAATGGCTAAATAAGTTATGGTATGTGAATAATAAAATACTATTGTTCTATAAGAAATGATGAGCAGGGTGATTTCAGAAAAGCCTGGATTTACATGAACTGATGCTGAGTAAAGTGAGCAGAACCAATAGAATATTATGCACATTAACAGCAAGACTATGCAATGAACAAATATTGACTTAGTTCTCAGCAATGGGGTGATCCAAGACAATTCCAATAGACTTCAAAAGGAAAATGCCATCCGCATTTAGAAAGAATTGTAGAGACTCAATATCGAAGGAAACATGGTATTTTCACCTTTGTTTCGTTTAATTGTTATTTCTCCTGATTGTTGTCCTGATTTTGCTTGCTCAACATGACAAATATGGAAATATGTTTAGAAGTATTCTATATGTTTAACCTATATTGGATTGCTTGCTGACTTGGGAAGAGGGGAGGTAGTGAAGGAAGGGAAAAAAAAAAAAAAAACTAGAACACAAAATCTTACAGAAATAAATGTTGAAAACTATCTTTATGTGTCTTTGGAAAAAATAAAATACTTTTGAGGGAAAAAAAGGAAGAGGATGTTATTAGAATACTTGTGGTATTTGTGTTGTGGTATAGGAAATAAAAAGCTTGTTGATTTAGAAAAACTTGGACCTAAAAAGAAAGATGCTATCCACATCCAAAGAAAGTGGTAAGTAGAAATAATCAAAGGACTGTATTATATATGTGTGTATATATATGTATCCACATTTAATTGTAGCTTTCTTTTTTTTTTTTTAATTTAATTTTTATTTATTTATTTATTTATTAATAGCCTTTTATTTACAGGTTATATGCATGGGTAACTTTACAGCATTAACAATTGCCAAACCTCTTGTTCCAATTTTTCACCTCTTACCCCCCCCACCCCCTCCCCCAGATGGCAGGATGATCAGTAGATGTTTAATATATTAAAATATAAATTAGATACACAATAAGTATACATGACCAAACCGTTATTTTGCTGTACAAAAAGAATCAGACTCTGAAATATTGTACAATTAGCTTGTGAAGGAAATCAAAAATTCAGGTGGGCATAAATATAGGGATTGGGAATTCAATGTAATGGTTCTTAGTCATCGCCCAGAGTTCTTTCACTGGGTGTAGCTAGTTCAGTTCATTACTGCTCCATTAGAAATGATTTGGTTGATCTCCTTGCTGAGGATGGCCAGGTCCATCAGAACTGGTCATCACCTTTCTAAATTGTTGAAGTATATAATGATCTCCTGGTCCTGCTCATTTCACTCAGCATCAGTTCGTGTAAGTCTCTCCAGGCCTTTCTAAAATCATCCTGTTGGTCATTTCTTACAGAACAATAATATTCCATAATATTATTCATATACCACAATTTATTCAGCCATTCTCCAATTGATGGGCATCCACTCAGTTTCCAGTTTCTAGCCACTACAAAAAGGGCTGCCACAAACATTTGTGCACATACAGGTCTCTTTCTCTTCTTTAGTATCTCTTTGGGATATAATCCCAGTAGTAACACTGCTGGATCAAAGGGTATGCACAGTTTAATAACTTTTTGAGCATAGTTCCAAACTACTCTCCAAAATGGTTGGATTCGTTCACAGCTCCACCAACGGTATGCACAGTTTAATAACTTTTTGAGCATAGTTCAACAATCATCATTATTTTTTCCTGTCATCTTAGCCAATCTGACAGGTGTGTAGTGGTATCTTAGAGTTGTCTTAATTTGCATTTCTCTGATTAATAATGATTTGGAACATCTTTTCATATGACTAGAAATAGTTTCAATTTCTTCATCTGAGAATTGTCTGTTCATATCCTTGACCATTTTTCAATTGGAGAATGCCTTGATTTTTTATAAATTAGAGTTAATTCTCTATATATTTTGGAAATGAGGCCTTTATCAGAACCTTTGACTGTAAAAATATTTTCCCAGTTTATTGCTTCCCTTCTAATCTTGTCTGCATTAGTTTTGTTTGTACAAAAACTTTTCAGTTTGGTATAATGGAAATTTTCTATTTTGTGATCAGTAATGATCTCTAGTTCTTCTTTGGTCATAAAGTCCTTCCCCTTCCACAGGTCTGAGAGGTAAACTATCCTGTGTTCCTCTAATTTATTAATAATTTCAATCTTTATGCCTAGGTCATAATTGTAGCTTTCTTTAGAGTAGGGGGGAGGAAGGGAGAAAAAAATAAAGTAAAAAGTCCACAGCAGAGAACAAAAGAAAAACCTAGACAGAAACAAGAAAAAGCTGGGAAACAATGTGTAATATTTATTATTTAGCTTTCATAAATAAAAATTTATTGTTTTATGTTGAATTCTCTCTTATGTTCTGCTATGTACATGGAAATGTCCTTTTTTTTTCTTTTCTCATTTTGTACTTAATTTTAAAATTTGAAAATTACTAAAAAAAAATAGAGAGAGAGAGAGAGAGAGAGAGAGAGAGAGAGTGAGAGAGAAGGTATTCTACCCAGTTCATTTTATGAAATATGGTCTTGATATATAAGCTAGATAGAGTTAAAACAGAGAAAGAAAATCAGACCAATCTCTTTAATAATATTGATGCAAAAATAATGAATAAAATACAAGCAAAGAAGTTACAAGAACATATTCAAAAGATTAATCAATATTAATAAAGTTATATTAATACTAGGAATAAAATAATGGTTTAGAATTAAGGAAACTAATGTTAAATAGAAATAGGGGTTGGACTTCTGATTCCATTCTTATGAAGAAGACTGGGATAAGAAAGCTCCTTCTATCAACACAGACTGATACCTTCTCTTCAATCTTTCTTGGAGAATTCTTTGAAGCCCTGGAAGATTAATTAATTAGCACAGAGTCACATAAATAGTATGTATTAGATACAACTTGAACATCAACCTGATCTATTGCCAACTCTCTCCATTATGTAATAATTGCCTGTTAGACCATATTAGTGATAACAATAAAAATCACATGATCATATCGATAGGAGAAAAAGGCTTTTGACAAAAATATTTTGTCATCTGCTTTTTAAAATGCTAAAAAGCATTGGAATAAATGGAATTTTCTCTAAATGACAAACAGTATCTATCAAAGAATCAAGATTTAGCATTATCTGTAATTAAGGAACATTAAAGTTTTTTCAAATAAGATAAGGTAAAGCAATGGGCTACTAGGTAATACAATGGATAGAGCACCTTACCCTCCTTTGCCCACTCTTTAGCTTACAGACATCCTTCTTAAATTATGGTGTCTAGACCTGAATATCATATTACAGATGAGATACTATGAGAGCAGAATAAAGGATTATCACCTCCTTATTTCTGGAGAAAAAGGCATATCCTTTCTTAATTTGGTTCAGAATTGAATTAGCCCTTTTGACAATATCTCACACAGCTGATATATAACAAAAACTTCAAAAGCTTTTACAGACAAATCACCACGTAGCTGTGAATTGTCAAGTTGAGTTTTTGTACCAAAGTATAAAACTTGAAAATACATGCTAGGCACTTTGAAAACTTTAATGCATTCTATAAAAGCCAGGAATTATTATTATTTAACCCTGTTGAATTTCATCTTATCATATGTAGATCTCAAAACCCCATGACAATCTTGAGCCCAAGGCTCAAGTCATGGAGTTTTGGGATTCTTCCACCAATGGGTTTGTTAGCTATCCTTCCTTGTCCTAATAAATCAGGAAACTTGATAAGCATGCATATCATTTATACCTTTATCCAAGTCATTGATAAAGAACACTAAATGCAAATCCAACTTCAGACACTTGAAATGACTTTAGGCAAATCACTTAACTCTAATTGCCTCACAACAGCAAAAGTAAAGCAATGATTTCTATTAGTATTCATTATTTAACATAGATCTAGAAATGTTTGCTCTGAATTGACAAAAGAAAAGAAATTGAGGGAATAATAACAAGCAAAGAGGAAATAAAATTGTAGATATTTGCAGATGACAATGGTTTACTGAAAGAACTCATAGAGATTTAATTAAAAGTTAATTGAAATAGCAACTTTAATAAAAAAAAGTAGCAGTATATCTTTATCAATTAAACCATAAAAATAATCTATTATTATTATTATTTTTGGCTAACAAAGCCCAATAGGAGGAGTTTGAAAAAAGAAATCCCAATCAAAGTAACTACAGAATGTATCAATTATATGGGAGTCTAACTACAAAAATATACTCAGCAGTTATATGAAAACTATGAAAACAATTAAAAAACACATTACAGAAATAACAAGAAAAATAAATGGAGAGATATTAGTTTCTGTTGAATGGGCCATGTCAATGTAATAAAAGTGTTAATATTCCTTAAATTAATTTATATATTTATCACCATACCAATCAAACTACCAAGGGGTTATTTAATGACTTAGAAAAAGATAATAAAATTTAGCTAGAGGAGCTAAAGGTTAAGAACCCCAAGGGAAATAATAGAGAAAAATGTAGTAATAAAAGTAATCTAACAGTACTAGATCTTAAACTATATTATAAAGCAGTAATTATCAAAATTACTTGGTACTGGTTTAAGAAAAAAAAAAAAAAACAGAAAAGTCAATCAATGGAACAGATTAAGAAAAAAGGCATAAAAGCAAATGAACCTAGAATTAAGTAAACCTAAGGCCACCAGCTACTAGAGTAAGGATTCCCTTCTTGACAAAAACTACTATGAAAACAGAGAAATAGTGTGGCAGAAATTGGAATCAGGCCACCTTACACATATAACAAAATCTTTAAACGCATTCATGGCCTAAATTTAAAAGGTCATATCATTTAAAAATTAGAGAACAAAGGAAAGAGAAACCATTGACACTCAATTTAAGAATTCTTACTTCTGCAAGGGACAGAGACTATCATAAAAGACAAAGTTAAAGGCTTTTAATTACTGTCAAGTCAACAAACATTAAGTATCTGCTATGTGGCAGACATTGTGCTAAGTCTTGGAAATACAAAAAAAGAGAAAATATTGCCCTCACTCTCTACGACCTCACAGTCTAATGATTGGGGAAGACAATATGCTGACAACTATATACAAATAAGATATATACAGGAAAAATCACAGATAATCTATAGATGGAAAGACATTTCCAAAGACTGGGAAAAGCTTCATGTACATGGTGGAATTTTAGCAGCAACTTGAAGAAGACAAGAAAGAGAGAATAGGAAGGAAAGCATTCCAGACATAAAAGCTAATGAAAATGCTTGCACTCAGAAGTTGTGTATCTTATATGAGGAATAAGAAAGTAGGCCACTATCACTTTTGTAGAGTAAGTAGAAAGGGAATGAGGTGTAAGAAGACTATAAAGGAAGGAAGTGACTACATTATGAAAAGTTTTAAAAGAGAAAGAGAGGATTTTATGTTGATCCTGAATAACAGAATAATTGATCCTGGATGAGAGGAAACCGCTGAATTATATTCACTGGGGTTGAAGAGATGGGGTATATGTGGCACCTTTATTTTGTTTTATTATATTTACCTATTGAAGTCAAATAAAGTATAAATTGTTACTAAATCAGTTTAAATAGTTGTGTTTAATGTTTAATATTAGGTTTTATGCAAAACATTTTTTAAAAGCATTTAAGATTTGGCAATAGAGTACTTGGGTTCAAATCTCAGCTTTGTCACTTATTCCCTGCATGACTTAAAGCAAATTAATTTATCTCTCTGGAAGTCAATTTCATAATCTGTAAAATGAAAATGTTGGATTAGAGGCCCTTTAAAATTCACTCCAGCTCAAAATATATGATCATATGAGATATGACTCCTTGTAATAATTACTCAGCTCTTAGATTGGGGTGCCTTATGCTAGGAACTTAAGAGCCTAGCTTGACAAATCTAAATCTATTACATATCAAACTATAAAATTAACAGATATCTCAGTACACATAACAGAATTGAGGGTATGGGTAGACAGTTGGTTATACCAATAGTTGGAGAACTCCAAAATGCCCTTTCAAGAGTGTTACAGAATGAAAAAAAAAATTAGGAAACACTGGCAAAACCAACTGAGCAGGGAAGTTCCTTAACTTTTCTTAATCAGGAACTCTTAACACATCAAAGCCCTTTGACAATTTCCACTTAGAGAACATCATTGTGGGTGTTGCTTGATTTCTCCGAAGATTCTACTCAATTTGGGAACTTCCAATATTTGGAGACATTAGAATTTACATTAAGTGCAATGACCTATGTTGGCTTCAGAGGACCCAAGATAATCACACTTTTCCTTTAGGTAGAGAGGTGGGGAACTACAGTTATGGAATGTTGTGTACATTGTTAGATTGGTCCTGGGACTATTTGCATAACTGTTTTTTTTGTTACCGAGGAAGGATTCTTTGGTGTATGGGGGAGGAGGACGGAAGAGGTTGGGGGGATAATGAGTGGATAGGAAACTTAATGAGAAGTGACAATGGTGTGTGAAACAAGTTGATTTTGAAAATATCTTTATCAGAGAAGGGAGATGACCAAGTAAGATAAATCTTTATATCTAATAGCCTCTGACAAAGGTTTGATATTCAACTATATAGACAACTAACAGAAATATGCTTCTGCCATTCTTCAATAACTAAGTCATCACCTTTGATGTTTATAGAACATTCAGTTTGAGATGTGCAATAGGCAGTTGGAAATGCAAGTGGTTAGATTTGAAAATCATCAAAACAAAGATGATAAAGGAATCTAATGGAAATAATATAGAGAAAGACGAGAAGAGGGCCCAGGACAGTGGGATACCCAGAGTGAATATGAACAGAAGAGATTGAGAAGAGGAATCAAATAAGTAGGAGGACCAGGAAAGAGTGTCATGAAAAACTAAGCAAAGGAGAGAAGGCAACCACAGTGTGTCAAAAGCCACAGGTGTTGATGGTGGACAGTGAAAGGAATAAGTATATCATTCAGTCTACTAAGCTCATTAGCTATCCCTATTTAATTAATTGAAGAAACTGAAGCAAATGAAGACTATGACAAGACCAGGATCACACAACCAATAAATGTCTGAGGCTGGATTTGAATACTGGTCTTCCATTGTAACAACTAAATTCCAAAAAGGATGAAGATTGAAAAAAAGCTGTTAGATTTGGCAATTAAGAGATCATTGGTGGAGACTGAATATAAATCAATGTATACTGTGCTCACTTTCTTTTTCTTGTTTTTTTCTTTCATTGTTTTTCCTTTTGTTCTTATTTTTCTCTCCCAACAAGATTCATAAAAAAATGTGTATAAAAAATTGAATATACATGTATAACCAGAAAAAAAAATTTTAAAAAGAGAGAAAGCATTGGTAACTGTGGAAACTAAGTGAACCATACTCACTCCATTTTGTTATACAATTCTGGAGCTAGCTCAGTTCTCCTTTTCAATTATGGATCTAGCACAATTTCTGTCTTGTGAGAATATTTTATTCACTTATGAGAATTGTGAGAAAACTTTATTGCATTGCATGAATTTACATCTACATGGCTGAGAAGCAGGACCACCTCTACCTATTATTGCATACTGACCCTTAACTAAGGACCTAGGTTATGCTGACCAGAAATTCAGCCAGATTCAAATATTGATGCAAAGAGTTTTCTTACAATTATACATCTTGAGCAATCCATGTATCTTATCTGAAGATGGCTCCCCTACTGATTAATAAATTGTTTCCTTGTCTTTTTTTTTTAATTGAATATATATTGGATGACTGTGAGAAAGAGTAGAAGACCTCTTTTTCTGATTTTAGGGAATTGTACCTATTAGTTCTCCCTCTCCCACCAAACTCAGAAAGCCCTTCATTTTTCCTTCAATTAGACATCAGATTTTACCTAATCTGTATCCTAGTTTACATATTTTAAATTATTTTCTTTTAATGTATAAAAATGTTTCTCTCTGTATTTGTGATTCAGTGTCAAGCTAAGGTGGCCTGGTCCATATTTATGTAATTGGCATGCATTATTTAATAAACTGACATGTTCAAAAGAGTCTCTTTCCTAAGTTACTTCAGATTTCACCCATCCCATCCTATCATTTTGGAGAGAGATATTTTGTGCAAAGATTGAATGATGAAATTGGGAACCAGATTGTAGAGAGTTAGGAAGATAAGCAGAGAAAAATAGAGACATCCAGTGTAGAAGGTTTTCTCAGTGAACTTTGTCACAAAAGGCAGGAGATATACAAAACAACAGTGGGGATGGAGAGATTAATTGAAAGTTTTTTGAGGAGGGAAAACAAGGGCATGTTTGAAGACAGTAAGGAAGGAGCCTGTAGATAGGGACAGTTTGAAGATAAAATGAGAGATTGTGAGGATGATAAAGGAGGCAATCTATTGAAGACAGGATGGAATGGGATCATTTATGCATATAGAACTGTGAGCCTTGGCATGGAGGATTAGCTCTTCGTGTGAGACAGGTGTGAAGGAGGAGATAGTGGCAGAAGGCATCTGAATGATATGAGAGAAGAAGGAAGAGGAGAAAAGAGGGCGTTCTTAGTTAATGCCCTCAATTTTTTTCAGCAGAAAATGAGATTAAGGGAGGAAGAGCCATGGGAGATTTCAGGAGAGATGAAAAGGTCTGGAAGAGCCACTCTGGTGAGTGGGAAAGTGAGTTAATTAGGGAAGAGTAAAAAAATTGCCTTGAAGCTTTAAGGGCCCAGTTGAGATTATAGGACACATTTGAAGAGGATCTAATCAGTATGGCCTTGTTATTTTCTTCACCATTGTTCACATTTGGGAGAGTCAAATCTGAGATTTGGCTGAGCAAATAGAGGGCCAAGGAATCCAAGAAACGAGGACAGCAATTGGTTTGAGTTGAACTGGTTCACCAAAGGGTCAAGATGGGGAACGGAGTTAAGTACAATGTTAAGTGCAGAGGTGATGGCTTAGAAGAAAATTAAAGAGGGGAGGAATGGGGGCCAGTGTAGACAAGGATCTATGAGAAGGAACTTTCCTGCCCTTCCTTGTAAAAGTAGAGAATTATGGGTATTAACACTGCATATAATTTTGGCCCTTTTTGGTTATTTTTTTCTGTTGATTTTTGATTATTATTATTATAAGCTGTATAGATTTAGAGCTTAAAAGGAACTTAGAGGTCATCTAATCCAATCTCATTTTTTTTCCTGAAGCATTTGGGGTTAGGTGACTTGCCATGGGTCATTGTGTTGTCAAGTCAAGTATCCAAAGCCAAATTAGAACTCAGATCCTCCTGAGTCCAGGGTCAGTGCTCTATCTACTGCACTACTTGGTTGCTCTCTAATCCCCTTATTTTAAAAAATAGGAAATGAAGGCCCAGAGGAGTTAAGTTGCCTGGACTTACATAACTAGTGTCTGATCAAGCCCAGGTCTCTTCGTATTTCAAGATGCCTGTCAGTAAAGGGAGAGGAAAAATTGGGAAAATAAGAGTGATATAAAAACAAAAATTATCAACAAAATTTTACTTTCATTTTTCTAAATATTTACATCAGGATAAGGAATGTACTTGATGAGGGACTAGAAGATTACCCTTGAAGGCCAGGGGGTACAGAGGCCTAAGAGGGGCTAACCTGAGTTTTGTCTTTTTATTGGGAATATTAAGAGTAGTGACTTGGGTTCCTGTACAGTGGCCTGGTATTGAGTGCAGGGGACCTGCCTACGAAAAATTTTTTTAACATCAAACAATGTTTAAAATTCTTGTTGTCTCTAGGAAGAGGTAACCTTTTATATTTATCCTTTAACCAGGCTTCCACGGAAAAGTTAGGCTATACCTAAAAAAAGTCACACAAGGATTTAGCCCTCAGAGACTAGAAACACTTCATCTAGTGAAATGGCTGTCTCTGAATTTCAGTAGACTTTTTCTTGGCAATTTCCTTGAGATCCTCAAACTTTCCCATAGAATCCCTGACTTGCAGGACTCCTTCGGGAAGCCAGAAGGAATGGTAGAGGGAACAGATAGGTCCTAAAAAGCTTGGATTCTAATTGCACAGAAGATCTAAGCCGAAGGGGACTGATGCAGGCCATTCCACCTTCGTTTAGCAGTAGAGGAACAGTCCTAGCTAGGTGCCAATTCTACTTACACAGGGCTATGGTAATTAGACCAATGCTGATTATTTCCCGAGTGGATGGGGAGGGATTCCACTGAATCATCCACTTACCCTTACACAATTTACCTTATTATTATTCAAGCTACAGGTTGGGACTTGGAGTCAGAATTCCAGCTTCCGATTCCAAGAACAACTTAACTTCAGTCTTTTTTTTTTTATTTCTTTTTTAAAAAGTTTTATTTATTATAATAACTTTTTATTGACAGAACTTAACTTCAGTCTTTTTTTTATTTCTTTTTTAAAAATTTTTATTTATTATAATAACTTCTTATTGACAGAACTTAACTTCAGTCTTTTTTTTAAATTTCTTTTTTTAATTTTTATTATAATAACTTTTTATTGACAGAACTTAACTTCAGCCTTTTTTTTAATTTCTTTTTTTTTATTTTTATTTATTATAATAACTTTTTATTGACAGAACTTAACTTCAGTCTTTTTTTTTAATTTCTTTTTTTAATTTTTATTTATTATAATAACTTTTTATTGACAGAACTTAACTTCAGTCTTTTTTTTAATTTCTTTTTTTAATTTTTATTTATTATAATAACTTTTTATTGACAGAACTTAACTTCAGTCTTTTTTATAATTTCTTTTTTTAAAATTTTTATTCATTGTAATAACTTTTTATTGACAGAACTTAACTTCAGTCTTTTTTATAATTTATTTTTTTTTAATTTTTATTCATTATAATAACTTTTTATTGACAGAACTTAACTTCAGTCTCATTCCCTTAACTGAATCCCAAATTTTCTTTAGGAAAAAAATAATGCCGCTAACTGCCTTTGCCCCGAAAGCTGAGAGTGGAGATGGCCATCCTCAGGTAAATTTTAAGGCAACATGCAAGCATGGACTGATATTTTTAAAACTGAGTTTCGGCGTACAAAGATGGTGGAGGGAGGACTACGAGGAGGGGACCAGGCACTGAGCAAGAAGCCCCCCATGCTCCCAGTCTTCAGACTAAGTATCTACGTGTTTATCTTGACATCCCACCGGTCTGGGCGAGCAGGGGCGGGCGGACTAGGCTGGGCGGGCGGACTAGGCTGGGCTGGCCAAGCGGGACAGACACCCCAATCCTCCAGGCTTTCCCCCCCACGACCAGAAACCTGTCAGCATCATGGGATTAAGACTGGAGAGCACTGTAGAGATCACTTGCTCCAGTCGCCTCATTGACAACGTGGAAACTGAAGCCCGGAGCGCGCCAAAGGCTAAGGTTAGCTCTGGTTTGGGGCGGTTTTCCCGGATGAAAGGGCCCTCCGCGCATGCAAAGGTACCCATCCCTCCTTCCGCCTCCCAGAGACTAGAGTGCCGGGTCTTAGTCCCCGTAGAGCCCAAGGAACGGCCCAAGCCAGCTCGGAGCCCCCTGTCCCTCCGCCCCTCCCGTCCTGGAGGACCTCGGGTGGACACTCTTGCCCCACGCTTCTCGCTGGTTGGGGCTGGGCGGAGCCTGCGGGCCCGGCCGGGGAAGCGGAGGGTGGGACACTCTGGCCCGGCTCTCGGTGGTGCGGGGGCGGAGGCGGAGGGAGCGGCCGCTCTGGCCGGCGGACTCGTTGGCGTGGAGTCCCGGAAGCGGAGCGGCGATGGCGGAGAGTCCGACTGAGGAGGCGGCGACTGCCGGGGCCGAGGCTGCGGGAACCCCGGGCCCGGGCGCGGGCGGCGGCGGCAGCGGCAGCTTCGGGCCGCCCTTCCTACCCGATGTGTGGGCGGCGGCGGCGGCGGCGGGCGGCACCGGCGGGCCGGGGGGAGGCCTGGCCCCGCTGCCCGGGCTCCCGCCCTCGGCCGCTGCCCACGGGGCCGCGCTGCTCAGTCACTCGGCCTTCTGGGACCCGACGCTGAGCTCGGACTGGGACAGCGAGCGCGCCGCGCCGCAGTGCCTGCTGCGGATCAAGCGGTGAGTGCGGCCGAGCGAGGGCCCGCCTGGCCCGGCCCGCCGCAGCCGCCGCTCCTCGCCCGCCCCGGCCCCGGCCCCGGCCTGGGGGCCTCCCGAGACCCCCGCCCAGGCGGCCCCATTTCCGATCCTCCCCCTTGTACTTTCCCGCCCCTTCGGCTCCCCCTTTCAGTTCTCGGCCCCCAGTTCTCCCACCTCTTCTCCATCTCTCCAAGATCTTCGCTTCCCCAGTTTTCACTTCCTGCCCCCCGACTCTTTCTCCAGTCCAAACTTTTCCCCCAGATCTCCCCTAGTTTCCTCCCTCCTTATCTCCCTTTTCTCCAACCCCTCCCTCCCTGTTCCCCAACACCCCGCCCTCCCGTTCCTTTCCTCCGACTCCTTTTCTTGCTTTCCCTTCTCCCCAATACCCCTTCTTACTCCTCCTCTCTCCCCAACACCTCTTCCCTTCTCTCTTCTCCCTGCCCTCCAGCATCCTTTCTCTCTTCTCCCCAGCACCCCTTCCCTTCTTCCCAACTCCCCCCCTCCCTTTCCTCCTCTCCATTCGTGTCCCCTCCCTCTTTGCCCCTTACTCTCTTCTTCCCAACCTCCCTCCCTTCCCCATTTCCCCCTTTACCCCTCTTTTCCTTCTAGTCTTCTCCCTCCCATTCTGTTCCTTAGCCATTTCCCTTCACCATCCCACACTTTTCTTTTTTTCCTGGATCTTCAATGCCCTTACAGCAGGTATATACCATAGAAAGGGGCTATAATCGTTCCCTTTGCCTTTGTTCCTGGAGAACAGCCTCCAGTCCTGAAACTTTCTGTCCGGTTGAACTATTCTTTCTCCTTTCCTCTTTCCCTCACCAACTCTAGTCCTGTTATCCAGAAATTCCTGTTGCCTAGGCTCAGTATCTTGTAAATTGATGCCACATAAAGACATTTTATTTTACCAATGGAACCCTTTTTCCTAACCTTAGAAATTCATTTCTTTTCCCCAACCTATGTAACTCTTTGATCAAACCTTCATCTACCTTTCTGCTCCCTATGTATTCTGTTTAGTCTAAATCTTTAATTTAGTGATTTTTGGTTCCTAGTTGGGCATGTTTTACCTGGGGTGTTAAATTTTAGCTTTAACCTCAACTGCCCCTAGTTCTGGAATGGGGCCCAAGGTACCACTTGTAGAAGTCCTCATATTTCCTCTTCCTGATGTTTAATTCCCAGTAACCTCAGCAACATCTCATCTCCCCCTTTCCCCATTTTTTTCTAAAGATAAATCTCTGTGTTTCATTCCATTGTTCTGTTTCCTGGACAGAAGACTATGTCTAGCCTCATCCCCCACCCCATCTCCTAGGAAGATTCTCTTCTCGTTCACATTTTTGTTGTAAAGTAAGCATAGTAATTTTCTTGTGTATTTTTTGGAATTAGTTGCATTTCTTTATATTCAAATTTGCTTTTTAGTTGGTAACATTTTATTTACAATTCATCAAATTATTTTTTTGATTTGGAAATTTTTTTTGATTTGGAAATATTTGGGAATGTGCAGTAAATTGTCATATTAATAGATGTTTTTCATGCTGATTTCTGATGCCATTTTAATCTCCCATTTTCCTTCTTCCCACATCCTTCTGATGAAATAGTGCCCCTTTTAATAACACTTGGTTTTCCGCTTCCTTCCCATGTATCCAACCCGAGAATCCCTGGCCTGTGAGTCAATACAAACACTTGTGGTACCACGCACTTAGTTCTGGCTCTTCTCCCCATTGATATCTGCAGCTATTTTGCTCAAGGGTTTTCCCACCTTTACCCTTACTTCCCCTTTGTTGTTATACAGGGACATCATGTCCATTTATAAGGAACCTCCACCCGGAATGTTTGTTGTGCCTGATCCCCTTGATATGACTAAGGTAGGTGATTCCACTGGGCGAATCAGTACAGATTTTTTTCCCTTGACCTTCAGATAGATAAATAGTGTTGTCTATCAAATCCAGGGAGTGTTTGGGGGAGGGGGGCATTCTCTGATTGGATTATGACTGTTTGGGATCTTGACTAGCTTACATTAATTATGCCTGTTTATTTTACTGTCTCCTGCAAAATCAGCAGCAGTAAATATTTATTAAGTCCCTGCAGGATGCAACATATAATGTACTACACGTTGGAAGCTACAAAAATTAAAGCAGTCTCTGTTCTGAAGGAGGCACCCTGAAACCTTAGTGAGGTCTAAGCCTAAAATCCCTGGGCATGTAGACATTTAGACTTCTTTGCTATCCCCTAGCCCCACCCCTGGAATAGATTCACACCTAAACCTATGTCTGGCAGAAGTGAATTGCTTAAAGAGAACACTTTCTCTTTCTTATTGCCTGAAGCAAAAATTCTATCTGTAAATTGTTAGTATGATTTTAGTTACTTTGAATAAGCTTGGCTTTTAAATTGATTTTTATTTTTGTCTTTTAATGTGGTTGAAATTGTTTTTATTGGCCTACCTTGTCTTGTAAAATGCCAGGGATATTAGCTATGTTGACCTTCAGGTCCTAATTTGTGCTCTGTTGGAGCCAGCTGAGTGTGCTATTTAATATAGTCCTGGGAGTTCAGTTTTGGGGAGGGGGAGGGATTGTCACCTGGGCAGTGTGTGGGTTCAGTTTTTTAGAGTTGTTTTGTTAAAGTACTCCTCCCCTTGATTTCCAAATTTTCAACAGATGCCTTTGAATATTAGTAAGATATTTAAGATTTTTCTGGTCTGATATAAATTCAAGTTCCCACAGCCAGGGAAGGAAAATTGGCCATTAATTGCGACCATAGATTATAGAAATCTCCATTTCACAGATTGAAAGTAACCAACTGTTTGGGCCTTTGAAGATCCTGCTGTAAAATGCTGTATAGTCCTTTGCAATTCCCTCTTTCCCTCAATTAGATCAGCTAGAGAAAAGGCTGATGACTTAGCCAAACTTCATCTCCATATCTATTACTGATCTTTTATAGCATCCAACCCCTCAGTTCAGAGAAATGGAGTAGAATTTTGTTAAACGTTCTAGGTAGAATTTCTATTTGAGATGGAAATTTTCTCTTTTCCTGGGAAGTTTAATAAATAAGAACGGGATACCTATTCCACATGATGAGAGTATAGGATGGGGTTACAGGAATGTAAGGGACCCTACCCTTTGACATGTGCAGGAGCATGGGCATGATTGGGGTGGGGGTTGTGGTGGGGGAAGCTGCCACACAGTTTTGAGATGGTGCGCAAGATGGGCTTTTGTTTTGCAGATTCATGCATTGATCACAGGCCCATTTGACACTCCTTATGAAGGGGGTTTCTTCTTGTTCGTGTTTCGCTGTCCTCCAGATTATCCCATCCACCCACCACGGGTCAAATTGATGACAACGGGCAATAACACAGTGAGGTTTAATCCCAACTTCTACCGCAATGGGAAAGTCTGCCTGAGTATTCTGGGGTAAGAGGAGACTCCCAATTAGCTGAGCTGGGAGCCAGAAAATTTGCAGGCTATTTCAGGCTGGGGGTATCCATGCTGCTTCTCTCAATAAAAGAAAAATTGTATATGAGATTGGAACCATGTCAGCTCTCAACCAAGAACATAAAAATTCTGGGTTCATCTTGTTTGGGTACTGTCAGTCCCAGTCTCATTTCCCAATGTAGAGTCCCCATCCTTAACCTGAGAAGATTAGAAATCCAGAAGGATTATCTAGAAAAAATTCTGACTCTAGATTCAGAGTACCTGGCTTCAAATCCTACCTCTCATACTTATTGTTTGCATGCCTTGGTCAAGTCACTGAGTCTCGTAGGGCCTCAATTTCTTCACCTGCAAAATGTAGGTAGTGAATTAGATAGCCTCTGAGGCTCCTGCTAGTTCTAAATCTTTTTTCCTTTGTTGCATATATAAAGTGTTTTGAAGAGTTCCTTTTTCTTTGGGGAGTCAGGAAAGTGGGAAAATTGAGACTGCTTTGTTTTCTCCATCCCTTCCCATGACTTGAAATCAGACCCACCTCCAGGCTTGTATGGTAGTTCATCCTAGGAGCCAGAGTATTGAGCCAGTGGCAAGACCCATTTTTTAAAAGTCTTCAGAGACTCAGAGTGGGTAATAGCACTGGAATTTAGAAGAGAGGGATTTAGAGAGATTTATGACAGGATAACCAGATCTTGGGATAAAAACAATTAAATTACTTGTGCAAATGGAAAAGATAATTCCATACTAGGGAGTTAAAAAAAAAATTGTTTCTATTTAGAATCACTTACCTGGAAGTGTAATATAGCTATTACTTCCTAGTCATGTTTTGTTTAGGCCATTGCAAGCATTCTATGAGAGAATACTAAATAACTTCAGAGACAGAGGAAGGAAAATGATAAGAGTATAGAACGGCTAGAAATTGAGACTAGAAATTTGTTAAAGAGAATCCATAAAATGGAAAATTTCCATTAGGTTCAGGAGTTAGCTATAATTATTGTAGGCTTTTTTTTTTATTTCTAAAAGTGTTATTCAGTGACCAAGGACATGGAAGAATCTGCTTTGTTCCAAGGTTATGAGTCTCTTGGTATATAAAGACCAGAGACTAGGGATGGTTTGAAACAGGAGTGCCAAACTGAATCAAGAATGAGAGCAGTAGGGGCATCTAGGTGGTGCAGTGGATAGAGCACCAGCCCTGAAGTCAGGAGGACCTGAATTCAAATCTGGTCTCAAACACTTAACATTTACTAGCTATGTGATCCTGGGCAAGTCACTTAAAATACCAATTGCCTCAGCAAAAAAAAAAAAAAAAAAAAAAAAAGGCAGTACTGGTGGAAGGTGGGGCAGGGTGGCTTTTGAAACCAGTAATTTTTATGAGACTAATGGGAAGAATCATTTATATTTTTCTCCATGAGTACAAAAGGGAAAGGAAAATGGTCACGAAACTAGCCTCAATCCCCTTTTTTCCTTATTGGACTGAAACAAATATTTCTTATAATTTCTTATTTCTTCTGTCATTTCTGCCCAGTGGGCTGTGAATACACAAGTTTAGCTATTTCCAATTGGAAAATATTCTTGTATGTTACTATCTCTCTGAATCTTAGAATATCCTCCCTTAGTCTTTTCTTATTGCTTGCTGTGACTCTACAAACCTCAGAGAACCTGATACTCCCTGTATTCCAAATATGGAACAGGAACCCAGATATGCCTCTGTTTCTGGCTTCATCAGCTTCCCTGCAACCTCACCCCTGCCAAGAAGCTGTGTGTCTCTCTTGTTCATTTCTTCCCATTCCTTCAAAAAAAAAAAAAAAATCTGAATATCCACTCTTCATCTGGTATTCTGAAGAGTATTTGCTAATTTTGATTATCTTTGATTATCCTTGGAGGCATTTTCTAATTTACTATTTTTCCAAGTCTTTCCTTCCGTGGCTCCTATTAATTCAGATTCCCTTGATCCAGTAAAAGCCCATTAAAGTTATCCTGCCTAGTTTCCCCTTTTTATTTCCTTTTACTTACTTTTTGGCCTTGAAATTGACTGAGTTCATTTTGAATTGGGGTAAAATGGAGGCTGGGAGATTCCAGATTATTAATAGTGAAAGAGAAAGGTTGAGTCACTCATAATCTTGCTGCCAGTTCTTTCAGCTCTTTTGTATTGGCCTGAAGGAGCCATCTTTGTCTTCTCCAGCTTCACCCTCTTCTCTTCCCCCTTTGCTATGTTTTGCAGTACTTGGACTGGCCCTGCCTGGAGTCCAGCCCAGAGTATCTCCTCGGTACTTATCTCCATCCAGTCACTAATGACTGAAAACCCTTACCACAATGAGCCTGGCTTTGAGCAGGTAAGCTGGCCTTCCAAGTGGGAGATATTGACTACTTTTAATGAGCTTTATGGAATCTGAGACCTTAAGAGGGGAGGGTATTTTTGTCTTGTTCTAGATGCATGATGTTGTTTGCTACCTTCTGGGATAATAAATGTAATTGCAGTAGGAAAGGGGGACAGTTGGCATATTAAGAGTGACAATAAATTTTAATTCTGGATACTTTAAATCTCTGTGAAGAAATTTAGATATTAATAAGTATGACAAGATTGATCTGTGTAATATACTTTCGGTTAACTAAAATTAGTTCTGGATAGGCGTTTACTTAGTAAAGGCATTTGGAAAATTAGTTTAGTCTTTGGGGAATGGCTATCTGTGCCCAATAAATTCATGTCTATACTATTCTGGTATAAGCTTTTGGTGTTCCCTAGGATTTATACTGAGTCAGATCTTTGAACGACTTAGTTTATTTCCTATAGAACCAAAAGGATCATTAAAAGTGAGAGTAAGTGTTTCTATACTGTAGAATGTGTTATTTATTACCACCAAAAATAAGGTCAGATAACATGCCTAAAAGATAACAAGCCAAATTAGATTTATTTAAAGAGTTTAATTCACTACAAACTACTTGAATTAGCATCTTCCAAACTGAAGAGGATTTCTAGACTATTGGCTATTTAATAATGAAACAAATTCATTTCTTTGCAGTACTCTTTGCAGTAAGGTCATCTGTGGTTGACTTTTTGTCATTGACTTCCTTTTATTTTTAAAGAAGTCATAAGAAGAATTAGACTTGCTTAAATGGGCATTACTATTCAAATGCAGCAATAGATCCTAAAAATATGGCAGAAAACTAGAAAGAAACTTCTTGCAGCTCCTGCCACTATAATTTACTAGATGAGGCCCCAAGATTCTCTGTGTGTACTTGAACACCAGGACAGGTCAGTTTTGTTATTCTGATCTATTGGCCCAAATTGCATTGACTTAATCCCCATCCAGTCTTTACCTGGCCTTCAACCTAAGATTGGAGCCTAGGATGGACAAAAGATCTTTGTTAGGTATATAGGTAGAATGTTTTCCACTGTTAGGGAACTTGGTAACAATGGTAGAGTACAGTGGGAGAGGAAATGGTTTTTATAGTGTGAAAAATGCTGAAGAGTTGGGTTTCCAAGGTGTTGCAAGTTTTGAGGTAGTATGGGATTGAAATAGTAAGTACCACTGACCCAGAGGTTTTCAGAATGTAAGAGATTAAGGAAGATTGGGATTCACAGAACAACTAAGCGATCAATAAAAGCCTTGAACAAACAAGAAATTGGGGGACTAGGATGGCACAGATAGATTTAGCCAATCAGAAAGAGTCTTATGGTTTTGAGAAAACCACAAATTTATGATAATAGCCTATCCAGCCCAAACAAGTTGACCATTGACCAATGACCTGACTTGACTAAATTACTACTGTGCTTGTTTAATTAGGCTAATTGAATATTAAATAACACACCCCAGAGGAGGAGTTTTCCGCCATTTTTGAACATGGGATGTATGATGGAGGGAAACATGTAGTGGGTATATCAGAAAAACTGTAACCTGGATAAAACAAACCAATCCCTTCTCTGAAGAGAGAAGCTGCGTCACACAATCAAGTATAAAGTTTCCCCCATTTCTGTATTCAGTGCTCCTTCTTCCGGAAGAGGAGTGGGGCTTGCTTCTGGTCAGAAACATTAAGTCAATTCCTTAAGAGTCTTCTTTAATAAATTTTCCTTGATATCTGATTTTCAGTGTCAAGAGTGTTATTTTTTAACAATAGTATAAGAATGCAGCCTCTTACATTTTCTGTCTTTACCCATTCCTGACATACAGTACTTCTTTCTATCACTCCCCAAAACTTCTATTGTTTAATATGAGCACTTTGAGTATTAATGTCATTCTCTTTCACCATAGGAGAGACACCCAGGAGACAGCAAAAATTACAATGAGTGTATCCGACATGAGACTATCAGAGTGGCAGTCTGTGACATGCTGGAAGGAAAATGTCCGTGCCCTGAGCCTCTAAGGTATATGATAAACAAAGTGATTAGGAGTGTCTGGGGGTGGAGGTGGGGAAACCTTACTGATGGAGTCAGATCAGAGATCCTCAGTATTGCAGAGCCTTCTTGTGTAGGAAAGGAAAATATAATTCAACAAGCATTTATTGAGTACCTACTATCTACCTAGCAGGGCACTAATTGCTGCAAATACTAGAAAAGGGCAGAAAACAGCCCCTTTTCTTAAGGAACTCACAGTCTAATAAGAGATAAGATGCAAAGCAAGATAGATACAGGATTAATTAGAGATAATCCCAGGGGCAGCGAGGTGGCTCACTAGATAGAGTGCTGGGCCTGGATTCAGCAAGATTCATCTTCCTGAGTTCAAATCTGGTCTTAGACACTTATTGTGTGACTCTGAGCAAGTCATTTAAGCCTATTTGCCTCAGTTTCCTCATCTGTAAAATGAGCTGGAGAAGGAAATGGCAAACCACTCCAGGATCTTTGCCAAGAAAATCCAAATTGGTATCACAAAGAGTCATATACATCTGACCACAACAATCTCAGAGGGAAGTCATTGACATTAAGGAAGACTGAGAAAGATTTCTTGCAGAAGGTGAGATTTTTATTTGGAATTTAAAGCTAGGAGAGGGAGATTAGGAAGGAAACTATGAGGGGACAGCCAGTAAAAATTCAGAGATTGCAGTGTCTTATGAAAGGAACAATAAACAAGGCCTGTATTATTGGATTGTACAGTAAGTGGAAAGGAGGTATAAGCAGACTTAGAAAGGTAGAAAAGAGCCACGTTATAAAGGACTTGAAAAGCCAAGTAGGATTTTATATTTGATCCTGCAGGCAATAGACGGAGCCATTGGAATTTACTGAATTAGGGAATAATGTCACGCCATTGTTTTAGGGAGATCACTTTGATAGCTGAATAGCAGCCTATTGCTGTAGTCCAGGTTTGAGGTGGTAAGGACATGCAGGTGATAAGGCGGCAGTGTCAAAGAAGAGAAGGGGCCCTATACCAGAGAAAGTGATGAGGCTCCTGCTTCTGGGAGGAGAGGGTCTACTTGCCTGTTCCCCAGTTTAGCACATCTTCTGCCTCTCTGCCTTAAACAGGGTGTCTGTCCCTCGTGCCTAGAATGTGCTCCATCCTCACCTGTCTGGTAGAATCCTTAACTTCCTTGAAGACTCAACTCCTCTGAGAAGCCATTCCTGATCCGTTTGTGCTTGATCCCTCAAATTGTAACAGGCACTTGTCTGAACATGTGGATTGCCTTAATAGAATGGAAGCTCTTTGAGAGAGGGGATTTTTTTTTTTTAATCTCTGACACCTTATGTATATAATAGGTGCTTCATAAATGCTTATTGAATTAGATTGGACAAAACTTATGTTAATGAAAAATATTCATTCAGGAACAGTTAAAAAGCAGTATAAAAATAGGTAAAGAGCATGCAGGCCATTTGTAAATTTTGGGACAGTATGGGGAAAAGTGTGATCCAAAATTAGAGACTTATCAAGGTAAGTTTCAGGGAGAGGGAGAGAGGGAATCTTTGTGAAAGAAGTTAGGTTTATTGTTGTTGTTTTTTCCAGAAATGTGAAGATGATGAGTATGGAGCATTGCATATATTTTCAGACTTGGTTGATGTATTGTTGATGGTTTTACTCAAGCTACCTTAACTTTTTTTGTTTTGTTTTTTTTTAATTTTTTAAACTATGTTTAAAGAATAGTTTACAGGGGAGGGGGAAGGCATATATTCATATATAAGTATATTCATTTTTAAAAGCTGAAATAGTAATGAATAAGCTTGGAGTATGCAATAGAAAATAGATTGAGTTCAAATTTCCATGCTGTTCTCTATTGGAGTCATTCCAGTGACTACACTGCATGGGAAGTTAAGTGTAGACTATGGCACTTAGTAAACTTGGCATCTTGTCCCAGTGGCCCTTTTGCCAATGGTTGAGGTAGGAAGAGTGTATGTTGAATCTAGCTGTAAAATGAGGAGATAGAGTTAATGTGGGCATCCCTTCTCTTTCATTCTGCAAGCCCATGACCTTATATTCACCTTTGTCTTCCAGGGGTGTGATGGAGAAATCCTTTATGGAGTATTATGACTTCTATGAGGTGGTGTGCAAAGACCGACTACACCTCCAGGGCCAGACAATGCAGGTAGAGCAGATCTCTGGACCTTGGATATTCGGATGGGTAGTGGGAAGGGGGCAGTGAGGAGGGGGATGTACCAATAAGCCGGGGATGCCATCAGCCTACCCTGCTAACTGAAAAGGATGGAGAAGTAAAGGATCTAGGAGATAAGGCCTGCAGGGAGGGGCGATGACCCAAATTCAAGCATTTGAAGGAATGGTAGTGATAGTTGACTTCTTGATAGGGAAACCTCTTAATGTGAAAAATTATGCTAGATGAATAGAATTTAATAATCCAAACACAAAGGGCATTTGAAATACTTCCCTGAAAAATCTGTCATCTCTGAGGTGTTTGATCCTAGGCTGAGGGATGGGATGGATTTAATGGCTTGTTACGGCCTTTTTCAAGCATTTGCTTAGGTAAGTTTCTTCTTTTGTCCTCACCAATGGAGAAATCAGGAGGATTGCAACAATGTGAAATACTTATATATTAGAAATATCAGATGTTCTGTTGGCTGAGGTGCAGCTCTTGGTAAATGTTGCCTTTCACTTGCTTCGAGAGTTCAATTGTCAGGGTATAGTTAGGGCTTTATTGCTTTGTGTTCCCATTTCTACTGTATCCTGAGAAAAGATTTGTCCCTCAGCATGTTTTGCATCAGAAATTGTAACCTTTGTTGCTAACCAGTTCCAGTATCAATCCTTAGGGGGGGAAAACATTTTTTTTTGACTAGACTTATGATTCTACTCTTTTATCTTCTCTGCAACTTTATAGGCTTAGGGAATTGCTTGGGACACTGAAAAAATTATAAAAGGAGGGCCAGCACCTGCAGAGGAAGTGAGTAGGTGAGAATGAAGCTGAAGTCTGAAGGAAGGAAAGTTTGGAAAATTGATCACTTCAATGAAAGTATAGAGCAGAGGCTTTAGGAATGTAATTTTGGGAAGTAAAAAATGGTTTGTAGTGGCTATAGAAAACCATAATGGTGGGGGTGGGTGAGGTGAATGTATGAGAGGAGCTGACAGAAGTGATTGGATGTCTTTTGGTATATATGTCCCTAATTGGTCATTTATGAAACATGTTCCTGTGTGAGACAGCTGCACTCTTCTCAGTATTTCAATTTTTTCCTCTTTATGGATGGTCATCTTCTGTGTACTGATTTGTAGCCCCTGCTTCTACCCTTTCTTATTGTTTGTAGTAGGCTTTGAAGCTTTATGATTCCTCACATAGAGTAATAAAGCCAGAATTAAGAAAAGAAGATACCTATATAAGGAGAGAGAAGAATTTTTGCAGGACTAGGTTAGAAGGTCTCTAGATAAAGAGACAGAGGCTCTGTTTTTTTTCCAGTAGCTAGGGACATAAAACTTTTAAGTATTTTAATAACTAGATAAACTTTAAAAGGCCAGTTGTTCTGACTCCTGATTTCAAGAATAAAAGATAATCTTCATTTTTTCTTGGGAATATTAGAAAAAATCTCCCGTCTTGTAGTCTGCATATGAATTAAGTTGATGCACCTTCAGTGCATTTTCCCTTTTAATCCTTTCTCCTTGTTTGCAGGTGAACATTTGGGAAAGTAAACTTATTTTAATGTATATCTCAGCCAGATATCCCTAGGGAAGATAAGCAGTGGAGAAGTAGGAAGGAACTTTGAGAAAACATTCTTAAACCCCAAATAGAAAAGGTTTTTATACTGTTTTCAGTATATGTGGGTTTACTATATGGCTGTCCTCAGGGAGGAAAGCTCCTAGGAAGCTATTCTGGCTTCCATGGGATCCCATTATTGTCTCTGGTATGAACAATTGAAATCTGACTTTTTCCTTTTTTCTCTTCCCTCAGGATCCTTTTGGAGAGAAGCGAGGCCACTTTGACTACCAATCTCTCCTGACTCGCCTCGGGGCAATCCGTCTGAAAGTGCAGGAGAAACACCAGCAGGACAGTGCTGAAATAGACTCTGATAGCAGTTCATCTGAAACAGAGACAGACACACAGGGGAGCTCAAGGGCCTAGATGCCCCCCCACCCTATCCCTGGGATGGAGCGGCACCACATCTCCCTCCAGCCCCAACAGCATCCTGCCTGAGGCAAGAACCAAGGACACTCAGACCCCAGGGTGGGAGTGGGCTGTTGTTTGCAACCTTCTTGGCATCCTGGTACCAAGGACCATTTTCATCCCATGCCGAGGGCCAATCCCAAGGTACTGATACAGGAGAGCCTGGAGCATGGTTCTCTGGCAAAAAACTGACGGACATTTCCACTGGGGCAGTTTGTTGGGGATAGAAGGCAAAGACTGCAACTTCCAGAGGGGGTTGCCCAGAATAGTCAATGGGGATACCAGGAGGGGAGGGCAGGGTCAAGGGAGTGGGGAGGGAGGGAAGAGGGGAGGGGTGTCACATGACCTGTCCAGGTGGTTGTCTGGGTGTCTGTCTTTCAGTCTTGAAGCTGGGCCTTAACCTGCATAACCCAGCCCAGCCTAGTGTAACCTCCTGGACCTCATTTCCTGTCTGCCACCATAATTTTGTTTTCCCTAATTTATAGTCACTGTTCTAGACAGACCAAAGAGAAGGAACAGTGGTGGAGTCTGGGCTGTTGGTCAGAAAGCTTTACCTAGCACCCAAGCACCTTTCTCATCTCCCTCTTCCCTACTCCCTTCTGCTGCCATTAGATGGAGATTTGATTGAGACCAACAAAAGGTCTTTGCAAATCCAGCGCAGGCGCCGTGGAAACTGAAAATTTCACTGTTTGTTCCCACAATCACTGATTCTCATGGAAAAGTCCTCAACACTGGCAGCTGCTGTCCATTTGGGGTTAGAACCGATACAAGGAAATGGTTTCTTCTGAATTCTCATCCAAATAAGGATATTCTTCCTTTGGAATGACAAGGGGATTGACATTTTTGAGGAGTGGATTGTCCAGCTATTCTCCTTGGCATTTGCACTCCAGTCTATGATTCCCTCAACTTCACAGTACTTTGGGACCTGGGGAAGCAGTGGTGGCCAGTTGCAGATGGGAAACAAGACTAAGGCTGGAGGACTTTGTTCTGGGCTGTGCATGCTGCCAAATATTGACTCTTGGCAGGAGAATCATCAGAGGGGAACTCATCTGCTGGCTCAGTTGGATGCTTGCAGGGCTAGCTCTTATTCTCCCTAGCTTTATTTAGATGCAAGGATCCTTCTGGTTGGTTAACAAAGAAAGACATGCTTTAAGCACTGTAGTGCTGGGCATCTCCTCTCCTTCCCATTTTGGCTTTGCCCCAAGCTTCCTACTGTATTATGTTTTCCCCTTTGGGGCATCATCCACTCAGTTATCTAGTTAACCCTAAGGCTTTGGTCAGCATCCTAACTACCTGTGAGGGAAAAGACTGGATTCTGTGGAAGAGAGGTCAGTTTAAAGGGCCTCTGCCTCATGAGTCAGATAATATATACTTTAGATGAGGTTCTAGAATAACCTAGAACTATATTTAACCTAAACACTTACCATTGTGGGGATGGAGCTTATTGGGCAATGGGGGAGTATTCTTTGGAAGAGATGTAGAGCAGGAAACAAAACAGGGTAAAATGGGCTTGGGGAGTAGGAAGAGAACCATAGGCAACCATTAGTCAAGATTGGTTGTTATTCCACTCAAAACAAGTTTCAAGGCTGCTAGTCTACCCAGATGTATAGTCTGGAACAAGCACTAGACTCAGCGCCCAGATTCCCTCAATTGGAGCAGACACAGGGTTGTGGATGAGTGTTCTTGGTCTATAGATGCAGTGTTGTCTTTCTGCCATTTAAGTGTTTCTACTTCCAAGCGACAATCCTCTCCCTGATCCTGCCATGAGCAGAGCACCTCTGGCATTGTGGCCCAACTTTTATGCTCTAATCTTGAGTTGAGAAAATATATGCACAGAAGTCACTCAAAGAGACATCTTTATATCTGACTGTACATAAATGATTTTTTGTGCAATAAAGTTTGTTTTGGCAGAAGGAGGTTGCTGTGGGTGTGGAAGGGGCTATTAGGACCCCCTCAAACAAGCAGGGTACTTAGTTATTGGGTACTGTGTCACTGCCTGGCACATGGGGAGTGTAGAGAATAAAATTGAACTGGAATGTTAAACAACTACATGGTAAGGGGGAATTCATCACCATAATATAGGTTTTTTTCTCTGAAAATAATGCAGAAATCCATTAAATTGCTAGGAGCTCTCTGGGAGTGTCCCACTTGGCAGATATTAGAATTTTTGCCCAGAACTGGTTGTGTTCTTTGAGGATATGGGATAAAGTCTGTCTCAGCTTCAGTCAGACCTGTGGAAACTTAGCCAAAGATGAAGAAAGCTGAATCTTATATGGAGGGGGGTAGAGGATAACAAAGGAAATGGTTATTTGCCTAAATGACATGACTGTCTTTGACTGAGGGGAGCTCCTTTGTGGGTAATCCAGAACTATGGGGTGATATTCTGGCATGTTTTTATTACTTAACTCCTATGCTGAGTGAAAAAACAATTCTGGGAAGAGACTGGGAGAACAAAAAGAGGCATCCAGCTTCTCTTTCTTCAGCTCTGTTGTCTCTCTGGCAGAATGATTATTTTCCTTTATGGTAAGGGAAGGAATTAAGTAGTTGGGCTTCTCAGGCCTTTCTTAGTGATTCAGCTTGTTGGTTCAAAATAGAGTTGTAAACAAAGATAGGAGGGAATTTGATTTGGCAAATCAATGAATGAATATCATTGAGCTAGTAAAAGGGGTCTTGCTTGTAGGTTTGCACCCTTACAGATGTTTACAAAGTACTTAAAAAGAATGGCCTGGGAGACAGAATCAGATTCCTTGGCTGTACTCATCTATGAATTTACTAGAACTTCCACCCTACACTTTTGCTCTATCTTTCTACAGTTATTGTCACAATTAAGGGTTTTGAAAAATAAAACGAATAGTAATGCCAGGGGATGGTGGTAATTATAAGAATTGAGTTCCTCCATGAAGGGAAAACCTTAGATAGTAAAAAATAGTTGAGGAAGAGAGGCAATTTGGAACCATTTTCTTATAAAAAAAAATGTTTATTATTCAGACTCCCTTGATAGATCTTGACCCACCTTCCTTCACTTTTCCCACAGTTCTACCTCCCCTAGAGTCAGGGGAGGGCCTCTCTGGCTTCCTCAGCTGTGATTTCCTGGGAGTAAAGGTCCGTGAAGAGCGCTGGTAGCCAGTAGTGTGCCTCCCCTGGAGCCTGCAGGTCTAGCCAGGCCAACCCTTCTTTCAGTAGGTGCTCCTGGGGATAGAATGGACAAAAATTTGTATGGAAAAGATAAGATTTTAGAGGTTCTAGGACATAGCCTAAGAAACACAATTGGGGTGGGGAGGGTTGGGGGAGAGGGCAGGCAGGCAAACAGATCTTGGTCAGAATATAGTGTTTCTTTATAGGTAACAGACTTTATGAAGAGATATTGAACAATTAGATCCTCTCTAAAGGAAGGTAATTGGGGGTGGAATGAGAATGACATCAGACTGCAATACAAGGATCACTTGGGAAACAGTGAGGGAATACTACTAAGAATTTGGAGAGCAGACATGGAAGAAAATTAGATATCCTGCTTGGTCCCAAAGACTGGAAGTACTAAATGGAAGTTGCACAGACCAAATGTCATTCTATTTAATGAAAAAAACTTCTGAACAATTAGATTTGTTCAAAGTAGAATGAGCGTGCGTTTCAATTGTAGTGGGTTCCTCATTACTGGAGACCTCCAGATGGTGGCTGGTGACCACCTGTCCAAAGATATTTCAGTAGGGAGTATTTAGTCATGTGCAGTTGAACTAAATGACATCTGAGGTTCTTGGCAATGACTTTGATTTTTAGGGAAGTGAGCTGGAGCAGAATCTCCAAAGGTGGTGTAGTAAGGAGCCACAGCCAAACAATCACCACATTTATCTGTACCTTCCACCTACTTCTTGAATAGTATGGAATTACCTGTTTGGATTTGTTTTTTAACCAAAGTATGGAGAAAAATTGCATCTTTTTGCCTGGGTACAGGAAGGAAATGAGGACTGGTCTTAGCAGGAAATATTGGAAGGAACCTGAAGTGATGGGACAATGTAAATTACCTGAGTTACAGAGCAAGCTGTTTATCAGCAAAACTGGAAATAATCTACTGTATCCTTCCAGTAATGTTGGGGATGAGACTAGTAGACCCATTGATATTTATATTGTACTTGGAGGTTTATAATAGTTTACAATGAGCTTTCCTGAGTGGAAGTAGATGGGATAAATATTGTTGCGTTACCTAAGTTATAGGTGGGGAAATTAAATTCTTGGTGAAACGATTTGCTTAGCTACATAAGAAGTAGCAGAAGCAGGATTTGAACCCGGAGTCTTTAATTTTAAACTTGGTGCTCTTAGTACTATTATAGATCTTGACCCATCTTCCTTCACTATGTTAAAAGACATGTAGAAAGTGCTCTGAAAAGTTTTTTAAAATATATAAATGCTTGTAGGGTGAAGGAAAGAGGGCAGGATCATAAATCTTGGAGTTGGACCTTGAGATCATTTGATCCAGTCTTCTGCCTTCAGGTACTTTTATCATCCTTGTTTTATAGATGATTTCTCTGGGCCACAAGGATTATATTTAATAGCTTGTCAAAAACCAGCCAATTAATTAATGGTAGAGACTAAAACCCAGAACATTGATATAAAATTTTATTATGCATATAAACCTAACACCTATGCTATAATGATATGTACTGTTAATTGCCTTCACCCTTAAGACAGTGTCCCAGTATATTTAAGCACATGCATGTATATATACATAGCACACACACACAATTTTGGCATGTACACATACATAGCATACCCCCCGCCCCCCCATACACAAAATTTTGGTAATCTAACAATTACCAAGGACCAAGAGAGGTCTCCTAGTAGCAACTTGCTTTCCTGTAGATACTGCATGTTTCATAATAACCCTAACCCAGGGAAGGTGTAATTCCAATTTATTTCTTTGGAGAAACAATTCTTAATCTTTTTTCAGTCATGGTCCTCTTTGGTAGTCTGGTAAAGCATACAAATCCTTTCTTAAAAATGTTTTTAAAATGCAAACACATACACATTTATATGTGTATTTAAAAAAGCAATTCTACTGAATGTCACCAAAATATTTTTTAAAAAATTCATTAGGCAATAAATTAAGAACCCCTGCCTTAGAAAAGTATTAGTTATTAATCATGACTAATGAAGACAGAATGAATTAAGAAAGGGGGGCCAATGAACAAAATATATAAAGCTCAGGATCCTATTGTTGTCTCTCTCCCCCAAATGAACTAAAAGGAGTTCTCTGCATAACACAAGTACTCCTCATCTCTCCTAATTATTCTAAGCATACTTACCAGCACTTGCCGAGCTCTCTCTGTCTCCCATTTGAGACTTGCTTTGATTTCACTGACTGTCACATAACCATTTTTCTAGAAGGAGGAAGAATATGGACCAATTAGCAGGGGCTGTCTGCCTTCCCCCAACCTTGCTTAGCATAATGTTTTCCTCACTCTATCCCAGGAACAGGGAGCTGGGATTAGGCTGGAGGTGCTAACTAGATACAGCTCAAGGGGCACAGTGTGTGTTGAGTCCTTTCTGGAATTGAAAAGGTCAAATTCCAGTAAGGGTAAAAGTAGAATGGTGGGTAAAATATCAGTTAGTTTTGTTCTGGGAGCTACTGAGTCCAATTCCCTCATTTTATAGATAAGAACATTGAGACCTAGCATCATACCATAACAAGCACCAGATCTTGATGGCAAAGGCAGTGTTCTTTGAGAGGTCCCTGAGGGTGGCTTGGTTTAGTGGCCTTGCTTCTTATTAGTTTATGAGATTTACTTTTCTAAGATTTTGAATTCCATTTTTTTCTATTACCTCTCTCCCAGGCAGAAATCAATCTGCTATAAGTTATAATCATATTAAATATAAATGGCCTTGTTTCTTAAAGCAAAATCTAGGTCTAATCCCTTCCCCTAATACCACAGGCTTTGTGATCTTAGTCAAATCACAACTTCCCATACTTTAGGCCAGAAGTTGCAGAGAAGGGGCTGTGGAAGAAATCTCACTCAGAGAAGGGACCAGGTCCAGACCCTATTCTCATGTACTTATTAACCCGAGTAACTGACTTTTGATTAATGAACTTTGAGAGTGGGGAAAAAAGAGATACAATGAGAAATGAGGGAACAAGGTATTTGGGGCTGTGTTCTTTTATCTGTGACGCTATAGGAGCTGGGGGAAAGGGACAGGGTACCTCTGCCAGCTGCAGCACTACAGTATGATCCATGTTGAGTTCAGCTGGAACCGACTGGACCAGGTAAGTGCCTCCCACAGGAATGATACTGAAGCCAGTTCCCAAAGCCTTCAGTTTCTTGATGGCTCGGATGAGGTCATCTCTAAAGTGAGGGGAAAAATGACCAAAGGCACTTGAATGACAAGACCAGTCATCCCTACCCCTTTAATAGTGCTCCTGGTTTGCAAGGGTGAAAGCATGAAGGAAGGAATCCCAAATGGCTTAAGATATTCCAGGACAGGAGGTGTTGATCATGTGACCCCACTCATCGAAGAATCCAAACTTCTATCTCCACTCCTTCCCTCATCCTAGAAAGAAAGCATCTTTGCCAAGTCACAGAACGGAGGTTAGGTTCTGTTGGTGTGCTTACTCTAAATTCTTAGGATTGCTGTTAATGAGAGCTGCCCTGAGCCTCATCCATTTACATTCTCTCTTCATTTCTATTCAATGAGCAGTAGGTCTGAATAGTATGTATAGCTAGCAATCCTTTATTTCCTTCTTTTCTGAATATCTACTGTTCCATTCTCTCAAATTTGGGGCTGTCTTCTCGGGAACCTACCATTTATCTCTATAATAAACAACCAACCTCATCCTCCCCCAAATTAAAGGTAGAATACCTTAGGTCAAAGGGGTTTTAAATTGGGGACTATAGACTTGTATTTTAAAAAATATCTTGTTAACTCTATTTTAATATAATTGGTCATATTTGTAATTCTATGTATTCTCAGAAGGAGTCCATAGGCTTCACCAAAATAATGAAGGGAAAACAAAAAAAGTTAAAAATGCTTGTCTCAGTCAATTAAGTCAGTTTACATCCCATGATATACTACTTTATCTCTATATTTGTCCTGGTCTCCTTTGCCAGAAATTATGTGAATATGATGAAGTTACCTAAGAGTTAGCCAACCTATTCTTCAACTTCTAGTTGAGATAGGACCTGCAGCACCCAAGGTGATTGTATCTGATCTCTAAAGAATTCTACCTCATCCCCAAAGGAATGGAAGAAAATACCTACTGGCTGACATCCTGAGCAAACTTGCCCCTTCCCTTCAACACCTGCTGGTGTAGTTCCTCCAGAGTGATCAGACCTAAGGGGATGGGACAGTACAAATCAGATAGAGAGAATCCCTATATGAGCAGCAGCCATCTACAGGAGTCATCTCAATTCCTGAACTTAGACCTAAAAGTATCCCCTAAGTTGCTGAATTCCTTTTGCCCTCTTCCCCTCCACCAGATAACCAACCATAGATCATGGAAACCATTAGAGCCAACAGGACTGAGGTCTTTTTGAGGATCGCAAGATTTGAGGAAAACTAAAAAGTTTCCTCTAAAAAGTCCAAATTATTTTTACTGTCACAAAGATCATACCTGTTTATAGCCAATAGACATAGGGATTTTCGCTCTCAACTAAGTGAATCAGGAGCTGGCCTTTAAGTCAGAAGAGCTGAGTTTAAGTACTGACTCTGTCATATACTATATATACATATACTTGATCCTGTGCAAGTAACTAAATCTCTCAACATCCTAGGAAGTATCCTTAAGACTACAAGTTGTAAAGAAGGTGCTAACCTGCACAGGTAGAGGTATTTCTTCACCAAGGAGTTTCCTAAACCAATAGAATCCCAGGTTCAAGTCCAAGCTCCTATCCTAACTAACTTATGCATGATTAATCCAACAAGTCAATAAAATGGTAAACAATTGGATACTTTTTAGAAGCTCCTGTCCCCTAACCAGTTTTTGAAAGGACTATTTTGTCACATGGCTAACAGCCTGATAGCTAACCCAGCATGGCAGGGAGAATAGGGTAGGACCAGCAGTCCTTTTACAATCAATCAGGAAGTTTGCCCAGAAAGATTAAGTGACTTTTTAAATGTTATACACATATCATGGACCAAGTCTGACCTATGTCCTAGGCATCTTCCTCTCAATTAGAATTCAGACTGTAGAAATGCTACAAAGAGCAAAAGACATGGAGGCTTAGATGTGGAGACTTGTCATGGATTCAGTTAAATGGATTGACTAAACCTTCAAAAGAGTTTCTTTAGGAACTCATGAAATAGTAGCAAAGAATTGGAAAATTAGTAGATGCCCATCAATTTGGCAGAATTATTTTTATATATATATATATATATATATACACACACACACACGTGTGTGTGTGTGTGAATGTGTACTATATGTATAGTATATATATATATATATATATATATATATATATATATATATATATACACCAGGGGAAAAAAAAAACTCATCAGCAGGAACATAGATAAGATGAACCTGAGAGGCAAAATCTTAAGTGCTTATGGTTCAGCTACTTCCTCTTCCCACTGGAAGTCCTCACCTCCATTACGATGCTTTAGTGCCAGGCACACCTCAATGATCTGAACACCCAGCTCATAATAAAAGTCTCCAACACCCAGCATCTCAGACCAAAATCCTTTTCCAGCTAAAGAAAGGAAGCAGAAAAGTCAAGGTTATTCTGTTACTCCACAACCCTTTTCTCAAAATTCCCCTCCTATAAAAACCCTTTCTCTAACTCTTAATCACTTCTTTACTCAATATCTCTTCAACAATTATATGGTGGTCCAACTACTAGATAAACATAATGGCATAATTTAAAAAACCATTTTTACTTGGTTTGGAATGTACTACACAAACATAGATGTCTCTTCCTTTTTCTAAATAACTGAGACACATGTAAAAATGAGTTTGCCTTTGGTGAGCATACAGACTGATAAAGTAACCTAGAAAATCCTGAGGAAGAGTAATGAAGAGATATTTTAAAAATCTGATAATCCATAAATATTAATAATAAATAAATTAAATAAATATTAATGAGAAACCATCCACTTAGTCTACATAATTTTATTTTTTCTTTACTAAACTGACAGTTTCTTCAAGCCAGGAGCTATCTCTTTCCCATTGTTGAAGAGTTCTTTGGTTCTCTCCACAGGAGTTACTCAATTAATAATGACCCCTAACTGATATCCTTCTCTCTTGAAATTCTAAGGTGTAGTGGGACAAGTACGGGTAATGCCTTACAGGCCAAGGGGTCAACCCCAATGGTGGCACACATATCTTGGAACTGTAATCGGAACTGAGGATTCTTCCGGATTTCTTGCTTGTGTTTACTGGCAAATTCTTCTAAGTTTGTCTTGAACATGTCCAGCTGCTTTGACATCTGTGGAAAGGACACATATGAACGTAAAGGGCAGCCCAGTTAAGCAACAGGCACATCCAGCATTGGACCTTTGGCCTAGAGGGATAGGGTAGGCTCAAAATATCTAGAAGTGTCCATATTCTGTTCTTCTTACCTCTCTTCTTCCTTTTCTTTACTCTTATCTAACCCACTATAAGAAGAAATGAACTTCTGTCTTGTTTCAAGAAATGAGATTCAATTAGTAAAAAAATATTTTAGATATATGGAGTTTCCACTATCAGTTAAGTCAGGGGGAACACTAAATTTAGGCAAGAGCTAAGGAGTAAGGATATTTGGCTGTTTTCTAAGGTTAATACATATTGTTTTGTATTGTACATATTTCTTTCCCTGTACCTTTTATCCTTCCAGCAGAAATCAATAGTTTTGTTTCTCTCAGTTGACCTCCCCCAAAGTAAATTAGTGTGATCCTTTCTTAAATATGATGTTTAGAAATTTTAATTTACACCTGTCACCTTTTTATAAGAGTCAAAATTTCATAGCAGCAAAGAGCAACATGTTAAGAACTTTGCAACCCTTAAATTCATATATAAATGATACCTCGTGAAATTGGTTAGATAAGCCTTTTGTTTCATATACATGTTACAGTATCTCTGGCCAGCAAGGTTCATGATACTTTTATGGGTCCCTCTGTGTTGTATGTGTGAATAGAAGTTTTATCAATCCACTAATATTCTATCATAAGAGGAAATTTTAAAATTTTCCCTTTCCCCAGGTTTTCTCCTTTCTTTCCCTTCAACATCCTCATAATAAGATAATGAATAATGATAATGAAACTGAGGTAGGATATTCTATGACTGCCTGTCTCTCCCATTTTAAAGATTGAGCTCCAAGACAAGCACTGACATTAATAGAATTCCCTTCCTCCTCCTCCTTCTTTTCCCTCCCCTCCCCACCTTGTGGAGGAAGCATTAGGGATTTAGTGACTTGCTCAGGGTCACACAGTGTCAGAGGAGAGATTTGAACTCGGGTCCTTCTGGTTGCAGGACCCATTCTTTATCCATTGAGCTACCTAGCTATTCTGGGAGTCCCCTTTTGGAAAGTGGGTTAGATGAAAATAAAAGCTTGGATGCTGGAACTTTCCAAGTACTCAGCACGTAACTTAATGAAGTAAACCAGGGTCCTCTCCTCCTGGAGCAGAAAGAGCCCCTGGTTCACAGTCAGAGGACTTATATTAAGGTTCTCATCTGCAAAAAGACCCTGGACTAAAGCTTCCAATTCCGAGCTCTCACGATCCCAACCAGCTCACCTGGGCCAGCTGATCCTCGGCCAAGACAGTGCCACGTTCCTTATATTTGGCCTGCGGGGGAATAATATTAGCATGAGCCTTGGGGTGGAGAGGTTGGGGTTCGGGTTCTCCTCCCAGCTTGGGCTAACCGGCACCGGAAACCCAGAATGTGAGGGGGCAGAGGCCTGATTCAGAGAGCGCCGGTACCGGGGATGAGGGATCCAGTCTGGCAGGGGAGTAGGGGTGCCTGGCTCTGGGAGCTCAGTTTCCAGGTTTGGGGGAGTCACCTCGGCCAACTTCTTCTTGGCGATGGCGCCGGCGCCCACCCCGCGGCGGTGCATCCCTGCACGCCCGCCGGCCCCCAGGCCGTCCCAGCTCAGGGGCTCTGCCGCGGGCCGCTCGACCAGGAAGTACCGGCTCGGTTCGTCATCTCCCCGCGCCGGAAGAGAGGGTGCGCAACTTCCGGCACCTGGCGACTTGGAGCATCCTCGCCTATTTCGTGTTGCGTGACGAGTCTGCCCTTCGCCTCAGCCCTGCGAGCCCTGGCCTTATCCTCTTTTCTCTGCACACAATGAGCCCCCATGTTAATTTATCTTTTCATTGATTCATTTGTGTGTTTATTTACTTATTCATTCATTCAACAACATGGAGGACGTGGATTGTCAGAGTTGGAAGGGACCGTAGACGTCACCCGGCCCCGCCTCCTTATTTAACAGACGAGACTGAGGGCCACAGAAGTGAAAAGATTCGTGTCTAAGGCTAGGAAGGATATAAACGACAGAGCCAGAATTAGAACCTAGATTCTCTCTCACAAATTAGAGACTTCCTTTTTGCAAGACCCTAAGGATACGGGGCGGGGGTGGGGGATGGGGTGGGGAGTGGGGATTGGGGATTGGGTAGGGTGGAGGAGTGGGGAAGTTAGATGAAGCAGTAAATAGAGCGCCTGGTCTGGAGTCAGGAAGATCTAAGGTTTTGTTTTTTTTTTTTTAACCACTGTTTTTTTTTTTTTATTTAATAGCCTTTTATTTACAGGTTATATGTAACTTTACAGCATTAACAATTGCCAAACCTCTTGTTCTAATTTTTCATCTCTTACCCCCCACCTGCTCCCCCCCATGACAGGATGACCAGTAGATGTTAAATATATTAAAATATAAATTAAAGATCTAAGTTTAAATGCCACTCCAAATACTCACCAACTGTCACCCTGGGCAAGTCTCTTAACCTTGTTTGCCTTAGTTTCCTCATTCATAAAATAAGCTGTAGAAAGAAGGTCAACTATTCTAGTATCTTTGCCAAGAAAACCCCTAAAAGTATCGGACGGGACTGGGAGGGGGGAGGAGGGAAATGGCTAAAAAGGATACAAAGAAACAAAACTACTCTTAAGGAGCTTACTATGGAATGCAAGAAAAGATAAATACTATCTGGTGGCAATTATGTTACAAGGGAGGAGGCAAGAAGAAAGGCCTTGGTAAGAGGTTATGAGAAATCTGAGAAGGGAGAGAAGGCTTTCCCATCTGGGTTGGATGGGTGAAAGTGTCTGGGAAGGATTCACCGAAGAGGTGCCCCAGATGGGGGAGTTCAATCCAAGTATGCTGAAAGTCTTGGCAAAATGCAGAATTAGAAGAAGGCCCATTTCAGGTAACAGACAACATAATTAAGGTTTGGTTGAAAGACTTTGACAGGCAATATTATGAAAAGAGGTTTGAACCAAATTGTAAATGACCTTGAATACCAGGCTGAGGAGTTTGCCTACTCAGCGCGAATTTTCAGCCTCTGATTCAAGAAACTCTTTAATAGGAAAAAGTATAGTAACGAGTTTAAATAGAATTTTAAAATTTAGGGGCAGCTAGTTGGTGCAGTGGATAGAGCACCAGCCCTGACGTCAGGAGGACCTGAGTTCAAATTTGATCTCAGACACTTAACTTAGCTAGCTGTGTGACCCTGGGGAAGTCACTTGATCTTCACAACAAGGAAGGTACTATTATCCCCATTTTTACAAATGAAGAAGCTGAGGCAAACAACCATTAAGTAATTTTCACAGGGTTCACAGGGTTCACAGGGTTGAATTAAAACACTTTCTAAACTTTAAGTTTTGTCACTTTTTTGAAGAGTGACTTGAAGATTGGATTATAAAAAATATAGACTACTCACTAACAGGCATAGTGTTTGTGGGGGAAAGTGGACAAGCTCTTACAAAAACCTAGCTATAAGGTACATGTGCCTGAAATTACTCATAACTGAATCAAAGGCTTGCAAGCTATTCTGTATCATGTGTCCCCTGCTTCTCTTCTCAGCCTTTCTGATCTAAATTTCTGATCTTCTGCTAGATAAAAGCACTTTTCTGCTCTTCTTGGCCACCACAGAGTGCTAAACTCTTATTAGCAATGCAGCAACATTATACACTCTTTCACCGAAATGATAGCCCTAAGGCCAAAACTATGTTTTAGGTTTTCTTTCTTGGCTGTATGCTGAATGTATTTTAGCAATAAGCACTCCTGTAAGCCAGAGAAATGAACATTTCCTCAGCCATATTCTCTGGGATTTTGAAGAATATCTGTTTTTCAAATAGTGGAGGATAATAGAGGGCACCAGTCAAGCCCCTCAAAGATTTCCCCTCTCTCGTCTGTAGATGATGCTAGAGGGCAATTAGCCCATCTTGCTTTTCACGTGAAAAAAGGATTTTATTTTCCACCAATCAACTCCCAGAATATCTGCAGGTCTTTTCTGCCCTCAGTATTTTCTTGAGCTCTAGATGGGGCTAAAGAGCATTGAGCTCAGCCAGCTCTTCACAAGGCACCAGAGTTCTACTACTGCAATGGGCTTTCTTTCAGTAGCTGCAGAGCCTGCAAACCTTTAGCCATTCCCCTCAATGGACTGAACATGACGTAGCTTCTCTTATCATCTGATACTTCTCTGGTCTGTTTCTTTTGTCAGGTTATTATTGTGTCTTCTCATTTTTCTGATCTCTGACTTCTCATCTCATCTTCTCCTATGGCTTCTAATGCTTCAAATTTGTTTCTTATGATTAGTGACCTATCTCAACCTTAGGTTGATCAATCAGAGGTCACATTTTTATCAGCTATAATACAATTGCTCAATAAATAAACATCTGTTAAGTATCTACTATGTGCTAGACACAGTCCTGAGTTTTGGTGGATATAATGTAGAGACACTGCCTGATCTAAATTAGAAATAATCAATAGAGGGAAGACACTGGAATTAAAGGGGATTAGGAAAGGCTTCTTGTAGAAGATGGGATTTTAAAAAATCAGATTTTCAGAAGCAGAATAAGATGGAATATCTTGTTTGAGAAAAAAATATACAATTTTCTTATAGTATTTGCGATAGAACCAACATCTGCCAGGATTTCCCCTTTCTCTTACAACAAAAATGCAACAGGGATTAATTTTCACAAAATAGTGACAAAACTGTCTAAAGATTATTCAGGTCATCATACTCTGCCCTGCTGAGGAGATGTGTTTCCAGGAAGGCATTATCTATATCACAGCATCTTAAAATGTGGGGTCTCATAATTGAATGTGGGAGTTGCAAAATTATGATATATTATCAACAAATGTTTGATTTGTATGCCTGTTCTAAAAACCTATATAGCCAGGTTCATGCAAAAACTTCTTGGGTTAAAAGGGGTGCAAGAGGAAAAAATTAGGAAGCCCTAATCTATACAAGCTGAGTGTTACTACATCCTTGTATACACATGCCATGTTCAAAGTTTAGTTAACTGTCCCATGTCTTACGAGTACTTTATTTCATCCTAAAATTTAACCTGAGCAGTATGCTTTCTTCAGTGCTCACACCTATGATGCCCAAACACTTCTCTGCTTTAGAGTTTCACAGAGATATACTTTAAAACTCTGTGGCACAGTGAGTAGAGTACTAGACCTGTAGTCAGGAAGATTCCTCTTCCAGAGTTCAAACCTGGCCTTAGACTGTGTAATCTTGGGCAAGTCATTTAGTTTCTTGTATAAATTTATCTTTTAAATATAATATCCTCCTTGATGGCAAAACCTCTTTACCTTTTTTGACTTTGTATTCCTGTACCTAGAACAAAGCTTTTGAGCCATAGATGTTTAATAAATTGGAGGGGGATTGAGGAAGAAAATCAAAGGTAATTCTAATTCAACACTGGGTGACAATAGTGAATACCATGGTGCCATCCACAAAAATCAAGAAGATAGAATAAGGAAGAGGCTTGTGGATGAAGATGAGTTTAACTTTGGACGTGTTGAGTCTGAGGTTTTGGGAGGACTCCAGGTGAAAGGGTCTGATAAACAATTGGAAATAAAGGAATGGAGATGACGATGATGATGATGATGATGATGAGTGAGAAGACTGGACAGATACAGATAGAGTCATCTATAGAATGTCAACGGAGTGTTTATATGATCAAAGGAGAAAATATGGAGATTTTTTATTTTTTTATTATAGATTTCTATTTACAAGATATATGCATAGGTAATTTTTCAGCATTGACAGTTGCAAAACCTTTTGTTCCAATTTCCCCCTCCTTCCCCCCACCCCTCTCCCAGATGGCAGGTAGACCAATACATGTTAAATATGTTAAAGTATATGTTAAATACACTATATGTATACACGTCCATACAGAATCAGACTTTGAAATAGTGTACACTTAACCTGTGAAGGAAATCAACAATGTAGATGGACAAAAATAGAGGGATTGGGAATTCTATATAGTGGTTCACACTCATTTCCCTGAGTTCTTTCGCTGGGTGTAGCTGGTTCAATTCAATGCTCTTCTGTTGGAGCTGATTTGCTTCATCTCATTGTTGAAGAGGACCACGTAATATGGAGATTTTTTAAAAAGGGCCAATGAGAGAATATTGGGTGATATCTAATTTTAAAAGGTGAGGTAGAAGTGGAGGAGAAGAGATACACACACACATATGCAAACACATACATAGTAACCACCTGAGACACATTCTGAACACATTAGACTTTCTATCCAACTTCTCTGGACAGACCCAGAAACATTATACAGACAATACTCTGACTTTTGTCACAAATACCATGATCTTTCATTGAACACTGTCAAACATACTCCCTGTTTTACTTACTGATCCACCAAAAATATGTACATGAGTACCTTCAGAAAAACATACCCACACATATACATCAAATCCCTTAGAGTACATACACATAGGGGTGTATCTCAGAGTTGTTTTGAGTTGCATTTCTCTGGTAGTAATTTGGAGCATTTTTTTTTTCATGTCCATAAGTGGGTTTAATTTCTTCATCTGAAAAAAAAAAAAGAGTATACATATATTAAGATTGGTATATTTTGGAGATCTTTATTTCACCTCCCACTTGCACTGATGAATCAGATTCTCAGCTATATCTTTGCCTTATGGTTTCAAGAGTAACTTGAAAAGGTGATTATCTTCATAATTTTAGCAGCTTATGCTCCCAATTTGCTATGTTGTCTCTACTAGTTTTCTCCTCAATATGTGAGTTTTGCCAGTTGGTATCTTCCCTAAACCATTAATCTACCTAGTGACTGTACTCTCCTATCAATTTAACCAATTAAAATCAATTTTTACAAAGAGATTTTTAATGAAAAGATATTGCAAGAACCAAAATTTAAAAGTATTTCTCCTATTACTAAAGTATATCTTCCCCTCTACAATTTCTGTGATTGGGGAGAGTAAGCTTAGACTCAAATTGATTGCTACTAAGCATTTGTCACACTAAATTAAATCATTTTTAAAATTAAAAAAAATTTAAAAACATTAACAATTTTCTGTTTCTATACTACTTAACTTGTCAGGTGGAAAATATATTTTTTAACAAATAGGCAGACTCAAACAAAACAAATCCCCACATGGTCATATTTAAAAAATATATGTATCTTGTTCTAAAATATTCTGTAAGTAGTTAGGTGGCATGATTCATTATTATGCCTCTGGAATGGTTGTTCATTGCACTGATCAGAGTTTTTAAATCTTTCAAAGTTTGTTTTTATAGTGTTGTAATTCTATAAACTGTTCTCCTCTTACTGCTCTCTCTACCCTGCATCAGTTTCTACAAGTCTTCTCAGTTTTCTCTAAAATCATCCCTTTTAATCATTTTTTATGTCAAAGAGTATTTCATGTATTCCTATACCATAATTTCTTTAGCCATCCTCCAACTTTTGGGGATCACTTTCACTTCCAATTCTTTGCTATCACAAAAAACAGATACACCCGTATATTCACACACACACACACACACACACACACACACACACACACACATATCCATGAGTCTTTTCCCTCTTTCTTTGAACTCTTTGGGCTATAGAGTTGCTAATGTTATCACTAGGTCATAGGGTATATGGAGTTTAGTAACTTTTAAAATAAAATTCCAAATTGTTTTTCAGAATATCTGTATCAATTTATAGCTTCACTAAAAATACATTGCTGTGCCCATTATCCCCAGGCCCCTCTAACATTTGTCATTTTTCTTGTCAACTTTGCTAATCTGATGGGTGTGAAATGGAACCTCAAAAGTTCGATCCCAAAAGTGACATAGTCAATGGAGAGGGTCAATCCATTGCCTTCATGATTCAGTGTCTTGAGTACACCATGGGTTCACTGCTGTGCTGGGTCAAGCAGGTTAATCCTCAGGAATGTGTTGGTGCCTCACTGGGCTCAGCTGCTGGCAAACTCTGGTATAGAATCCAGTTCCTGGACCCCTGTTGACTCTATAACATTTTTGAAACGCATAAGATCGTAGCTGTCTTCCATACTTCACCTAAGAACAGTAAAGAATACATAGATTTATTTAGCACTCATAGTGTATCAGGGCAACACCATGTGTTCATGATTGCATGTCAGTCAACCCATCTGGGAAAGACTTGAGGCATGCCTTGCAAGTTGATTCTCCATAAGTATTGTTTTCCTAGGAGATGATTGTAGAGCTAGACTGGATGTGGCCTTGGGGGTGATGCTACTCCTGGGCCTATTATGTATAGGATCCTGGGAAGTCTTCCTAGTAATAATATCTCATCTCTTTTTCATAGCAAATTATTGCCTCAGCTAGTATAGCTTGCTTGCAGTTGGCAGTTGCTTTTGGTAGTAGTTGGGGAAAAGGAGTGGACTGAAAGTAGGCCACATAGTGGTGATGAAATGATGCTATTTCAAGGGTTCTAGGGCTTACTTTCCACTTGGTGACAATTGGTTAGCGTTTAGCACATTTTTTTTTTTTTGCATATAGTAAATGCTTAATAAATACTTTTTACTTCATTCCATTCATTCATATGTAATTTATATCTTATCTAAGATGTGTTTGTTCAGATGACAGATTCAATGTCTTATTTTTGGATATAATTAGTAAGTATATATACATATATGTAAGTATGGTGTGTATAACTAAAGGGGATCAGTGTGATGATTTTAGATGATTGTATATTAGCTTGTTCAAAGGGTTTATTGTGTTCATTTTTGTCCACATGAATAAGAATTATTGTTTGAATTAATTAGTAGGTATAGGCAGGCAAACATAGTCTGCTCCCTCCAGACATACATACTGCTATCATGTAGACTAATAAACACACTGACCTCTCGGGCAGATGCTATATACTGGTCGTCTCACTGGAATCTTCTGTAAAAACACAATAATTCTCTGGGACACAAATTTACTGATTCCTTTTATATAGACATACACTTATCCTAGATACATATTAACATCCTAAGTTACAAATTAAACATAATGAGCCTCTCAGACAGCTCTCCCCCCCTCCACAGTCTTACCCATTATATGACATACCTGAATATATAAAACCTTCACATATAGACTATACATGCATATTAGAACCCTTCCTACAGATATGCAATGCTCCCACCTCTCTATAGACACATATACATACACACACAATCATGCATATACTTACTATCTCAAGTACAAATATACTGATGACATTAAATACAAGCCAATACATAGTAAACACCTGAGAGAAATATATATAGACCATCTCAGGCAGATATATACATAGCTATATATATATATATATATATATAGATATATAGATAGATAACCTTATATGCACACACTAAATCTATCTAAAACATACACACACTTTGACCTGCTTATATAGACACATTGACTCCCGTAGACACTGTTACTATAAGATAGAAAATGGTCCCCTTATATAAACATTCATATGGAGAATCCTTCAGTCAAACACAAACTGATTGCCCCACAGACACACATAGACCCATTCAGACTGGCACACATACCCTCTTTCAGAAGGCACTGAATCCTTCTTATATAACATTAGGTACTTCCTGTTTGGACATTGCTGTGCTAATCGTTGTTCCCTATCTTCCTAGACCTTACAATTCAGGAGGAAGATGAGGCACTAACATCAATAGCTATAAAATACATACTAAATGCATCAGATGATTAGGGGGGGGAAAAATGATATATAGAGCCTGGGCCTGGACTACTAATATAGTTCATAATCTCCACCCCTTCCCAATATATGTTCTTTTCATTAACAGTCAGCTGGTAGAAACAGTTAACTCTTGGCAAGATTAATTGCTAAGATGGCATAGTAAGAATAGTAGCTATAAAACATCCTTCTCTTTAATAGGGCATACTCTGTCACAAATACATATGTGTCTATGGGAAGTGTGAGCTCAAATTTAAAGTAAAATGATAATGAGGTATGCATGCAAAATAAAATGCTAGAGGTAATACTGAAGGTAAATGCAACTCATACCACTAGATATAGAAGAATCTCAAAAGACTTTGTCTCCTTATATTGTACTCACAAAGTTTCCTTTAGGTTTAGTATCTCTCACTAGCCAAACTTCTTTTTTTAAAAAATATATTAAAATATAAATTAGATACACAATAAGTATACATGACCAAACCGTTATTTTGCTGTACAAAAAGAATCAGACTCTGAAATATTGTACAATTACCTTGTGAAGGAAATCAAAAATGCAGGTGGGCATAAATATAGGGATTGGGTATTCAATGTAATGGTTTTTAGTCATCACCCAGAGTTCTTTCTCTGGGCGTAGCTGGTTCAGTTCTTTACTGCTCCATTGGAAATGATTTGGTTGATCTCATTGCTGAGGATGGCCAGGTCTATCAGAACTTAGCCAAACTTCTTAACTGAGTTCCTAGGGTCTGTTCCTCTACATAGCTTGACTCTTAGTGGATAAGACTAGCTATCTCTTGAGTCCATACCATATAAAGCCCTTTGTCATTCTCCCAAATGCTAATGCTCTCCCTCTCTAACTACCTTGCATTAAATGACCTTGTATTTATTCTCTTTATATTTTATCTGCATGTACTTATATATGTACTTTTCTTCCTAGATAGAATGAAAACTCATTGAAAGTAGAGATGTTTCATTCTTTCTATTTTTAATCTCAGCATCTAATATTGGGCAAAGACATAGTCAGAGCTTATTAAAGATTTGTTAATTGGTTGGTTGATTGGTGAGAGGGAAGAGACTGGAAAAAAGGAAATCAAACAGGAATCTATTATGATAATGCAGGTAAGAGGTGATTAGAGGGAACTGGAGTGGTGTCCATTAGGTGAGTCCAAAAAATTGTATATATGAGAGAAAACTAGGACTTGAGAAATAATTAAATATTGGGAGAAAAAAAGTGGAAAAAATGAAAGATTGTTTGGTAACTAAGGAAGTGGAAGTCATGACTTGTTTATGCATGATTGTGTGTGTATGTATGTGTATGTGTCTATAGAGAGGTGGGAGCATTGCATATCTGTAGGAAGGGTTCTAATATGCATGATAGTCTATATGTGAAGCTTGTATACTTGTTTATACAAGAAATGAAAGGGAAATGTTCTGTGATAGTATGAGGGGAAGTAAGAGACAAATGAAAAGCTTTTTTTTTTTTCTTTTCTTTTTTTTTTTTAAAGGAATTGGGAAGATTGGGAGCTTGTTTTTGAAAGCTGCTGATAGGAAGAGATTAAAGATTCAACTGATAAAATACAATGTAATGAATACTTAAGTGTCCACTATGTGTCAACTACAGATACAAAGAAAAAATTTTGAGATTCTACTATAAGGACATGCAACATTGTATACATTCAGGTAGTTAAATACAAGGCAAGTTAGGAAGAACACTAACAATGGGTGCTCAGAAAAAGGTCTTCCTGTCAACAGGCGGATCTGAGTTGAGCCTAGAAGGAAAAGATTCTAGAAGGTAGAACTCAGGAGACTGTGCATTCTAAATACATGGAAAGCTTAAGCAAAGACCCAGAAGTATGAGAAAGAATGTGGAGTCTGCAGAATAGTTAGTGCCCAATTTGGCTAAAATGTTGAGAATATGAAGCAGCATAATATGAAATAAATCTGAAAAAGTAACCTGGAATCTGATTATGGAGATCACTAAATGCCAGGCTGAGGAGGCCTTGAGGCAATAGAGAGACAATAAAGGTTTGGGAGTAGAAAATTGACATAGACTATTTTGATCAGTGAAGGGCAAATGGATTGGGAAAACAAAAGAATGGAAACAGGGAGACCAATGGGAAGCTATTACATTAATCTAAATGAGAGATGATTAGGGCTTAAACTAGAATAGTGGCCATGTAATATATGTAAGCATTGAAAAAGGAATGGGTGAGGGAGACATTGTGGAAGTAATTGCCAAGGACATGGGTCAGTTCTGAGAATCTAGAGATAGGAAAAAATCAAGCTTGACTTTGAAATGGCAGGCCTAGGTGACTGGAGGGCTGCTACATACCTTCAATAAAACTGAGAAAACTAGAAAAAAGCCTAAAAGATAATTAGTTGTCTTTCTTACATATTGCATTTGAGATGCAGACAGGTAACCCAGGTGACGATATACTACAGGCAGTTGGCTAAGGACTGAACCTCAAGGAAAAGATTAGGGTTGAATATTTAAGTTTATTTTTATTTAAGTTTCTTCTACCAAGCATTATTAAGAAAACTTGTCTTTACATTTCCAAAGCATGACAAATATTTGTTCAATACTATGTGGACACAATTCTTATGGTTTTACTGTAAATCCACAATTTTCTTTTTTCCAACATCTTAGGACCATGTGATTATATACACAAACTTCCATATGTCTATAACACACACACACACACACACACACACACACACATACAATTTATTATACATACACAAATTTTACCATGTTCCTAATTAATGCATTTTGGGGAATTCTGAAGTAAGTCCACTTGTTACTTTCAATATCAAAAGTCTGCCTAAGTTATTTTCAAAGAAGCACAGAATTACAGATGAGAAATTTAGGCCTGGAGAGATTAATTAACTTGCCCAAGGCCAGCTTTGTTTCTACTGTACCATGTCTAAACTATGTATTTATTGATTTTGTTTGACTATACTTATTTCTTATAAGGGAAAGTCATCTAGGCAGAAATGGGGGGTGTAAATTAGGAGGTAGTGATAGTGATAAAAAATGGAAAAAAAAGAAAGAAGGAAGGAAGGGAAAGAAGGAGGAATAAGTAATAAAGTTTGGGGGTGGAGTAGAATACCATTATTTATTTCAAAGAGATAATGAAAAGCAGCAGTATACTGGATAAAACTAGCCTAAAACTTAGGTTGAATTCAACCTCTATCTTTGACATCCTAGGAAAGTCACTCAGCCTCTCAAAGTTACTAATCGGAAAAGACTGAACAAATATTATTATAAGAATATAATCAAACTTTATTATACTCAAACAATGAATATAAAAAATTCAGAGATACTTGAGAAAAATTGAATGAATTAATTAAGAATAAAATCAGAACTAAGAGAATAATTTATACCATGGTAACGATAATGTAAGGAAAATTACTTTTAAAAATATCAGAGATCTGATCAATGTTGTGATTATTTACCATGTAGGGGATGAATTAGATATTAAAATACACAAAGAAGGAAAAGAAAATTATTAAAACATTTTATAATATATAGAAGAAAGCAAAAAAAATTTTTGGAAGGGGCACAGACAGACCAGGAAACTTCATTACTACTTTGTTAAATTTAATATTTGCTTTTAAAAATACATATAACAAAAGTTTGTTTCGTCTGAAATGATCTTTGTTCTTTGTTTTAAAATGTATGTGTTTCATGTGCAAAAATGTTTGTATCAACTCTTTTCATGGTGGCAAGAAATTGGAAATTGAGTGGATGCCCATCAATTGGGGAATAATTGAATAAGTTGCAGTATAGGAATGTAATGGAATATTATTGTTGTATAAGAAATAATGAGCTAATTGATTTCAGAAAAAAACTGGAAAAACTTACATGAACTGATGCTGAGTAAAAACAGCAGAATCAGAACAGTATACACAGTAACAGCAAGATTGCATAATGATCAATTATGATAAACTTGGTTCTCTCAACAATGCAGTGATCCAAGACAATTCCAAATAAACTTGGGATGGAAAATGCCATCTGTATTCAGAAAAAGAATTATGGAGACTGCATCCTCAAGGAATAAAGCATACTATTTTCATGTTTTGGTTTTTTCCCCCTTTCTTATGGTTTTTCCCTTATGATTTTTCTTTCACATGATTAATGCAGAAATATATTTGCAATGATTATACATGTTTAACCTATATCAAATTGTTTGCTGTCTTGGGGAGGAGGGAGATAAAAGAGAAAGGAAGAAAAATTTGGAATTCAAAATCTTGACAAAAAATGATTGTTGAAAACTATCTTTAAATATAATTGGAAAAATAAAATACTAGTAAGTGAAAAATAAAATGTATTAACAATTTTAAGTTTCTAATAAAAAATAATTTAAAAAATGAACTAATGCAGTGACAAGAAATCAGAGTACTGATGATAGAGAAGTAGACCTGAATGGGTGAAAATTGGATGTACTTACCTACAAAACAAAAGAGGAAAACCAATTAGATTAGAAGACAGAATCCCAAAATACGTTGTTTACTAGAAATATATTTGAAATCAAATTAAAATGGTTATGGAGAAAAAAATCTTCAGCTAAACTAAAAAAACAAAACAGGGTGACAATCATGATTTCAGATAATCTACAGTAAATATAGAAAAGATAAAAAGGAAATTGAGTCAATGCAATAATAAGAAAATATACTGAAAATGAGAACTAGGTTTAGTAGGATAGAGGGAAATGACAAGAAATTATGATTAGAGAGGGAAGGAATTGCAGTTTTAGATGATGGAGCTGCTACAATTTTTAGTGATGAAGTCTGAGATAGCTAAGGTAAAATAGAAATAATGGTCATGGTAGTTGAAGAGACTGGGAAGTCAGAATGTTCTAAGGAATTTAAATATGAATAAGAAAGGCAGATGAACCAGGGATAGTGGTACATGCTTATAATCTTTGCTACTAGGGAAAGCTAAGATTAATGGACCACTTGACTTCAGGAGTTCTGAGGTGCAGTAGGGTCAAGGTTGATTAGGTGTCTGAACTATAGGCACTAATATGATCAACGTCATGGATAGACCCTTACTAGGTTGCCTAAGGAGTAATGGCCATGCCTAGGATGGAAAAATGGAAGTTATAATTTCTGTACTGGTCAGCATTGTACTGGGCTTCCACTCTACTTTCAACATGGTTGAAATAGAGATTCAGTCAAAAAATATATAAAGAGAGCGAAGATCAGGTAAGGGACAACAAGAATGATCTAATAAAAAAATATTTTTAAAAGTGATCTAGGCCCTTACTTAAGTTATGTATTGATACAAGGTTTAATAGATGCTTAGTTAGTGATTGCATCAAGGAAACCTGTCTCTCCCCAGTGATTTTATCATGTTTGGGTGATTAAAAAACTCATGGGTGATGAGGCTGATCATTGGAAGGCGTGATTAGCTGTTAAGTTCACAATTGGTGCAGACAATATATGAACTAGGTAACAACAGAATGGTAACTATCAGTGTCCTCCTCTCTCTTCAAATACAATATCCCATATTATGATTGCTTTTTTCCTTTTCCACACTTAACTAAATATTGCTGAAGAACATTATTAAATTGAGCTGATTTCTCCCACTTGAAAAAAAATGTGGTAAACTCATCTGAACCCTTATTGCTGATCTGGAAGTATCCAACTCTTACAGTCTTATTCCTCACATTTATTGTTTCAGTTTTTTTTTTCCTTCTTACATTCAATAAATGCTTCATACCCCATTCAACACTTACAGTGAGATAAGCAATTTATAGTGGGGCAAAATCCCCCAGCAACCCCTCTGCCATTACTTAAAACTTAACACTACTATTTAACTTTTTAGCATTATTACCTAGTCTTTCCTAATCTCTCTCATATCATAGAAGAAGAAATATCACTGTTTTCTAATATGGACAGTCCCTTTTCTAATATCTTTGGCTGCTTTTCTTTAAAACTCCTCAACTTTGCTCTTTCCTTCTCTACTGGCTTCCTTAGTGCATGGACAACTCTGTCCAATTCTTAAAGAGTCTTGTTCCCCAACCAACTCTTATTCTTTCTCCTTTTCTGAAATGCTAATCTTCTTAAAAATAATTTTATTAATGTCTTTTGTTTTTCTATATCACCATAATTTTCTCTAGCATCCCTCTTTCTCTCCCTCTGAGAAAGTCATCCCATAAAACAAATAATATTCTTTAAGAGAAAGAAGGGAAAATTTAAAATGTTCTATCCTTGCAAAGAGATGGAATGACAGTATCTTCTCATATTTATTCTTTCCAGCTATGCTTGTTCTTTGTAATTTTCCAACATTCAATTTTGATTTTTTTATGGTTGTTCTTTCAATTTGCATTATTATAATCATTGTATATATTATTTTCTTGATTTTGCTTGTTTCATTCTGAACCAGTTCATATAGAACTCTTCATGCTTCTCTGTATTTGTCATATTCATTATTTCTTACATCACAGCAATATTCTATGATCATTTTTACCAATTTTCAGAGTATAAGTTGAAACTTCAGAGTTATTTTGGCATATATTTCTTTTAATAGCTACTTGGAGCATTGTTAATAATTTTCAGTTCTTTTGAGACTTACTCATTTATATCCCTTGATCACTTGTCTCTTGGGGTCTTTGGTTTTAAATGTATCTAGATTATTTATATATCTTAGATATAAAACCCTTATTAAAGAAGTTTTATAGAATCCCCTCCCCTTTCTACCATTTTCTTTCTTATCCTAGGTGAATTGTATTTGTGCAGAAACTTAAATATCATGTAATAGAAACAAATTTCATGTGATAAAAGTTTTTAATCTTTTTTTATTGCCTCCAGCCCTCATTTGGTTAAAAATATATATCCAGACTATAAAATACTTGGCTATTCTGATCAAGACAATGATCCAAAACAATTTTAAAGGACCCATGATGAAACATATTCACTTCCAGAACAAGAGCTGATGAACTCTAAATGCAGATTGAAGCATACTTATTTTTTCTCCTTAATAGTATTTTATTTTTTCTAATTACTATATATATAGATATAGATATAGATATAGATAGTTGAGGCAATTGAGGTTAAGTGACTTGCCCAGGGTCATCCAGCTAGGAAATGTTAAATGTCTGAGAACAGATTTGAACTCAGGTCCTCCTGACTTCAAGGCTGGTACTCTATCCACTGTACCACTTAGCTGTATGTCTATGTATGTAATACAATACTATGTATGTCTATGTATGTAATATAAAGAACAAATAGTAGATAAAAGCTGAGACCATTTTCTTATGTATTTGGCACTCTTCCAATTTTTGCAAAGTTTTTCATGGCTTCTGATTTTTTTGTTTTGCTTGTAGAAGCTTCTTTGGAGGTCAGTCATCAAAGAGACAAAATCTGTGGTGCATATGGACAACATTGGACCCAATGTCCTAGGGTTTGGTTATATCTCACAATCAATGGGCAGCAAGAACAATTCCCATTACTTAGATTTATACCTGACCAGGAAAATAGAGATAAAGAAGTCAATACATGGCACATAGCAGGAATTTAACAAATATTGATTGATTTGAAAGTGACAAAAAGTCACCAGAATACCTCCTTAGGTTTTTTTCCATTTGTTGCTTCCCAAATACATTTGTTATTTTCTAGTGACTTTTACTTTTCTAGCTGATTGGAAGCTTGATGAATTTCTCATTTTCACAGTCAGTTTCCATGTGGAAAGCTCAATTCAAAGTCAGAGAGAGAAGTTGTCCCATTCTATTTCGGTTGAAGTTTTCAACATTCATTTTTTGGGTAAAATTTTGAGTTCTAAAAATTTTTTCTCCCTCTCTCCCTTACCTACACTCTCACCAAGACAGGAAGCAATCTGATATGGATTATACATGTACAGTCATTTTAAGTATATTTCTATATTATTGATGTTGTGAAAGAAAAAAAAATTTTAAAAGGGAAAAACTATGAGAAAGAAAAAAACAAAAAGGTGAAAAGTACTTTTCAGTCCTATTCAATCTCCATATTTCTTTCTCTTGATACAGATGACATTTTCTATCCCAAGTCTATAAGAATTGTCTTGGATCACTATATTGCTGAAAAAAAGCTAAGTCTATCATTGTGAATCATCATAAAATCTTAGTATTATTATGTACAATGTTCTCCTGGTTCCTCACTTAATATCAGTTCATGAAAGTTTTTCCAGGTTTTTCTGACATCAGCCTGTAAAGCATACTTAAAAAAAAAAAAACTCTCCCCCCCTTTTGTTTGTTTTTGCAACATGACTTATATGGAAATATGTTTTTAATGATTTCACATGTATAATCAATATCAAATTGTTTCTCTTTTCAAAGAGAGGGGAGGGTTGGGAAGGAGAGAGAATTTGAAACTCAAAAATTTTTTTAAACTTATTTTTAAAAAATTTTGTTAATTTTGTACATGTAATTGGGAAATATGAAATAAGTTTAATGAAATGAATAAAAATACATGAAAATATAAAAAGACTACATCTCCTGTCTATAACTATGAGTTATATGATTTGCATCTCCTCTAATTTTTTAACAGTTGCCTCTAATATTAAGGTCATATAATCATTTAGAATATATTATGAAATCTAGTATAATTTGCTAATCTAAGAATAATTTTTTTTTGCCACACTGCTTTCCAGTTTTCTCAAAAGTTTTTATCATATAAGGAGTGTTTCCATAAGCAATGAATATTCCTTCAGCTATGAAGCACTTTGTTTTGTTTTGTTTTGTTTTTGTTTTGTTTGTTTTTTATTTAATAGCCTTTTATTTACAGATTATACATATGGGTAACTTTACAGCATTGACAATTGCCAAACCTCTTGTTCCAATTTTTCCCCTCCTTCCCCCTACCCCCTCCCCCAGATGGCAGGATGACCAGTAGATGTTAAATATATTAAAATATAAATTAGATAATAAGTATACATGACCAAACTGTTATTTTGCTGTACAAAAAGAATTGGACTCTGAAATATTGTACAATTAGCCTGTGAAGGAAATCCAAAATGCAGGTGGGCAAAAATAAAGGGATTGGGAATTCAATGTAATGGTTTTTAGTCATCTCCCAGAGTTCTTTCTCTGGGCATAACTGGTTCAGTTCATTACTGCTCCATTGGAAATTATTTGGTTGATCTCATTGCTGAGGATGACCAGGTCCATCAGAATTGGTCATCATATAGTATTGTTGTTGAAGTATATAATGATCTTTTGGCCCTGCTCGTTTATAAAGCACTTTGTAATTGAATCTGAACAAGTTTTTTGTGTGTTTTGGTATTTTGATCCCCAGATACTTTGGGGTTATTTGGAATAAGATTTTCCTTTTTATCATTGCCATTTGGATTTGTTATCATTACATAGAAATACTGTTGATTTTAAAGTTTATTTCATAGCATGGAACTTTGCTGAAGCTATTTCCTCATTAACATCTTTTCTGAATTCTTAGAATTTTCTAAATAAATCATCATATTAGCAAAAAGAGATAGCTTTTTGCCTTTAATTTCTTTTTCCCGTTTTATTGCTATTGATAATATTTCCAGAAGTATAAATAATAGTGGGCAGAAAAGCATTTTTGCTTTAGTATATTTCTGTTTGGTATGGTATTACTTTTGATTTTAGATAATTTTTTTATATTGAAAAAGTCCCTCTATGTCTATACTTTACATGTGTGTATGTGTATGTGTTAGCATAAATGAGTGTTCTATATCTATTGAGATAATCATATAATTAGGGATGTTTTTGTTTTTAATATGATTAATTATGTTTATTATTTTCCTAATGTTGAAATATTCTTGCATCCCTGATATGGGTTTAACTTGATAATGATAAACAATTTTTGGATGAATCTTTGTAGGCTTTTGAACAAGATTTTATTTAATAATTTTGAATTGATATTCAGTAATGATATTAACCTATAGGTTTTTTTTTTAATTCCTTCCCCCACCCTGGTTTAGATGCTAGGATTATATCTATCCCATTGCAGGAATCTAGTAGAATGCTTTCTTTACCAATTTTTGAGATAAAATTTGTGTAGTGTTGGTGCTAATTATTCTTTTTAAAAGTTTAATAGAATTCTCCTGTCAATCTATCAAGACCAGAAAGTTTCTCCCCACACAATTCCCTCTTCCCAACCCCAAACCCTTTGATAGTTCCTTAAAATCTAGTTCTAATTCTTTTTCTGAAATTGGATTATTTAAAATCTTTGTATTATTTAAGATGAAATAGTTAATTTTCTCTTTGTTTGATATTTCATATTTTGAGGTGTTCCTTTATTTCTTTGTGTCCTCAGTTTTGGCAGCAAATAATTATGTATAAGTTTTGATTATTTTTTTAAATTCTGGTTTCATTGTGATTTCACATTGTTCGTTTGTTTTTTTTTTCTTCATTTGATTTTTCTGTCCTCTTCTTTTTAATCATATTGGCTAAATATTCATCAATTTTATTGTTCTTTTAAAAGATTTAACTTTGTTTTATTTATCATTAATATAGTATTTTAGATTACCTGTTTGTCTAGTTCTCTTCTAATTAAAAAAAAATCTCTCCTGTGCTTATTTTAGATTTTTCTTTTTTTGTTTTCTTATTTTTAAAAAATTCACATCAATTCCTTAAACTTTTTTTCTATTTTCTTAATGAATGGTTTTGTATATAATTTTTTCAGAGTATCACTTCAGCTATAGCTCAGAAATTTTGATATTTCTTTTTGATACCTAGCAAAAATATTTGAAATACTATTTCATGATTACTATTTTCATATAATCACTGTTTCTATGATTTGCTTTTTGATTCATTCATTATTTAGCTTTTTTTTTTGGTTAAGCCTCCATTTGGATGAATCTTTTGCTTGTGCTTTCTGAATTACTATTTTTATTTGATATGTTCTATAAAGGATGTGTTTATGATTTCTGTCTTTTAACATTTCTTTGCAGCATGTGTATCCTAATATGTGGTCAATTTTTGTAAAAGTTCTATGTGATGCTTAGAAATATATGGATTTTTAAAAAAGAGTTCATAAGATATGTCTTTTAGCTCTAGTTTCTCTAACAATTGGTTCAACTCTATATTTTTCTTTTTGTTTATTTGTTAGATTTATCTAAAACTGAGACATTAATCTCGTCAATAGTGTATTACTGTCTATATCTTCTTGTAATTCAGTTAAATTTTTTTATTTATGCTAAGGCTTCTGGAGCATATAAGCTTAATACTAATAATGATTTATTGTCTATGCTTCCTTCCTATATTGTGAACTTTTTTCCCCCCCTAAGACTTTGATTACAACTCCTGCCTTTTTAGATTGACCTGATGCATAGTAAATTTTGTATATGCTTCTCATTTTTATTATTTTGGTATGTCTTTGCTTTTTTGTTGTGTGTTTCTTATAAATAATATATTACATTACAATTGTTTTCTTATCTAATTTATAATCAGATATCATGGAGGCAAAAGACATCTAGAACAATGGGAGGGCATGAACCCAGAGAGATTCCATGTAAGTGGGGGGAAAATGATCTTGGAGAAGGCAAAGGATGATATTAAACTATACAATTAGAGATACAAGAAAATTCCTACTAAGGGACATCCACTTCTATTAACTGCAGAAATTCTAATTCTAAATGAGGGGCCAACAGAAAAAGGGGACAAAGGGACAAGCTCTTTAAAGCAGTAAGGAAAAAACCTGTTTAGAACCAAAACTAGGTATCTAATAGCATGAGGAATACTAAGGCTAAAGAAGGTCTAAATAAGGATAATTAATCAAAGAATGTCGATATAATACATGGAAAGGGAAAATATATAATGAAGAGAATAAAGGAAGCAATTTTTAAAAAGAAAAAAATGTATATAAAAACTTACAAAACCAATGAAGAAAACAACTTGAAGGGGAGAAAGGGAAGGGGATTTTACTTGACTACTTAACTGGGGGGAATAAAAGAGGGAAAGAATTAAATAACTAGATAAAAGGAAGAAAGAATTTAAGCAAAACTCTAAAACTAGGGAAAGGTATTAAGCAGGAGACAGGGAGATGAGAAGTTGAAAGTGAGATGAAAGTCTGTGAGAATACGGTTGCCTTAAAGTGAATTAATCTAAAATAATAGAAGAGACCAAATACTGTCTTTACAAAAAGAGGGGATGAGGGGTGAAAAGATGGTAATAGAAACAGAGGACAGTATAAATCTGTCAAAATTTCAAATGTGAATGGATTAAACAACCCAATAAAACAAAAAAGTGACAGATTCTTTAAGAAAAAAAATATCCTAAAGTCCCTTCTTATTCTTATGTGATCTTCTTAAGGACAGGAACAATCTTGCTTTTTGTATCATATTTCCTGCTCTTAGCAGCATCTGTATGTATTGTTTAATATTTGCTTTTCGTTAATTCATTGGACTCACAGCATGATAATTGTGGAAGAATTGCACATGTTTGGCATGTATTGAATTGCTTGCTGTCTAGGGGAGAAGGTTGGAGGAAGGAAGGGAGAGAAAAGTTTAAAACATGGAGTTTTGTGGGGGCAAATGTTGAAAACTATGTATATATTTTGAAAATAAAATTAAGAAAAAAGATGGGAAGGGGCAGCTAGGTGGTGCAGTGGATAGAGCACCAGCCCTGAAGTCAGGAGGATCTGAGTTCAAATTTGGCCTCAGACACTTAACATTTCCTAGCTGTGTGACCCTGGGCAAATCACTTAGCTCCAATTGTTTCTGGGGGAGGGGGGGAGAAGGAAAAATGAAGGTGTTCCAAACGATGACAAACAAAATATAAAGCTGACAATATAATTTTGTCAGAATATGATTTAATATTTTTAAAAATTCATTTCACTCTGAGCAGGACCAGGAGATCATTATATACTTCAGCAACAATACTATATGATGACCAGTTCTGATGGACCTGGCCATCCTCAGCAACAAGATCAACCAAATAATTTCCAATGGAGCAGTAATGAATGGAACCAGCTATGCCCAGAGAAAGAACTCTGGGAGATGACTAAAAACCATTACATTGAATTCCCAATCCTTATATTTATGCCCACATGCATTTTTGATTTCCTTCACAAGCTAATTGTACAATATTTCAGAGTCTGATTCTTTTTGTACAGCAAAATAACGTTTTGGTCATGTATACTTATTGTGTATCTAATTTATATTTTAATATACTTAACATCTACTGGTAATCCTGCCATCTCAGGGAGAGGGTGGGGGGTAAGAGGTGAAAAATTGGAACAATAGGTTTGGCAATTGTTAATGCTGTAAAGTTACCCATGCATATATCCTGTAAAAAGGCTATTAAAAAAACTAAAAATAAAATTCATTTCACTCGAGATATAGTACTGGAGGGCCAATGATAGGACTGCTTTGCACATTGCACTCAAGAGACACAGGACTGCAGCATCAATGTCAGGACTGCTTTGGATATAGATATTTGGGAATCACTTACATAGAGGTAACTGCTGAAACCCTGACTACTGAGAGCAATTGTAAAGAAAGGGTACATGACCAGATTTTAGGGAAAGTTCATAGTTATGCAGTTATCCTATGGGACAAGGAAGAGAAACAAAGGAAGTCAATACATAAAATGTTTCATTGAATTTAGAGCTTTAAAGAACCTCATAGATTATCTAGCATAAATCCCTTCATTTTACTGTTGAGAAAATTAAAGGTCAGAGGGAAACAAGTGATTTAGGATAGTGGAATTTAGAGTTGGAAGGGACCTTTAATACCATCTCCTAATTTTTAGCTAAGTAGACTGAAGTTTAGACGTTAAATGACTTCTCAAAGCTGGAATTTTCACTCAAGTTTGCTGGCTCTGAATTCAGTGCTCTGACCTCTGTATTATGAACCTTTCATCTTCCCAACCTTTCCGGAGGATCCTGTACTATCCAGATTAGGAATGGAGAAACTCTTAAGTCTGTTTCCCAACCTTTTCCAAACCGTTCCCCTGTTCTTTTCCTCCACTGAATTATATGTATATACTTAAGATTATGTCTTGAATTTTGCACATGTTTTATAATAGTTCTTTAGTTGCTTTGCCTTCATTATATTGAGATCTTTCTCAAAATAAGGATCTCATTCCCTTATATTCTAAGAGTTTCTCTCATTCCCCTCCTCTTCTCTCACTTTTGCCCACTGCTCAGGGCTCAATAAATACTGGAATTTTTTCTTAAGCCAATGCAAAACTACTCAAGATTCATTTCATCTCCAATCTTTATTGTTCTCTTTGGAAAAGTGAAGAAGAGTGTAGACAGAATTTTCACATGGAAGTTTTTCTGCCAGTAGAATCAAGCCCAGAGGTGTGTTTAAGCTGAATCACTCAAACCTGGAGGAAAATGAGGGAAATGTCACCAGTGATTATTACATCAAGGCAAATGTACCCTATGTTCCCTTCCCTTGCTCTTATCGCATACTCTCCTTCAAGTTGTCCTTTCCACAATCAAGATCATCCTTTCCTCACTTCTCAGTTGAGTTCTTCCCTTATCTGTTGAGCCCATTTAGTTCAGCTCTTGATATACCCTCCCAAATTTTTAGCATTGTCCAGCTAAAGAGTTTGAATTTGTCTCAGTCAATGCATCTCCTTATTTGCATCCTTTCTCCTCTATCAGATGGAATGTAGGAATTATTTGTCATTTCTCTAGAATGCTCCTATAGATTCATGGATTTACAGTTGAAAGGAATCTAAGAAAACAGAAGCCAGTAACATTTGGTCTCCAGGAGATGCTCAGGCATGGATATAGAAAGATAGGTGCATTTTTTGGATTTCATTAAGGCAGAGGGTAGGGCATTGTTGAGACAGGACAAACAAGTGGCCCTGACATAACCCAATGCAAAATAAAATCTTTAAAGGGGATCTTTTGAAAATATATTGGAAGGATTAATCGAAGAAGTATTTAATCCAAGGAAAGAAGGTTCTTTCAAAATGTTCTATATATGGGCAATAATCTTCTGCTGAGTTTGCCTCTGATGCAATTTGGAAGAAAAAGAGCAAGGGATCCCTGTATCAGTGATTTAGAGCTGAACAGGACCTAAAAGGTCCAAATGCCTTATTTTATAGATGAGAAAACTGAGGCAAAAAGGGTTACAATTTTGAATCCAGATCTTTCTGATTCCAAGTCCAGTGCTCTATCTACCATTCCATGCCACATCTAGTTAAGGGAGCCCCTAGACACCAATTTCTTTCCCACCTTAGGATAAAATCAACCATGCCAGTGCCAATTCCTTCATTCTCTTATTCTTAGGATCCTCAGATGGGGAGGAGTCCTTAAACAGGTTGCTGCAAAGGAAATAACCCAAAGGTTAGGATGAATGTTCTTTCCTCCCTATTTTTTCTTCTTTCCTTCTTCCCTTTTCCCTTCCTCCTATTTTTTCTTCTTTCCTTCTTCCCTTTTCCCTTCCTCTTTCCATCCTTCCTTTACTTCCTTCATTAGGCATTTATTTGCTGAATACCTACTATTTCTGTGAGAGACAAGAGACAAGGCAGGGACTGTTTTATTTTGACTTGGAATCCCCAGTGCTTAGCCAGATGCTGAATACTTATAGATTGATAGATTGATTAATGTCGGTCCTTAAGAAGTTTACAATGAGACAAAACAAGTATTACATGTGATATATTAATCAAATTATCTTTAAGCCTCAATCCTTTATCTGACTTCCATCTTTCTTATGCTTCACAACCCCTGCTTTTGTTTATTATTCATCAGCATCATGACCTCTACTCCTTTCACCCTTCAGGGTTTTTTTTTTTTAATACATTAATTTTAATTGAATTTTGAGATATTGAAAGCATCCTATCTTGGAATGGAAAATAATGTGAATACTACATTTAGCATGGCTTTGGGCAGAAAGGACAGGCACAGATGATTAACAGGTGAGGAAGCCTTTGGCTCCTCCTCCATTCCCCAGATTGACTAAATTGTTCAATGCTCATGAAATGCTTTTGGCAGCACTTTGGCAGCCTTGTAATACCTTGTCAGAATAGGCAACAATTCACCATTTTCTTTCAATTCCTTTGACATACAACTAGAGGTACAATGACCAGGTGAAGTAAGCTTTTAGTCTTTGCCACATTTTTGACATACAACTAGAGGTACAATGACCAGGTGAAGTAAGCTTTTAGTCTTTGCCACATTTCTTTATATTTCAACATATCAATGTCTTAAAATCAGCACTTCTCAGTTCTTTTCCAGATCCCCTATAATGACTACTTTAGCCTTCCTTCCTTATCTCAATCACTTGGTGAACCAACTCTATAGTCTTCTCCATTTTTGAAATCCTCGTACCTTTGTCTTATTTCTGATCATGCTCTAGTCTACTGAATATGTATGTTAGCTAATCATAGCAGGGCTCTCACTGTTACAAGGTAAATATTCTGTGGCTCTCCAATTGTTTTACCATCCCTCTCTCTGCAGCAACTATTCATAATCTTCTGATCTCTCTTTAATCCTTTCATGGAACTCCCTCCCCATCTTCTCAGCTGAGGACCTCATTCAATTTTTGATTGCCAGAATTGAAACCATTTACAAAGAGCTCTCAATTCCCTCTAATATCTCCTGGTTTCAGATAATGAAGAGATTCTTCTCTTGGGAAGGTTTTTACTTGTGTCCTGTGATTCCAATCCCCTTCTGATTTCTCCAGAAAATCACTTCTACTATCATCTCCCCTTGGTCTTATCTTCAGTTATTTATAACTGGTGACTCTCCTCTCAATCTCTTCTCAGTCCCCTATACAATCTGGCTTCTGATCTCACCTACCTTATATCTATCTTGTAGGCACCTACTCCATCAGAATGTAGGATCTTTAAAGACAAGGATTTGTTCCATTTTTGTTTTTTGCCTTTCTTTATAGTCCTAGAACTTGCCACAGTGCCTAGCATATAGTAAGTGTTTGTTGGCTGTGTTCTGATTCTCCTGTCAGACTAGAAACTTCTTGAGGATGGAGAGCATTTCTACTCATTCCTAGTTGGATGGGACTCTATCCTGTCCTTCCTCTATGTCCAAGTACCAAGTTATAGCTACTGCAAGAGTTCAAACCAAAGGAAAGGTACACAAAACCTGCTTGTTGTCTGACTGACAGATTTTAAAACAAGCAGATGGAATAAAAATCCCTGAGATCCCTTCCAGCTCTAAATCTTTGATCCGATGAACTCTAAAGTTTTTCTGAATTCTAAATCAGATGATGATGTAAGACTTCTAAGATGAGTTTCTCTATTCTTAGAAGCTTCCTAGCCATCATTACTCCATCATAGGATCACAGACCCTTAGAGACCACTTAGACCAACACTGTTATTTTACAGATGAGTAAATTGTGACTTCAAGAAGTTATAGATTTCAAGGTTCTTAAACTAATAAGTGACAGAGCCAGGATTCAAATTTTGAATCTATAACTCCAACTCCATTGTGTTACACTGCTGACTTGGCCTGGCTCTTGGAGGTTTTATAAATAAGATCCTCTTTGAGCTCCCAGCAATTTGAATGTTAATTTCAAGAACTAGTCAATCAACAAACATTTATTATTAGCAAATGTGCCAAAGAATGTACTAAGCCCTACATCTAGCAAAAGGAGGCAAAAATTGTCTCTGATCTCAAGGAACTGCTTCAATTCAGAGATTAGGGGATGCTGAGGGTAGAAATTTAGTCATAATGATTCTTTTTACTTGCAACCACACCCAGGAATCTTTTATTTTTTATTCTTTCTTTGCTATAGGAGATTGACCTTACCTCCAGTTTTCCATGTTCTTTAGGTTCCAGTTGGCTTGGTTTGTTAATCCTGTACCATCAGCTTTTCTCTCAGTGATATTATGTCTCCAACTGGCAAGACAAAGGTCAGAGAGTAGATGAAATTGAGTTTTGCAGTTTAGGAAGTGATGATTTTAGTGCAGTGGCTTTCAATCCCCAGTACCTCTGTTTCCCATTCACAGACTTCCTTCACCCACCAAATTCCTAATTCAGTTTAAAATTATTATCACTATGTTAAATATTCAGGATATCCTCAATTACATTAAGATCAGTCTTAAAGAATAATGAAGGGAAGAATTGTTGATTTATCTTCTTCCCAAAGTTTGCTGCCATTACAAAATTTGAGAGTATTGCACCTCAAATTGACTCAACATCCCTCTCCTTTGTGATATGTATCTGTAAACTCCTGAGGGTCTGATACACACTCCCTTTAAAATTGGTGACAAAGACTCAGTATTGAAAAGTCAATCTGATATAACCCTGAAACTAGACTATTTCACTAATTTCAGAGCTCTAATTAAAGGGAAGTGAATAGGGTGCTTTTAGAGGACAACACTCTAAGCTTTAAGGGCTAGATCAGTCCAACACAGATTATACCAGACATGACACAAGGGACTGAAAAGAGAAACAAGGTCAGGAACTGAAATGCGAGGGAAAGAGTGAACTCTAGGGGAAAATGATGAGTTTACTTGGAGAGAGGGACTGGGCAGGCAAGATGATGGAAAGAAAGGGAAAAGACTGAAAGAAAGGGAAAAGACTGGAGTTGGAATGAAAGAAATTTAGAATGCAAAAAAGAAATTAATGTCAAAAATTTTAAAAAGAAGAAAGGAAAAAAGAAATTAACAAACACTAATAAAAGAAAGGAAGAAAACTAGGGAACACTGTGAGAGAGGAACTGGGAGAAAGGAAGAAAACTGGGGAACACTGTGAGAGAGGAACTGGGAGAACTGGGAGAAAAAAAAAGGACACAGGGAATCTGAGATGAAGGGGCAAAGGACCCTGGCAAAGAGAGGAGCAATAATTCACTTGTTCTTCTTCCCCTTCTGGGACAACAGCCAGTTAACAAAGTCCTGTTGCATGATCTTATCCATGGTGATGCTGTAATCACTAATGAAGGTCCCCTCGGCATAGCGCTGTCCTCGAGCCCAGGGGCCACCAACTTTGGGGTGAGACCTAGAGAGTGAGAAGAGAAAGAAAAAAAGGTCACTCAACATGGAAGAGAGGTAAGGCAGGATGGAAAATAGAACACAGAGAGGAACAGGAAGAGAAGAGGAAACAGATCAGAGGAAGGGAGAGAAAAAGAGAGAATAAAAGATGAGAGAGGAAAAAAGGGCAGGGGAAAGTACAGAAGGAAGGAAAGGGAAGTCAGTAGTGATCAAGAGAAAAAATATTTACAACCCAGGAAGACCCATTAAAATTTGTTTTCATCCTCTAGATATCCTGTCAGAATTATAGTGTTATAGATAAGAGCTTCATTCTCAACTCTTCACTCAATATGTAGCTTTGATTACAGTGGGAGCTGAGCTAGAGGTAAAAGAAATTAGAAGTGGAGTTGTGTCACATAGGCTTCCTCATTCCCTTCATGTTGAGTCACTTCTCTCATTCCTTCTTCTTTTAATTGGGAGCTATATAACCTCAGAAAGAAGAATGTCCCTCAGCAAGGAACCAGAGAATATGCCCAATTTCAATGGAGGTACTCCAGTTTAATAAGTCAGAAGTTTTCCTAATTATACTTGCCACACTTCCATTACCTCTCTTGCCCTATTCAGTCCCCTGAGGCACATTTTTTTAAATGACATAGTCCACCTCTAAAAGTCATATGGTTTATCTTCTTGCCTCTGGAAAGGCAAGTCACCACCCTAACCCATGCAAGAACCAGAAAGTAGATACTACCTAAAGTTCTCCAAGAAGGGATATTCCAGTTTTGCTTAATCATGTGACTACCTGGCAGTTCCTTCAAATGTCTGTTCTCAGTCTCCCTACTTGCAGCTTAAACCACAATACCTCTGTCTGGCTTTGTCCTCTGAGGAAGCAAAATAGTTCAATCAGAGACCTTTGATAGGCCACTCTCTTGGGCTTGTACTGTTTATGGTTACCAAGTCCTCATTTTCTAAGCCAGGTGTCTCTGAGGAAGTCCAAGATGGAGTCATTTCTCCAGTCCTCTCCACTTTGTCAAGCAAAAGATATCTTTACCTGAAGTGAGCCTCCTCCATAGCACTGCTCACCATTACCAAGAACAGAGGCAACAGCATCAGAGAGAAAGTCTTGACTTTCATCATCTTCCCGACCCTGTTTCCTAAAATGAGAGAGAATGACTCTGAGTTAGAGTAGAACTGAGAATGAGACCAGTGTAGTAGCTATGGCCTTATGGAGCTGTTAAGATAGGAAAAGCAGCCTAACTTGTGCTAAGCCTGCCATTTGGAGGGTTTTCTGCCTGGATATATGATTTTATAGGGAGCTCTGGGGATAGATGAAGAAACTATCAATGAATATGTTCTGTTCATTTTAGTTTTAGAGACTTGCCTGGTTCACTGAGAGTTTAAGTGACTTTGAGGCCAGAAAAAAAGAGACCCAGAAACCCAGGTATGCCATCTTTAATGATGAGAGAGAAGGAGAGGGAAAGGTAGATTTAGGATGATAGACATCCTCCAGTTACTAAGTTCTATCTTGTTCTCTCTTATCCATGTCCTGACCTCAGGATTCAAAACGTACCTTCTCTTTTGTTATACCATAGACAGCTAAGTCAACACAGTGGATAGAGCACAAGGATTGGAATCGGGAAGACATTTTTGAGTTCAAATCTAGCCTGACACTTTACTACCTGTGTAACCCTGGGCAAGTCACTTAATCTTGTTTGCCTCAGTTTCCTCCTCTATAAAATGAAGTGAAGTAAGAAATGACAAAACACTGTAGTGTCTTTGTCAAATAAACGAACAAACAACCCCAAACCAAACCCAAGTGAAATCACAAAGATTTGGACATCACTGCAATGACTGAGCAACAACAAGAAAAAAAGTAGTATTCCTCTTACCTTCAGCTTTTTCTGAGTCTGCTTCAGGGGAATCTGTTGGTGACTACTGAACTTCAGTCCCTTTATATTTCCTAAATATAAAGGAACTGATTAGATTAAAAGCTTCTTATCACAAGAAGTCAAGTCCAATGTTTACACTATCTACAAGCCATTTAACACTTAGTAAACCTTCTTTTCCACCTGAGTTATACTAATTGGCTATTAACATTTGAGTTAATCTTGGACTAATCTGGCTTCAACCTTTCTCTGACTAGAATGGTTCATTTGAAAATGCTTTATGAAAGCATACAGTGACAGATTGTTAAGACCTTAAGTGTGGAGGTAAAGGAAGGCCTATTCCTATACTATGGAAAATAATGGGGGGAAAGAGAGAGCAGGTAGGGGTGAAATTGTTCTTACTTTGTTGAGAAGAAAAGAATACCGCAACAATTTAATCCCCAAACTGATTCTACTCCCTCAGATGCCTGTTCTCTGAAAATGTATTCTTCACATTATTAAAATAATTATTTTAATTAAATATTATTTTTAAATTATTATTAAATAATTAATTTTTTATCATAATAAATTATATTTATATTTATAATTAATTATATTATTATTATATTTAATTTTTTATTTTATTATTAAATAAATATTTATATATAATTATATAGATAAATTAAATAAATAATAATAATTAAATATATAATTTTAATTAAATAATATTATAATAAACAATTAAATAATTAAATAAATATTAAAGATTATTAAAATAATCTTTCTAATGCACAGCTCTCTCCTGCTCAAAAACATTCAGTGGTTCTCTATTTTCCTGGCGTTTAAGTTCCTCAACAATCTGGTTTCAACGTTTTTTTTCCAACTTAATTTCCACATGTATTGTCATTTATACACCCCGGGTTTTAACAAATCTGGACTATTAGTTGTTTCACAACTTAGTCTCACCCTTTCCTGATCTCTCCATTTGTGCCTGCATTTCCTGCAACACTCTTTCTCCTGGTTCCCTGTTAAAATGCTTTTCTACTTTCAAGTCCTTCCAGTTTTATTTTATATCAATTCCCTTTACAATCTCTTCAAAAACAGTCAGCTTGACTGAAAAGGACATTCTATCTCCCAGCCCATGCCTTTGTACAAGTGGTTCCCCCGTGTCTGGGACTCCTTTCACCTCTACCTTCCAGAATTCCTAGTTTCCTAATAGCGCAGTTCGGGTGCTTGGACACCTTGGACAAGGGGTCTTTCCTGAAATTTTTTGACTTGTTAGTAGTACTCTTCCTTCTTGTAATTACTTTATACTTAATAACTAGACAGCTAGGTGGCGCTAGGAGGATAGGGTGCCTGGTCTTGAGTCAAGGAGACCTGAGTTCATGTCCTACCTCGTGACATTTACTATGTGACTCTGGGCAAGCTACTTATTCTCTGTCTCAGTTTCCTCATCTGTAAATAGAGATCATAATAGCATCTACCTCCCAGGGTTGTGAGGCGGACCAAAATGAGATAATATTAACATTTATAAATTAGTACAATGCCTGGCACATAGTAAGCGCTCTATAAAGGGTAACTGTTATTATTATGATGATTACTATTACTATTACTATTTTTATTACTATTTATCCATAGTGTATCCCTTAAAAAGATATAAGCCTCTTGAGATCAGAAATTATATATTTTTTGTATTTGTATTCCCAGTGCCTATCAGAGTATCTTGCACATTGTAGATATTTAATAAATGCTGATTAAATTAAAAGTACAGCTCAGGTCCTCCTTGATGGAACCTTCCCTGATCTCCCTAGTTGCTAGCACTCCCCCTCTGGGAATTACTTTCTGTCTACCTTGAATATATTTTGTATTTTGTTTGTTGTGGATATTGTTTCTCCTAACAGAACATGAGCTCCTTGAGGTCAAGGGCTATATCATTTGTGCTTTTGTATCTCAAGCGCCTAGTAAGGTACTTAGTAGAGTTATAGGTATTAAATAAATGCTTGATGAATGATTAAATGAATGCATTTATAGATATCAGCTTCTATGAGATGTTAATATTCTCTTGCAGACCTGGATTGATCTTGATGAAGAAAAAGGCCATTTCATGATCAGAAACTGGAATAAAGGGGTAAAGAATGTTGAAAGGTTTTGAAGTACGAGATAGGGAAATAGGATATATTCTTGTGATAAATGCCATAAAATGCCTAGGTGAAATAGAAAATGAGTTTGTTTTTTTTTAATTTTGAGAGGGAGGATAGAACTGAGGCTTTAGGAGAGACTAGAAGATTTGAAAAAACTATTGTAGAGAGTGGAAGAAAAAAAGTCATTCAGGTAAGAATTGTTTGCTGATGAAAGCAGATACTGAGAGTAACCCTCAAATAGGGATTGATAAACCATGAGCCACAGAGGACAAGATGAAAGAGTTTCAAGGACATAGGATAATGTTGTTATTGTTGCTCTTCATTTTCAAGAGGACCAGTGATTTCATCAGAAGAAGTCTTGATTAGCAGATTAATTAAATTTAATTTCACAAAGTCATCAGCTTCATTCTCTCTTCCAAAGTCATCCAATCTAATGTCAAGGTAAGACAAAAGTAAAGATGACTGACTGTGACCTGGGATACAATAGATGAGCTTAGCACCTTCAGTATCTGACCAAAGAAGACAATGTATAGTTGAAGATATTGACTATAGGATCAAAACAACAAAGACAGGAAAGTGGAGCTGATGTAAGGATAAATAATTAAGAAAACACAGGAAAAAGTGACTAGAAATCATATATAGAATACCGAACAAGTTTAGAAGGGATGACATTTATAGTCATATGAAAAAATGCTCTAAATAACTATTGATTAGAAAAATGCAAATTAAAATAACTCTGAAGTACTACCTCACATCTGTCAGATTGGCTAAGATGATGGGAAAAGATAATGATAAATATTGAAGGCGATGTAGGAAAACTGGGATACTCGTGCATTGTTGGTAGAGTTGTAAACACTGATCCAGCCATTCTGGAGAGGAATTTTAAACTATGCTAAAAGGGCAAACTGTGATCCATCAGTATTACTACAAGGTCTGTATCCCGAAGAGATCATAAAAGAGGGGAAAGGATTCATATATGCAAAAATGTTTGTGGCAGTTCTTTTTTCATTGGCAAAGAACTGGAAATTGAATGAATGCCCATAAGTTGGGGAATGGCTGAATAAGTTATGATAAAAGAATGTAAATGAATATTATTGTTCTATAAGAAATGATGGGCAGGCTAATTTCAGAAAAGCCTGGAAAGACCTACATGAACTGATGCTGAGTGAAATGGGCAGAGCCAAGAGAACATTGTACACAGTAACAGCAAGATTATGTGATGATCAGTTGTGAGGGACTTGGCTCTTCTCAGCAATAGTGACCCAAGACAATTCCAATAGACTTGGGATGGAAAATGCCATCTATATCTAGAGAGATAACTATGGAGACTGAATGTGGATCAAAGCATAGTTTTTTTTTTTTTTTTTTATCTGTTTGCTTTTTCTTCCTCATAGTTTTTCTCCTTTTGTTTAATGAGCAAAGCAGAAGTGCAAAAGGTCAAAACAAATGACAGAATATGCAAATTTAGAGACATCTACACTCCAGATCTTCATATGCACTACAAGTACCTGACCTATGGTAGAACTTTGCAAACTTGTATTGATCTGATCAGCCATAGTCAGACACAATTGTACCTTGATCCTGAAATGGTGATTATTTTGATCCTCTTTGGAAATAAAGGACAACAATTAGCCAACTAACCAGAAGGGATGAAACAAAGGAAAAGATGGAGGTTGTGATCAGGGAGAGGAATTTTAGAGGACAGTATCATGGAGGTAAATCATTTGGGTGATGGTGAAATTAAGGGTATGAATGTCAGGATATGTGGTTGAGATGGATTGAAACTATAAATCATGAATTGGACAAACTAGCTAAGAAACATAAATAGAAGAAAGTTAACAACTTGAGAACCTTGATGTGGAAGCCTATTTATCTAAGCTATCCTCCCCATGGAACCTCTCAATCCAAAGACAGAAGAAATGGAGAGACGGTGGTGGAGACCTGAAGGAGTTCTTGGAGAGGTAATTTCATGTTCCCAGAAGAGAGAACTAAATAGTACAACAAATAGGAATAGCAGATAACAGTAATGTTTATAGCATGGAATATTTCTGGACCAAGATTCCTAGAGAGAAGAGTTCTTAGATATCACTGAATCCCTGGACCCAAACCTCCAAAAGAAAAAGAATTCTAAGTCTAAAGCTAATTAGGATGTAGAGTTCCTGAAGAGTAGCAACAGACAGAACTACAATATAGAGAATCAAGAATCAAGTCTAAACCTTGCTCCCCACTACCAATGAATGAACTATGTTCATTTGAAGCAGAGGGCTATCTCTCTCACAAACTCATTGCTTTCTCTGCCAGGAAAGCCTTATTAAACTACAGGAAAATGCTTATAAGTACAGAAGTTCCCAAAAGAGATGAAGGTGGGGAGAGTTAACCAGAAGAGGAATTAAACCATCTTTTTCTTCTTCTTCTTCTCTCTCTCTCTCCCCCCTTTTTTTTTTTTTTTTTTTTTTTTACTATAAGTACTTTCTCTTTTTCTTCAGAGGATTTTCAATCACAAGAGAACAAGTTTGGAATTATCTGAAGGAGGGAAGATATATTAAATGAGGTAGAAGCATTATTTTGACTGTTTGAGGGTTTGGGTAGGAGCCATTATGTTTTACATTTTCTGTATGATGAATAGACTATTTTATTTTCTGTACATATTCTTAGCTTGAATGCTTGCAAGGGAGCTAACAGCCTTTGAAAAAATATTTTTTCTCTGGAGTACTAGTTTCAAATTATATTGGCATATTCCCAGGGAAGATCATGTGTACATGATCCTAATGAAGCCATTTTAAAAGATATTCCAAGATTGTACTCTAGTCTGTTTAAACCTAGAACTAGGGTCTTAGGTCACACAGATTTTGGATGCAAACATGAATGAATAACACTGACCATTGGTCTGTGTTTGAAAACAGTATCCCTACCTTTATGGGGATTGCAAACATTTAAGAACTAAGGGGAACAAGTTGGACAAAGACTTGGGAAAGGGTGAGGAAGGAAGGAGTGTCTTATGGGAGTAGAATGAGGTAGAGGTGACTATTTTAGTGGGGAGTAAAGTCTGAGCTAAGCGATTATATACTCACTTTTATCACATGAACAGAAGGGAACATAGATCATATGTACTTGAGAAACTGGGCCCAAAGAGGTATGGACCTTTATATTTGTGTTTAGAATTAGCTTTTCTCTATGAGAGAAGTCGAATGAGTCCTGTTTCCCCACCAGACTGAGTGCTTGCTGAGAGTAAGAACTGTATTTTTCCCTTTCTTCCAGATTCCTCCTGGATATTCTAAATGCCTAGTACAAAGCCCTCTTTGCAAGGGGGTTTACAATTCAGCAGATAAAAATGCCAAGTTTATTGAAAGATTCAGCAGCATCTTCTTCAGCTTCCCTTTCCTCCAGTAAATTGTGGGACAACTAGTTAAGCTCAGTGCACCATAGTGCTTCCTCTCTTAGCTACTATTAGGCAGCCATTGAGATAAACCTGTCCACCCCAGGAAAAGTGCCTGCATTAGTTTAAATGTATGTGTGGGATGGGAGGTAGCATATGGAATCCAATTTCACTGCTGCCTCCTAGAAACCCCAGTTTCCTAGAGTCCGGAGAACCTTTCCCCACTTGGCAAGCTCTCTTAGCATGCTCCTGCAATCAGCCCTGGAGATCAAATGCTCTTTTAGAGATAACCCTAAACTGGGGGACTGTGGCCCTTTGGACTTAAAAGGGATTAAGAGTCAAGGCAGAAAGGACCTGTATCCCAGACCTTCTGGCCCAGAAAATGAAGGCTTTTGTGAAGTGTAGTCCCGTGTCCCAAGTCACCTAGACCCCCACTCTCTAAAGCTCTACCTACCCTTAGCCTGAATGGCAAGGAGGGGAAAGATCTAAAGTGCCATTTAGCGTTGCCTTCCAGTCTGGCTTTACACACCAGGCTGTCAGGGATGAGGACACTTTAAAAATAAACCCTGATCCTCACCTCCACCCCCACCACCTTAGGGTGGTAGCTAGTCCCGGCCTCTTCCTAGGTGACCTCCCAGCAGCCTCAGGATCCAGTTTCCCTTTGATCTCAAGCCCTCCCAGCCTTGCTTCCTCCAGACAAGGAAAGAATGTAGCCCAGGCTGGGGGGAGGGGCCAGGCAGAAGTGGGGGATGGGGTGGAGAGCTAACCCGGAGGGCTCTTGTTCACGTCTTGGCAGGCCTCTAGCTCTCCTGGAGCAGCAAGGGGAAGGTCCCACCTCTGTTCTGAATCCTGGATCCGGGGCACCTGGAATGGATTGTCTTTTCAGGCCCCTCGAGACGAATTCAGGCAGCAAAGTGGAGTTGACATGGGCAGAATCACTCCTATAAGCCTACCAGCAACTGGAGGAGACCTAGAGTCTCTGTGAAAGTAGTAAACCGTATCCAATTTGCAGCTGAGTCAGCCTGTCTGTCAACACCTAGATGGAAGGTGGTTCATATAGGCAAACCTCTTCCCTGGGTTCTTGGGAAGAGCAAGGGTAAAAAAGAGACTATGCCTAACCTGCTGGGAACCCCTGCTCTGAGGGAAAAGCCAGAACGGAAAGACAGACTCCCAAATTAGAGTTCTGGACATTGAAACTGGGGGTGGAGGAGAGGGAAGGAAGGGAGGGAAGGAGAGTTGTATTGCATAAGCCATGGAAGGCTTCCTGGAAGAGGAGCATGTGAAGCAAGATTTGGAAGGTGGGGGAGAGAAGACAAGGGTTCGTAAGAGGAGAAAGCAGAGGTCATTCAAGGTTGAAAATGACTTCTTTCAAAGTCCAGCATGGGCAAAGCATCTAGTTGGAAGCCAGGCATATCTTGAATGCTGGGACTAGAAACTAGTGAATGGGAATACCCATGTCAGATGGCCCACACAGATACATTACTCACTCTTGACATTGCCTATTTTCTGCTTTCTCTTTCCTCATTTGACCTCAGTCATTTTTTTCCCCTAGAAAAGCAAAGCAAAGAGCTAGACTAAGTGGGATGAAGGGCAGACTCCTAGTTTGGGGCACAGGATGTGAATCCTGCCTTTAGAAAGGACCTCATCAAGTCCTCCTCCACTTCCTATCCCTGGAAACTAAAGCCAAAACCAAAAATTATAGTATCCCATATGAAGATGTCTTAAAAAAAAAAAAAAAGATTTTTCAAGAGATGAGCTTCCCCAACCTCCCACTGTCATCTTATCTTTTTCTCCCTCTTTCCTGAAGGTACCATTGTTCTTCTGTTCATCCAGGTTTCCAAACTTGAAGTCATCTTCAATGTTTTCCTTTCCTTAATTCCTCATTCTTTTTCCCATATCCAAAGAGTTGCCATGTTGTTGGTTCTATTTCCAAATCATCACTAACATCTACCCCCTTTCCCTTTTTTACCCCTTAAATATTATACTATTAGGTTTTCGATAAATACTATTATAATTTACCTCAATAAATATCCTCTTTGTCCAATTTAAATAATCAACAAACCAATCGATCAGCAAGTATTATTAAGTATCTTATGAGTGCTGGAATCATACCAGAAGCTCAGACTATAAAGACAAAAATAAAATAATTTCTGCTTTCAAGGAGCTTACATCCTAGCAGGGAATCTTTTCTATGCACAGTTCCCAAACTGTTACTCCTAAAGCACTGGTGTGACAAATCACTACTTTGTTTGAAAAGCTTCAGGCATTGCTGTTGTGTTATTAGTGATCCCACTTGGGGTTTTCTTGGCAAAGATGCAGGAGTGGTTGGCCATTTCCTTCTCCAGCTCATTTTGCAAAAGAAGAAGTTGAGACAAACAGAGATAAGTGGCTTGCCCAGGATCACACAATTAGTATGAGGCCAGATTTGAACTTAGGAAGAGGTGTTCTTCAATCCAGGCTTGGCACTTTATCCACCAAACCATCTAGCTGTAGCTGCCGTCAAGAAGCTATGGTGCCTCCCTGTTACCTCTGGAATAAAGACAAAACAAAACAAAACCAAATTCTTTTGTATGCCATTTAAAACCCTTCACAATCTGACCCCAACCTAACATTTCAGGCTTGTTGTTCATTTCTTCAGTTCATACATTCTGCTGCAGTCCAACTGACCTTCTTACTGTCCCCTATCCACAGCATTCCATCTCCTATCTTTGGGTACAGGGAATGACATGTGGAATGCACTCCCTCCTCAGCTCTGCTTTTTAGAATTCCTACCTTCCTCCAGGGTTCAACTAAAGAGTCATCTCTTATAGGAAATATATCTTGATCCCTATAGATACGAATACTCTTTGATCTTCTTGCAGATTCCATATGCACTTATAAAAGAATATAACTTCCCTGAGGACAAGAGTGGTTTCTTTTTGTCCTTGTACCCCTAGGCCTTAGTCTGTCTCAAATGGGACTGAATTTATTACAGGGGCTCAGTCGCATGTTTCTCTTCAGCTCTATTCTATCTTATTTCATAGTCAAAGTGATCCTATACTGAGGACCAACCTCAATTCAGGAGGAGTAGAGAAAGGACTAAGGGTGCGTGAATCTCACTTCCTGAAGTATTCCTCTGGGAAGAAGGGAATTTACTTCCCTGACAGGTTTAGAATAAGAGGCTCCAAAGAGGTTGAGACCTCCCAGAGAGAATAACACATTCCTGAGTATTCTGGTCTCCCAGGACACCAGCCTAGCTCTGGGAAATCTTCCATCTGTCCCTTTCCATGACAGGGCTATGCTGCATGCAACATCTTCCAGGTTCCATACATACCCATGCCCTTTTTTGAGGGCGGGGGGCAGGTACAGGGTTTGGAGGAGAGGAAGGAGTTGTGATTTCAGGAAACCCAGGAACCCATGACCTTCATTCTCAAGACCTCATTAATTACCTAGAATGATATGATCTTTGTTTATACCAACATCAACTAAGCATCAGCATCTGTCATCAGTATAAACTCTGTCTTCTGAAGAGTCTCCTCAGAAACAATTTAGTTTTTCCCTTTCCTTGCCATCAGGGAGGGGGTTGGGATGGTTTTGAACACTGAAGATCAGAGAATACAAATAAATCACTTCCTTCAAATCCCCCAGGAAGGTGAATAGAATTGGAGTGAATTCTCATCTTGGTTGATTTTCTGGGACTTGAACTCTGATGGATTGCTAGCTTCTCTGATCAACTAACCAACCAATCCAAGATGGAGAGGAGACTAAGAGGTTAGAACTCTTGACCTGAAATCAGGAAGCCCAAAATTCAAATTCTGCCTTCAATACTGACGAATTATGAGACTTCAGCTCTAACTGCCTCAGTTTCCTCGACTCTAAAATGGGGATAATAATAGCACCTATTTTTCAGGATTGTTGTGAAGAAAAAATGAGATGATATTTGTTTAGCACTTTACAAATCTAAAAGTGCTATGTAAATGCTAGTTATTTTTTAATACATAGTATTTGCCAGATATTGTGCTAGGCTATAATGATACAATGAAAAAAAGAAAAATAGTCCTTATGTATAAGTAAATACAAAATTTGTAGAAAATAAATGAAGTAATTTTGATGAAAGCAAGCATACTAGCTTAGGGGAGGAAATCTGGAAAGGTCTCATGTAGGAGGAGGAGTCTGTGCTGAGTTTCTAAGAAGTGGAGGTGAGAGGTATTTGAGACATTGAATCCATGTAAAGGCCTGAGATAGGAAAACAAAAGATGAAATGGCTAATTTGATGCCACTGCAGGTATATTGGCTTGACTGGATCACAGAAGGTGGGTAATGAAAATCATAAATTTAGTCCCTAAGCCTTTTAACTTGGAAGGGAGGAGAGAGATAGTTTGAGGGGGTGACAGTCAAATGAGGGTTCTTTAAAGAAGGTAGAACCATGGGCATGTTTATAGGCAGTAGAGAAGGAGCCAATAGTTAAGAGAGATTGAGGAATGAAAAGAGAAGGGTTGATCATAGGGACAATCTGCCAGAACACATAGAAGGGAATAGGATCAAGTGTACAAGTAGAGGGATCTGACTATGTGAGAACAAGGGTCAACTCTTCATCAGATATTGAAGAAACTAAAGGATGATGTCAAAGGATTTTGAGACACTGTAAAGGAGAAGAAACAGCTCATAGAAAATAACCTCTGTTTTGTCTGTGAATTAGGCAGGCAAAATTCTCTCCTGAGAGGGATATGTGGAAGAAAAAAGGTTTGGAATGATCACTGGGGAGAATGTAATAGAATGAAACTAGAAAGAGAAATGGGATTGCCTTGCAGCAATGAGGGTCCAGTTGAATTTTTTTTTTGACTGAATCTGTGATTATAACCTATGGTATAGGGAATCCCTAATGAGAAAACTCCCTCTACCAATACAGCTTAGATGGTTGCTTGAAGTGCTATGAATTAAAATAACTTGCCCAGATTTATACAGCCTATATGTATAAGAGAAAGAGCTCGAAACCAGGCCTTCTTATTCTCAGATCAGCTCTCTAGTCACTAGGCCATGATGCCTGCCAAAATTGAGGTTCGATGATAAAAATTTTAGTAGAGTCATTATCACGATTATATGTAAAATAGTAGCCACAAAGGTAGATAGTAGAAAAAATCTAGAGATCCCATTTGGAAGGCAAAAATATTGATAGGACAAAATGGAAAGGTATTCCAGAGTAGAGGACCAGGTCAATTTGAATTGGTTGACTATTTGGTCAAGATTGAGAAGTAAGGAAATTGAAGCCAGGTCAGAGATGTAGATTACTGGATCAGAAATAAATACAAGTTGAGGAAAGGGAACAGAGTATTAAGAGATGCTATAAGTATTCACAGTATAAAAATGTTTTAATTCATGAATCAAATCTAGAACATAAGAAGGAACTAGTTCCTGGCACCAGAACTTCCCCATCCTTGACCTGAGAATTAGAGATATGTATATGTTGCAATGGCAAGATTAGGGGGCAAGGGAAGAATCGGAGGAAGGAAATAAAAATCTGGGCCCTCAAGGAGTCTCTATGACATAGGGGAAGATTCAATCTCTTCCCTCAAGGATTTCCTAGTGTGTTGGGGATAGACACAGTTCTTACCTCTAGGGAGAACTCGTTGTGTTGGGAGGGAGGTGGAGGAGATTCATTCCTCTCTTAAGAGAAGCCCAGAGTTTTAGACAAGACAAAGTCCATGACCTCAAGGAGCTCACCACATGATGAAGGAAACCTAGTCCCTGCCCTTAAAGAACCTCTTGCAAAGTAGTTGTTGACACAGAGGGAAACTCCTTAGACCTGTGGTGAAGAGATAAAGGAAGCAAGGTGAGTCTGAATGATCTATGAAAAGAATGACCATTCTTGAACAGTTTGGTCATCTCTGTGATGTTTGCCTGTGCCTGTTGCAAGCTCCCTTTTACCAAATCTGCTACTGTTACAAAAATTACCCAGTCTCTTGCCTGTTCAGTAAGAGCCCAACAGCTCCAGTGATTGATGTGGGCTGTGGGAGGGAAGTCACCAATTTTGTGCTCTGGTCATTAATGAAGAAGAGCTGTGGCAACCGAAACAGCAGCTAGAGGATGCCCCCAACAGCAGATAGCCCTGGAGCAGTGCAGTGGCATTGGAATGCATTGTTTGACTGTGTGTTCAGCAGTTTGTCTATTTTCTGTTGGGCTCTGGCTGGGATTCAAATTAGCTTGCATCCTGTGAACCCTCCTCTGGCTGTACCAACAGCTAGGGCAGGTGGACCGATAGTGAGTCTGGCAAGACAGAAGAGAAGTCAGCTGTAGGCTTTGAAAACTCCTTCTGAATGATCTACTGAGTGGATAAGCTGCACGTGGGTAATAGAGAGTTGGCTGCATTTCCAGAAGGAGAACTATTGGCAAGAGGTGTCTGGAGACTGCACCTGTGAGTATGTCCTGCTGTTTTGCTTCATTGCAATTACAGCTCAGTTAGAGAGAAATTGAGGTTTATCTCTGTTAATCCCCCAGTTCTGTTGCCTGGTGGTAATTTGGAAGATTCTACTATTGGAGCCAGAGCTTTGATAGGTCCTTCCAAGCTGGCAAGGCTTGGGATATGAGTGACGATGTGACCACTCATACCATTCTTTTGGTTAGAAAACCAATGCAACTGAGTTTGAAGATGTTCCTTTGAAGATGTATGACGCGGGGTGGTAGCAATTCTTAAAGACCATCTGCTAAATGCAGAATCTCAGATGAACCATATTTCCCTCCTCTTGCAGCTCAGAATATGATATATGGACACATCATGGACATTGAACCAGTTAATGCTATTTAATGCTATTTACCAAGGCAGCAAGATCATGCAATAGAATTACAATCCTGGAATCAGGAAGACTAATCTTGAGTCAAATTTGGCTTCACACGCTTATAAGTTGTGTGACCTTGGATAAGTCACTTAACTCTGTTTGCCTCAGTTCCCTCATCTATAAAATGATCTGGAAAAGGAAATAGCAAACCATACCAGTATCTCTGATAAAAAGAAGAAGAAGAAGAAAAGAAAGAAATCCCAAATGAAGTCAGGAAAAATCAGGCATAATTAAAAAATGATTGAAAATGCTATTTGTTACAAGGGAGACTTCATGGAGCAGAGAAAGATCAAAATGAATGAGGAACTACTGGTAAAAACAAACGAGCTAAAAACAACAATAACAAAGGCATTGGTAAAAATCTTAAAAATAAAGAAAAGTAATGGGATTGCAGGATTGTTGTAGTTTAGGAGCTAGAAGGGACTGTGGAAACCATCTAGTCCAATTCCTTCTTTCTACAACTGAGAGGCAATTTCCCAAAGTATTCTGAATAAGTTTAGGACTTCCAATATACTATATTGCTTCCCACCCAAGTTTAAAAAAAAAAAAAAAAAGACCTGGCCACATGCTAAGTCCTTAATAATCATAGCTGTCATTTATGGAATACTTTGTTTTATAAGCAATCTTGCCCCACCCCATCCAGCCCTGTGAGGTGAGATGAGAAATACAAGCATTATTATCTCCCTTTGCAAACTTTGAATTTAAGTGACTTATATGTGGTCATACAGCTAATAAATGTCAGTTCAAGTCAACAAGCATTTATTAAATACTTACTGTGTTCCTAACACTGTGCTAAGTGCTGGGGAAACAAATAGAAGCAAAATTCTACTGTCTAATGGAGGAAGACAATATATAAAAGGAAGTCAAAAAGCAAAGGGGTGAGAATGAAAAAATGATGAAAAAAACAGTTGAGTCAGAAGTCTGAAGAGGAATGGAGGAATGAACATAGCTGGCCTGGGCTCTTCTTAAAATGGAGGTTCTGGGAGGGACTGACCAAACAGAGGAAGGGGCTGCAAGGGGTCATTCCAGGGTGAGAAAGCTGCTGACACACAATGAAGAAAGAAATCCTCTAGAGGAATGAAGGAATAACTGGCAGCTAGGATTCTAACCCCAATCTTCTTAATCCAAGCCCAGAATTGACTAAACAATAACATCTTCTGACTAACAAAATTTTCCCACTTCTTAATTGATTGCCTTGGTTTTCATGTAGAGACAAGTACAGTTAGTTAAGGAAGAAATTCTCTTGTAGGGGCATAAAGATGTTCAAAAAAATTTGAGTTTATATTCTGTCTTTGACACTTACTAGCTCTGTGATCCCAACCAAGCAACTCACTTAATCTCTTTCAACTTCAGTTTCTTTGTCTGTAAAATGGGTATAATAAAACCTTTAGTACTTGCTTTAAAAGGTCGCTATTATGCTCCATGGGTAAATTGTACATAAAGTGCTTAGCAAACCTTAAAGTTATTATTTAGATAATAACCTTAGCAAACCTTAAAATTATCATCTAAATAAAAGTGATTAATATTTAAAAAGACATCACAGGCAATATGCTATATTTGGAAAGTATACTGGAAGATTTGAGCTTACACTTTTTCTCTGAAATATATAAACTATGGTGATACTAGTGGCAAGTCAATGAATCTTTCTGGTCTTCAGTCTCATCTGTAATAAAGTGAGGATGAAAATATATCTACCTTTCTCTTTCTTCCTTCTAGATCTTTCTCCTCTTTCTCCTCAAGTGTGCTCTTTTGACTGGATTATTCAGTTGAGGATACTCCCCCCTCCCTCCCAGCCTGTTCTCCCAGCCATCATAGAGGCTTAAATTCCTATGTTGCTGTTGTTGAATTGCATCTGATTCTTCCTGATCCCATTTGGGGTTTTCTTGACAAAGGTACTAGAATGATTTTCCATTTCCTTCTCTAGTTCATTTTATACATGAGGAAACAAAGGCAATCAGGATTGTTACTTGCTCAAGGTGGCAAGACTAGCAAGGTCTGAAGCTCAGATCTTCCTGACTCTTGACTCAGGGCTTTACAGCCTACATTGTAGGCTACATCACTTAGCTTCCCTGTACCATTTTGAATTTTTTCCTCTATTTCAAGTCCCACTTTACAACCAGTGGGTTGTACTAACAACCAGTGATGCAGTTTTGTGGATTCTGCTTCCCAATATATCATTTCTCTTTGGACTCAAAGACTCTAACTTTAAATCTTACCTCTGATACTTACTAGAATTGATTTTGGACCAACTTAGCTCTCTAATCTCAGTTTTCTTCTCTCTAAAATGAAGAGTTTGGACTAGATTGCCTCTAAAACCCTTTCTGGCTCTAGGATACTTTTTAGATCCTTTTCATTCCCACAGTTAACAAGGTATTTCAGGCTCTCACCACCTTCTATCTATCACATTGTGATTCCTTGCTAGCTGCTCTCCTTGACATGTATTACCTTTCCCCTGTTTAACCTTTAAGCCTCTGTCAAAATAATCTTCTAAGACAAAGAGCTGACCATGTCATTTCCCAGCTAAAAACTGTGAGCCAATGCTTACTACATATAGAATACAGTATAAACTTTCTTTCCTGGCATTTAAATACCTATGATAATTGTCTTCAACTTACCTTTCTAGTCACATTTCAAATTTCTTTCTAATGTATCATGTTCCAGCAGATTGGGACTATTAGCTATGCCTCAGGCTTTCTTAACTTTTCCTGCATTTGTGTTTCTTTCTTTCTTTCTTTCTTTCTTTTTTTTGAGGAAATCTGGGCAAGTGACTTGCCCAGGGTCACACAGCTAGTGTGTAATAAGTGATTTGAACTCAGTTCCTGCTGACTCAGAGCTGGTACTCTATCCACTGTGCCATTTAGTTGCTGCCACATTTGTGCATTTAAAATAGAGCTGTCCTCCTGGTCTGTCATACACTCTATGTATGATGTACACATAATGTAGATTTCTCTCTTGATAAAAATCTTTTTTAAGTTTGACTTTGTCTGAGATCAATGATTACTAATTACCTCTACTTTTTTTCTCCTAATAAATTCTAATCTGATCATTTGTTATTATGTTTGTGTATATCTTAGTTCATCCCTGCTACCTCTTCTACTTCTACATGTTGATTTGACTTGCTATCACTTAACCTCCTCACCTACATCTCCCTTATTTCCCCCCCTTTCCCTCCTTATTTATTCCATTCCCATTCACTTATTTACTTTATCCCATTCATGTTAATCTAATACCCTTCTATACTCTACCTTATCCTATTCCTCCCCCTAACTTTATTTCTTTATAGATTTGGAGGGTACTATACCTTTATTGATATAAGTGTATATACATACACATACATAGATGTATTGTTCTCTTTTTAATCCACTCCTGATGCAAGTAGGTTTTCAGAACTACCAGCTCTGCTCCCCCATTTAATTCCTCTGTGTTAGTTCTTGCTATTGCACTTCATTCATATAGCATAATTATTATTTTTACTTATTCTTAGATAATTTTGCTTTTTAGAGTTACATCATATTCAGCTCTACTCCAATTTTTTTAAACTGCCCAATTACTAATGTCAGTCTTAGACATGTGGTTTGCATTTCCATTTTAAAAAACATAAACAATTTGTCCTTATTGAATCCCTTGAAATTAATCTTTGATGTTGGCTCTTAAATGTTAAATTTTCTATTGAGTTGGGGTTGGTTTGAGACAAAATTCTGAAAATCTAACAGTTCATTAAATGTCCATTTTCCCCCATTCAATATTATACTTAATTTTGCTGGATATAATATTTTTGGCTGCAACCCTAGTTCTTTTGATTGTTGATAAATAATATTCCAGGATCTATGGTCTTTTATTGTAGCCACTGATAAATTCTTTATAATTCTTATAGTTCCAGGATTTTAAAATGAATTTTTGTTGTTTTTTGCTTGTAAAATTTTCTCTTTGATCTGGGGATTTTGAAATTTAGCAATGACATTTTTATATGTTTTTTTTATCGGATCTCTTTGAGGTAGATATTGGTAGATTTTTTTTTTATTGCTACTTTTCCTTCTTGTTCTATTGCTTCAGGACAATTTTCTTTATTTCTTATATTATTGTGTCAAGGCTCTTTTTGGGGTCATAGCTTTCAGGTAGTCCAATTAGTCTTATGTTTTTTCCTTTTGATCTGTTCTCCAAATCTTTTGACATTCTTTTCTTTTATTTCCATTCTTTATATTTTGTTTTGTTATTTCTTGATCTTTTGTCACTGACTTTCCTTTGCCTATTCTAATTTTCAAAGAATTTTCTGCTTTAAGACTGTGGATCTCTCACAACATAACTTTCTCATTCTTTTTGATGTTGTTCTCTTGCATTGTGATTTCTTACTCATTTTCTTTTTTGATCTGATTTTTCTTGTGCAACAAGAGAATTGTATAAATGTGTTTACATATTTTGGATTTAACATATATTTTAACATGTATAACATTAAAAAAAAGACGATCTCCTTTTCTAATTGGTTGGCTTTAAACTTCATAATTTTTTTGTTTTTCTTGAATTGTTCTTTAAAAAAATTTTTTTTTGGTCTCTCTCATTTGATTTTTAAAGGTTTTTTTTTTAATTCTTCTATAAATTCTTTTGGGGCTGGCAGCCATTTAATCTTTGGAGTAAGGGAAGCTTTTTAAAAATTTCTGTATCCTCCTCTGAAGATGCACACCAATCTTCCCTATTTCCATAGTAATTTTCTTTGGTTGGATTCTTTCCTTCTTTGCCTGCTCTATTTTTTTTTTTCTTTATCTGTGTGTCTGTCTGTCTTTCTCTGCAATTGGGGTTAGGTGACTTGCTCAATGTCACACAGCTAGGAAGTATTAAAAATCTAAACTCAAATTTGAACTCAAGTTCTCCTGACTGCAGGGCTGGTGCTCTATCCACTTTGCCATCTGGCTGCCCCTCATTTTTTTTTTTTAATAAGAACTTAATAGTATAATCACCTCTAGTCCTTGGGTAGAGTGCCTCTGGCTTCAAGTCTTTCTTCAGTTCTTCCTCTGACCTGAAACCCAAAACCAGGAATTCCATCCTCCTGTAAGTGCTAGCAGCCATCAGATTCCCTACCTCACTGTTTCTGCATTCATCCAGTATTCTGATTTCTTCTCAACCAAGTCCATATCTCAGCAGCTCAGCTGGGCCACTCTCTTGTCAGTAGAAATTCCCTCAATCTTCCCAGGCTCATACCCTGACTCTCAAGCCAACCAAGAAATGAAAATTCCTAAAGTTGGTACTGAAGCTAACTTGCCTGCCAGCAGTCTCAGCAGAGCTAGCCTGGAGGTGTTTACATTTAACTTTGGTTAATCCTAAATCCTGGGATCTTCCCTACTTTTCTAGTTATCCTAGGAAGAACTGGGTTCTGCCCCAAGTCTTATTTATTTTTCACCAATGTATGTTTGCCCTGAGGACCAGTTTTGTTTCCTTTGTTGCAGAAATCTGGAGAGCTTGGAATTTTCTGAACTATTCCACCATCTTTCCACAACTCTCCACCCAATTTATTTTAAAACAATTCTTTGGTATAAATATAATTTTACCATTTATTAAAGATGAAAGCAAATTTGCATATTAATGAGATGAATGTGCTTGTTTATTTTTACATACAGAATTAGATGTTGGCAGAATGTTTGATACCTTTTACTTTTGCCAAATTTTTCATGACCCCCATATTCAGTTATGAAACAGACTTTGTCCTAGAACACTTTGTCTAAACCTCACCTTTGCCTGTATCAGGTTCTTTTGTGTATCATATTTATTTGTTCTGCCTGTGCTATTTCCTCCAATGGGCAGAAGGACAGGATCCTTTCATCATTCTCAATTGCCACCTCAGTACAATTCAATTGAGCACACATTTATTAAATTATGTTCAATGTACCAGGTACTGACAGTGCTAAGAATAAGATAGTGTTAAAAGTCAATTAAATTTTAGAAACTTACATTCTAATTCTTTTCAATTCCTCACCACTATTCTTTTCACTAGTGCTCTTTCCTCTAATTTACTTGATACCAGCATTTAGCACAGTAGGCAATAGATAAATGCTTGCTGACTTCACTGGACTAAATGGATTGATATGTACTACTATTATATCCTTCCACAGAAATGGAAATTGCTTGAGGATAAGGATTTTTTGGGGGAGGGAATTTTTTATCCAAACACATAGCATTGTGCCTGATTCTATTGTCCACTTAATGTTTACATATTTAAATCAAATGAGATAGTTTCTCCCTCCATCTTCACTCTCCTCTCCTCCATTCTGTAGAAGATGGAGCTTTATATAAATATTACCAAGTCTTAGGCTAACAACCCTTCCAAGCCCAGTGTTACTTGAACACCATGTTAGTAACACTTCATCACTTTCTGAGATCTTCAGTCTAGGGATTGATGACTAAGAGCTGCTAAGAGATAGTTATTGTAAAGTGGATTCTCTAGGTAAACGGAATTTATTAAGAGTACACTCTGTGTATGTTGCTGTAGTCAGTACTGAGGGGGATACAAAGTTAAAGTCTGTCCCTTCATCAATAGGCAATTCAACCCAAAATTTGTTTAATACCTGGTAATTGCCAGGCACTGTGAGAGGCACCAGATATAACAAGACAAATACATTGAAGTAGTACTTAGAAATAAGCAGGAACTTATTTTTAAAATGAAGAACATTATTCTGGAGAAAGACAATATGCACACATCTAAGCAGGTAATTAAATATAAAATAATGAGGTAGAAGATTGAACTAAGGGGTGGTGAGTTGGGGGACCTATCAGGAAAGGCTTCAGGGAGAAAATGGCACCTGAGCCAAGCCAGGAAGGTGGATAAGGATTCTGACAGGTAGAGATGCAGAAATTTGAAGAATTTGGGGAAATTACAGGCTTACTGAGAGTCAACAGTGTAAGACAGCAGGCAAAAGCATGTTAGGCAATGTTAGGCTGTTTTTAGTTAACAGAAAGCATTTTGGAATATGCAGCTGATAGTCCCATTGTGCCTTGTGCAACAGAACACAGAGTATTTTGACCATGCCTGATAACACACATTTTAAAAAAGACATTGATTGATGAACTGGAAGAGTATTCATAGATGAACAACCTATGTAGAAGGGACTTGAGTTCAACTTATATGAGAACTGTTTGGAGGAACTGGGAATATTTATTGTGGAGAAGAAAATATTTGGTGAATAGGACCTGATAAGTTTTTTCTAGTATTTGAGGAGCTTTCAAATAGAGAAAACAGTCTGGTTCTTTTGGCATATAGAAGGTAGAACTCGGAACCATGACTAGAATTTGAAGTGAATCAAATTTAAACTTGAGGTAAGGAAAAACTTGCTAATTAGGGTTCCATAATGGAATTAATTGCTTTGCAGGGTGTGAGTTCCCTTTCATTAGAGATTTTCAAACAAGCAGTAAATGATCATCTGTTATACTGATAGCCTTTGATCCCTTTTAACTCTGGTGTTCTATATGTGTTATAGGCATGGAGGATAGGTTAGATAATAAAAATTGACAATGGTGTCACAGATAGAATGTCAATTTCAGGGAACTCATCAATGGTCTAATATGAAATAAGATTGAATCCAGATTATAGTGGGCTCTCCAAAATTATATCAGGTTGAGGAATTTAATCATTGGCAATAGGGAACCACTGAATTTTGAATAGGAGAATAATATGGTCAATCATCCTTTATGAAAATTATTCTTCAAAGAATTTATAGTCTAGAGGACAAAGTTTATATATATATACTCATAAAAAGCTAAGCCAGAACATAAGAATGTTGCAAGAGAATGAATGATTATTACTAAACAAATGACTGAAGTTTCATCAGTTTTGGGAACTCCTAGAAGAGGAAAATCCCACTACTGATACAGGTTTCCAGTCTCTTTGCAAATTATAATTTTGGATTGTTTTGCAAGGCACTGAGGAGTTAAATAATTTGTCTAAGATCCTGCAGTCAGTATACAACAGAAGCAGTACTTGAATCCAATATATATATATATGTAAAATTAATTTGAAGTCAATCTTATTTTCTGGAGTAATATACAAATTAAAAACAACAACAACCAACCACTTTCTATTTGAGCAGTTCTCTTATTCAAAGTAATATTCAAAATTCTCTTATTCAAAGGTTATTAGCCTAATGTGGGACAAGCACTTTTTAGGGAAACATAATATTGGCACTGACTTATTTTGGACTGAGACACTTGAAAGTCATTTGGATGCAAAGAACAAAATTTACTTTTTCTCATTTCCATTAATGTAGAAAGTTGAAGGTAGGTCATATGTCACATCTCTCAGATGACTAGACATTTGGTCAAATACATATGAATGAACAGCCTGAATCAGATTCATGCATGATCCAGATTAGAGTTTTGTCAATTACATTTGTACTAAGAAAGGTGGTAGTCTTCCTCTTCCTCCTCCTCCTGTTCCTCCTCCTCTTTTCTTCTTTATCATCATCTACCATATCAAAAGGTTAGGAATGATCTCCAATTATCTATTATTAAAAGTGAATTCAAATCTTTCTTACATGCAACATTTCATTTTACTGAAGGGAAAATTAAGGCTGAGAGAGAAGTGACTTGTCCAAGGTCACAACAGGGAGTTATTGGCATAACCAGCATTAGAATCCTGATTTCCTGACGCTATTAGTCCCTCCCCACACCACACTGCTGGGTCTTAAACCTATTTATATCATCAGCCTATGCCATAAATTCAAACTTCACATTGTGTACTTCCTTTTACTTTAAACTACCTCTTTTAAACTTGGAGGATTGTTCCCTACTACAATTCAAATCAATTTTAAAGAGCACTAAAGCCCTGCTGTGTGCAAAGCACTGTTAGACATTGGGAATGCCAATATTTTAAAAAAATTATATAATTCCCCTGATTTGCAAGACTCAATTTCTGCTGGGGCGGGGGAGGAGAAAAGAGAGGAAAACAACAAATGTGAGATAAGTATATACATATATAAAGTAATATATAGCCATTTCAAGAAGGAGAGTGCATACCAGGGGTCTTCCATTATTTGCTTACCTCTGTAAATGTTGTATATACCCAGTGAAGAGTAAGCTCCCAGAGGCCAGGGACTGGCTTTCGTTTTGTCCTTGAATGCTCAGTACCAAACAGAGTGTCTTGCACATGGTGAGTGCTTAATAAATAAATTCTTGTTAGATTGTTTTGGATTATATTCTGAGATTTGGTTAATAGTCAGTATTTACTTTCTTCATTCTCTTCATGACTTTTTTTTTTTTAATGATTATTACAGTAAAAAAAAAAATCAACTTTACCAGTTGATCATTTTGAGTAGTAAAATAAGTAGATGGCTGAATTTTTCATTTCTCAACCACTTGTTTAGCATGATGTAGCCCTAATTTTAGTACATTTTCACATTGAAGAAGACAAATTACATGAGAATAATTAGATAAAACAGAAATCCATTTTTCTTTTATTTGTTTAATTATGAAAATAATGGTAAAAATCTGTTTTGTTTTCACATTGTCTAAGTTTCCATCTTTCTCTTTCCAGTCCTTTCCAGAGATCCACTATTCTTTTTTTTTAAATTGTAAAGTTTATAAGTATCACAGAAAAAAAAAATTCAAGGAAACAAATAAAATGTTAAAAAATAAATTTAACCATAAACTCTAAATTATTTAATTTTTAAAATATGTAAATGAACCTTAATCAAATATTAATAGGTAAATTTCAATGTTTCTGCATCTCCTTATGATTTATTTTATTCTATGTAATTACAGAATTCTTTTGCTGGGATTATTTTTATCTAATCATACTCAGTTTTTTATAGAAGAATAGAAGGTCTTTAAGGTCAGGTAAAGACTAGTTTTCGTTTTGTCTGGGTAGTCTCAGTGTCTAGTATAGTATCCTGTATGTAGTAGGTGCATAATAAGTACTCATTGGATTGGATTGTGCATATTGCTGTTCCAATTCTAAATTTTTACTTTGCATCATTTCATGTCTTTCCACATTTCTTGGTGTTCTTCATAGTTGTCATTTTTTCATGGAATCATAATTTTCTTTTACACTGATATAATATAGTTCATTCAGTCATTTATTTCTAGGACATATGGTGTGATTTTCCACCAAGGACAGCCAGGTCAGGATATCATAGCAAACAGATTACTGATGTGTATGAGGAATAACTACCTACCAGTTGTAATGAAGCCTTAAATTGTGATAAGTGGAGTGATGGTAGGATTTCCTCTTCTGCTGTGAATGAAAGAACAAAATACACAACTTTCCCCATCCCCCAGATAGATGACTTTGGAACAATTCTGCCTGGAGTTAGAGACATTCAAGAGATGACCCTTTGACTGTTTGTGGGGCAGTTGAATCACTGTGCATTCAGTCTGTAGAAGTTGATACATTTCTCTTATTCAGAGTAAACACACTTTATTACATTGTTATATACCCGTGGTATTTTAGCTTAAGATCAATGATTGGGGGGGGGGGGGTAGAGAGAAAATTTTTAAAAATAGGAAGAGGGAAAAAGTGAAAACATGAAGAGGGAATGTCTGTGTGTGTGTGTGAGAGAGAGAGAGAGAGAGAGAGAGAGGAGAAAGGGGAGAGAGAGGAGAGAGGGGAGAGGAGAGAGGGAGGAGGGGAGAGGAGAGAGAAAGACACATTAACCCAGAGAGGTAATTTGAAAGAGAAACAGATGGAGAGAAAGGGGAAGAGAGAAAGGAAGGAACAGAAAAGGAGGGAGGGACAAAGAAGAGGAGGGATAAGAAAAGTAGGAAGTATTGAAACAGGAAAGAAAAAAAGATAATTAAAAGGAAAGAGGTAAAGATGAGAGAGTAGGAAAGAAATAGAGAGAGGGTGGGAGAAAAATAGAGGAACAGAAAGAGAGGGGGAGGGGTGAGGAGGAAGAGGAAAGAGGAGAAAGGAGATAGGATTATGGAGAACTCTCTTCAAATCATACCAGACAATTTGCAGTTCAGAAAGAAATGAAACATCATATTCCTATATTCATATTTTAAAAATGAAAATGGGGCACATGAGATATTTATTTTTAAATCTCTATTAGGACAAATGCCACCCACATTTTTTGGGGGGGTTATCTTTAGATTCTAAGAGTGTGCTGCTTTTTCTCAATAGGAATTGAGGAAGAGGTTGTGGACAAAGAATAAGTATATAAAAACTCATTTTAGACTGCTTATACAATGTAAACCAGTTTAAAAAGTAGATTTGAATCCAATTAAATAGCCAGTTATTTGAAAAACATCTAATTAGTAACTCTGATTGTTTGATTGAATTTAACTAGTTGTTTAGATCCAACTTTAAAACAACTGGGTTTTTTTGTGAAGAGATTTAAATATGTTTAAGTGACTTCCTGGGGGTGAAATGCCCTGAAAAACTGTTTATACCACTAAAAGAAAATCCAAAAAACACAACCACCATTTCCCTTTAGAGCCCTAAATATTTGGGGCTGCCCCTGAGAAAAAATACTTTAACTAGAAACAGACAGGGAACCAATCAGCCCACATACTACAGTGAAATAAAGACAAAAAGTAAACAAAAAAAAAATCTTGTTTTCTTCTTTAAAAATTCTCTTAGTTTTAATAATTAATATTTTGGGAAGAAAGATGGGACCAGTACTCCTTAATGAAAGAGGCTGCTGATATTAACTTATATTGGACCCAAATGACCTAAACATTTAAGAGAGGGTGTAGATCCAAATGGCAGTATTTATTTGTAACTATTTTCTTTTGGAACAATGATTCTATTTTTTCCCTAACTTTTTACACTTAATTTCGCCACATACACAAAAAAAGCAATTCTTTTTTTTGAGCCAGGTATTTAATTTAAAAATATACATTCATATGCACACCACAAAATCATAATCCCCTTCTTCCATGAACTAAAATTTTCCCCCACTTTATATGGGGATCAAAAAGGATTTTATTATTGGTCCCAGTTTCCACCAAATGGGAATCAGAATTGTGATCTGAAATTTTCAAAAGACAGGATTGATAATATCATTTGAAGGACATAGTTTTGCAAAGGACTGAGGGGAAAAACATTCATTGATAAATTGAGTTTGAAATCCTCTCTTGGAAAGTCTGTTAATCTAATGAATGACTCCCTTTCCCTCTTAAAACCTCCTTCTTCCTTTCCCACCTCACTCTCCATCCCCTCCCCCCTCCCCCAGGAACCATCTGTATAATATATCTTATTTTGAGCAAAAATAATTTTTGAGTAATTATGCCACACAAACAGAACAACAAGCAACTATATTATTAAAGGGTTCCCCTCCCTTAATCCTTCCAACTACTAAGTTTCTAGGATAAACATACATTTTTCTTTTGAGCTTTTACATACTAGAAATGGTTGAATTATAATTTAATGGGGGGGGGGAATAACCCTTCTTCTCTCTCTTCTGTTATATTTTATGTTATCCTAATCATATAATTACCTTATTTCTTTGACAGGAGGAAATGTAGTACCCCCTTTTAAACTGGTACTCATTTACATTTTTCAAACTTTTATATTTTTTAAAACAACAACAATAAAACCAAAACACACAAACAAACCCACTGAGATTTCATGTTGTAAGAAGAAACAAAGTACCCTACAGCAGTTACTTTGGGGGGAGGGGAGAAGGGAGAGAATAAATTAAAGCAGCTACATGCCAAGAAATTTGATTTTTAAAAACATTTTCTTAATGTATTCTATAAAGAACAAAATATTATCAAAAAAATTATTATTTTCAAATGTCAAAAAAAGATTTGATTTTTATATTAACTCAACTTCTTCCCATACCTCTGATTTTTTGGCTTTTTTCCCCCAAAAAAACATTTCTGAGTTTTGACAATAGGAAACAAATACTAAGTGTTGTATAACTGGGAATGTGAGTGGGTTAGAGACATTATTCAGACATAGGAATTTCTTTATAGAAACTTCAACATTCAGGCAATTTCTAGTATTTCTTAATTCAGAGGTACTTTTGAATTCTTTAACTAGACCAAATCCTTGTTTGAAAAAAAAAAAGGGAATTCTTTTATCCAGGAGCCATATTTGCAAATTTTTCCAAACATAAATCAAATTTTGTGTCAAGTACTCAACTGAAGAGGCTGAAAAGTGGTCTTCTAAAGGAAGTTAAGATATCTTTGGGAACAAATAAAATTGAACTTCTGATTTTTTTTTTCTTTAAATGTGAGTATTGGAGAATTAAACATAAAATACCAAATGCTGGAAATTTTGTCTTGTTATTTGGTATTCTAGTCTTACCAAGAAATGCCACTCTTCTACATACTATCTTTACTGACCCCAACTAACACAAGGAAATGAAGTCCTGATCAGAAACATTCTGGTAAAAACAAAACAAAACAAAACAAAACAACTTTCTGCCTGGAATATCCAGATCATTGAGGCAAAAGTGATTTGATAGACTGAAGGGTCTGCATCTCACTGCAGCTGCCTAGTTCTTTTCTGCAGTATAGATACTATCTTGGGGGAGGGGATACACACAACAATTCTTCTTTTTGAAGAATTCATTGAAACTGGTGATTGAAAAATAGATGGTGAATTTTGTCAGACAAATGTTGGCAACAACCATTAAAAGTCCCAACCAAATTTATAATCACAAATTTTAACCAATTTATTTTCCAAATACTGAAGCTGATTTAGCAAACTTGAAATTGAATTAAACTGGCTAATACTTGTGTTTTGAAAAGTTAGTTTAAATTAAATTCAAATTCTACCCCAAATTTGTTTGTGCCTGGAGAAGCAACCTGAGTTAGGTTTAAGAAATGGTGGACAGGGAAGGAAACATTTCTTAATAAGGGGGCTTGGGTAGAGGGTAGAATTAGGCTTTATTTCAGGATAAGAATCTACTGTGGAATTTTCCTTTATGGAAAAAATCTAGGGGGAGAATAATAAGGGTGCCCCATATGTATAAGTACAAAGTTTACAATGGGGGGGGGGAGAGAGTCCATCATTCAATTTTTCAGTCTGAGCTGTAAAATAAGTGAGAAATAGGAGACTCCCTTCTTTGGAATCTTGTCTTTAGCCTTTCTTTTATTCGAATTTAGAAAGGATTTAGGTAGAACAGGGCTGCTCTATCATCCATTCTGTCCAACAAGAGAGAGGAAAAGACTAAAAAACAGCCCTAAAGATGCGAGTTGTTTCTGATTGTCTGCCTTTTGTTTATTTAGAGACCATCCCTAGTAACCAAGAAATATTCCCGGGGAACAGATGATTATCTCCCCCCCCCCCCCCAAGATTGGTGGCCAAAAGAATCAGTCATTTTTCCTTTCTATTTTTCTCAAAAATTTCCATTTGTTCTGCAATGGACATTAATCAGTTTCAAGTTTTGTTTTCTTTTTTGACTGGACTGGCCTGGCTGATTCGATCTTTTTAGTTCGAAGGGGGATGGGGGTGAAAAGGTTGTTATCTGGGGTGGGAAGAAGACTTAAAAGTCTAACAGCTCTTTGAACAGAAAGTCTTCCCCCTCCCCCAATTCTCTCTCAGTTGAAAAGTTGTACAAATTTTAACTGCAGCTGTCCCAAGCAGGGGAGAAAACGATGAATTCAAGTCTTGCTAGGGCATAACACACTGATCTTATTTTATTCTATTTTTTGGTAGGTTGGGAAGGGGAGAAATGAAGCCCACCCTTTCCTTGAGCTTCAAAGGAAGAAAAGTGGAAGGGTATGTCAGAAAAGATGGCTTCAAAATGCTGACAAAAAGCTAATTGGTAGGACTGAGGTGAGAGTCATGGGGGGCAACCCATTGGTCTTAAGAGGCTGGCTCTAAAATGAAGTCTTATTGATAGAGCCAACATGTGTTGGGGTGCTGCCCCGATGGAAGCTCAGACAATGGGGAAGTGGGGGGGGGGCAGTGATCTCCTTCGTCCAACTGTTCTTCAGATAGTTGTGCCCCCCTCTACCTAGTCTTCCGTCCTCAAAGCTCACGGAGTCCTATTCTACCCACCGCCCAGCTTGGGGAACAGAAGGCTTAGGGGCTCCTTGCCTCTCTCCTTCCTAGCTCCCTGGCCCAGAGAGCTCCGGGGCTGCTCCTTCCTCCTTTCCCCTGCCGGTATCCCGGCCCCGGAGAGCAACCGGGAACTCCTTCGTTTCTCAACTTCGGAGAGGGTCCCGCTCTCTACCAAGGATTCCTTCTTTCCTGTTCCCGGCAGATTTCGAAAGGCGCGGAGGACAAGATTCACCTCTTCCCCCACTGGAGAGGAGGTGCGGACCTCCCACGTGCTGCCCCTTCCCCACTCCGCCTCTCGGGTCGGAGGAAGCGGGACTAATCGGTTGGAGAGAAGAGTTGGGGGTGGGGAAGGACCCAGGCGGATCCGCTCCCCTCACCCACACCCTAGCGAAATCCGAGGGGGAGGGGAGGCCTCTGTCGCCCCTCCCCAAAGCCCCCGCCCCTCGCTTCCCCAAGCGCTGAGCGGAAACTCTCCCTCCCTCCCCCACCCACCCTGTCTGGTTTGGGCCCTAGGATCTCTTGCTTCCTTACCCACCTTCCTGCCCCTTGACCCAGCCCCACACCCCAAGCTGAGTAGGGGACCCAGGAAGCAGAAATCCATGTTTGGAGAGCTCTCCTCCTGGAGAACGCTGGGGGTCCGGGAGGGGCCGGGAGAGAATAACTCCACTTGTCTCACCTCCCAGCCCCCCATCAGGTACGAAGGAAAAGAGGGTAAATTCCGGCCGCCGCCTAACCTCGTCCTCATCGGTTCTGTTCATTTCACCCGCAGTAATCTACCTAGCTTGCCCATTCTGCCCTTTAAGTGGATGCACCGAGCCTATTCTCTCTTCCCCTCTGGGTTCCTGGAAAGAACTTGTCAGCGGGATCCCCAATTTTGTCCTCCCTGCCCGCAGAATCCCTCGAATTCCTCCATGGTTTCCCTTCGGATCCCCGCAGCACTTCGCAGGGGCCCCAGCTTGGCTAGCTTCCTAGCTCTGAGGAAACCCAGCAAACACCGGTCACCTTTCTAGCATTCTGGGGGAGCGACCTGGCTCGGCGAGAGAAGCGGAGAACCCAGCTTGAGGGTCTTGGGGAAAATGCTCTTTTCCTCTCTCAAAACCGCCCCGCAGCCCCTTACAGTGGACCCTGGAGTCCGTGGCTTCCCTTTGTCTCTTGCCGTGCTCGCCCTCCTTTCCTCTACCCCCCATTGGGAGCTGCAAACACAAGCAGGCAGTGGGTGTTTTTAAAAGAAAAAAGGCACCCCCCAAAAAAAAACCCAAAACAAAAAACCCAAAACCGAACGAAAACCCTAACGAAACCTACAGAAAACAAACGAATTAAAAACAACCCAGCACCCGATCCCAAGAGATCGCGGGGATCCCCTCCTCTCCTCCAGCTCCGACATCACGGGTGGGTGACTGAGGGCGGGGCACTCTCCGAGGGGCCCAAGTTCCTCCCTCCTCGGGGAGAGGGCGCGGAAATCCACGGAAGCCTGTCTCCCGCCTCCCACCCCCTTCTAGTCTGGCCCGGGGGGCGCGCCGAGCCCCTAGACTGGGGAGGTGGGTGGGCTAGGCCGGGTGTAGAGTGGAGGAGGGGGCGGACGGCGTCGAAGCCTCCCCCGCCCGGGTGGGTGGGGGCTTCCACCACGTGGCTTCGCTTTTTTTTTTCCGCTCCATTTTTTTTTCCCCAAGTAGATTTTATTTAGAGGCGGCGCCAGGGCGGCCGGGGAGAAACGTGACACAGGAGCTCTGCTCACTGGGGTTTCGGGCCGAAAGGGAAGCCGCCACTGCCGCTGCAGCTACCGCTATCAGCGCCTCCCTTTTAGCCGCCGGGCCCCTACTCGGCACCCCCACCCCCGAAAAGAGCCAACCTCCCCCACACCCACACCCCCCACGCCTCGCTGCATCCCCTCCCCTTTCCTCTCCCTCCGGCCTCCCTCCCCGCCCTCTCCCCCGCCCCTCTCCGGCTCCGGACAACTTTAGGGGTGGGGTGGAAAGAAAGTTTAGCGCTCTTCCCCCCCCACCTCTCGGCCTAGGATTGTCGCCGTCTCCTGCTTGGCTTGGCGATCCGGGGGACTCCCTCCAGCCCCCCAAAACCGCCACCATGAATAAACTCTACATCGGCAATTTGAACGAGAGCGTCACCCCAGCAGACTTGGAGAAAGTGTTTGCGGAGCATAAGATCTCTTATAGCGGCCAGTTCTTGGTCAAATCCGGCTACGCCTTCGTGGACTGCCCCGACGAACACTGGGCGATGAAAGCCATCGAAACTTTCTCGGGTAAGAGAGGACATCCCCCAGCTCCTCGCAATTCTCCCCTCACCAGGCCCACCCAGATACCTGCTGTTCTTTCCCCACTCTGACCACCCCTCTTACTCGGCCCAGTCTCGGTCTTCTAGGTTACAGCTAGGGCCCTGATCTCAGCCTACGGCCACCTCTTTCGACGTCTCCTCTTGGGGAAAAATCGGGTCTCCCCTTTCAGTCGTGAGATTTCTCACAAAGGCAACAGTCACTTTGGAGGCGCTGGCATAGCATCTCCTTGCCCCACCCCCTACTCCGCTGCCCGACGGGACGGGCACCCCCTCATTTGAAAGAAGGGGTCCCTCCTCTTTCAGGGGTTCAGGGTACCCATTAACTGGCAATGTTTCGCCGCCAAGCCTTCCCTCTCCCTGGGTAGAAGGATTCTCTGTTTAAACACTCCCTGCCCCCACCCCCTCCATTCCTAGGCCCTTCAAGGCAGGGAGGGGGCTCTAGGCTTCCCGCTTACCCCCCACGCCAACTCCCCTCACCCCATTTTTCTTGATGAGCTTAGGCGGGTGTCGGACTTGGGGTGAGACGGGATGGCGAGAGTGTCCTGGCCTCGGGGGAAGGGGCTTTGGCCATTTTGATTCTGAAGTGGGGCGTGTGATGGAGCTAGGAAGCAGCGCCGTAGTCGCCATGCTGCCTTTAGAGACAAGAAACTAGGGAAAGGGAAGGCGGCGAGGCTGCTGGAGGCCCTGGGTTCCTCCAGCCCTCGAAGCCTTTCCTGGGTAATTGCCTGCCCCCTCCAACAGAACAGTGCAAAGATTCCCACCCGCTATGAGGCCCCTAAAGTCCTGTGCCCAACAGAATAATAAAGTTTGCTCCCCCCTCCTCCTTTCTAACCAAGCCCGGCTTTGCAGAGAAATGGGGGAAGGAGAGCGAATTCTCCTAGATCTATTTCTAGATCTATTTCTTTATCCTCTGGGGTGAAGGGGTGCGATAAATGTACCCGATTATCGTAGTCAAGCTCCTAGGAAGGGGACTTAAAACACCTTATAGCCATGCTTTAATACTATTTAAAAAAAAACAACAATAACAACAAACTTAAGACACCATTATTCTCCAAATACTCCTTTTTCTTTTGCCATCTCATGGAAGAATCTGCTTAATGACTCCTGCAGTCCCTTTATCTCCTTGTCTTCCAACCCCTCCCCCCCCCCAATTTAGGCCTCCACTAATAAGATTCTGCTGTTTTCTTATTTTTTCAGGGAAAGTGGAACTGCAGGGCAAAAGACTGGAAATTGAACACTCTGTTCCCAAAAAACAAAGGTAGGGAAAATCCTTATCCTTAGGGAAATCCTTCAGACGCAGGAGCCTTTTAATTAATATGTGTGTATGGTTAATACGTTTGTGTATGTATATATGTGTGTGTATACACACACACATATAATATAAAATGTGCTAAATGGAAGGACATCCTCTGCTTACTATTCTATTGGGATGTTAGCTGATGAAGAGATGTTCCCACCTTATTTGGAGGTGTTTTCTAGTTTGTTTTGGAAAAAAGATAAGTTGGGAGCATGGGTGGGATACAGGAAGTAATTTGGAAAATAAAAGGGAATCACTATGGCAAAATGAAGGAAGCCTGAGGAGTTTGCTTAGAGAATGTGGCCCATACTTCAAGGAGATCTAAGGTCTCTAAGTTTGCAAGAGTTCCTGATTTCTAAGTCCTATGAACTTACAACTTCCCACAGGACTTCCCCCCTCCTCCCTCTGTACTTAGACTATATTTCTACTTGGCTGTTTTTTTGGGGGGGTGGGGAGGGAGAAGATATCTTCATGGTTTCGGAAGGAAATTGGATGAGACTTCTATTCCTTCACCCAGAGAATGCCTTTTAAGATGGTTCTCTCTTATCCTTCATTAGGCTAAGGCCAGTTTACACAGGCCCTGATCTCTAGTCTCTTCCTCACACTCCCACTCCTTTGGATTTTTGAAAGAATATGCTACTGCTTTACTATCCTTTTGGAACCCCCAACCCCCATCAGTCTATTGTTGCAAGGGGACCATCTGGGGTGAGAGCTTTGTGTTCAGGCAGCGAGCAAGGGCTCTTGGAGGGCCAAGAACTGCTTGGATGAATGGAGAGGAGGGAATCGTGTGTTCTTTAACCCTCCTTCCTTTCCTCTCAGTGAAGAAGAAACAACTCCTCACAAACTCCCCCAAATCCTCTCCATGTTGGATTCAGAATCTCCCTCCACTTGAACTGTAGGTGGGAAAGGATGGGGGCAAAGTCCTTTCTCTCTCTGTGTGTGTGTGTGTGTGTGTGTGTGTGTGTGTGTGTGTGTGTCTCAAAATGGACTTCCCTTCCTCCCCACCCCCTTCTGATTCTTGATGATGGAGGGAAGTTACCCTCATTCCCCTGGCTGACTGGATTGTCTGATTAATTTGTGTCTACCATTTGCAGGATTCCTGTTGTGTGGTTCTTGGCTTTTTCTGGGTGGGAAGATGGGGGTGAATGGCTCTGCACTTTCTGGGTTAAGAGAAGCTAAAAGGTTTAACACTGAGGCCAAAAATCTGCTGGATGATTTCACTTCAGCTATTTAAGTAACATCGTAGCCAGGGCTGATCAATGTGGCTTGTTACATGTTTATAGAGTCTGTGATTTAATCTCTATTGGCTTCAATACTCTGCTATCGGGAAGGACAATTAGAGTTAAGTGAAAAGAGGCAATAAAATTGGAAGGTTAAAAAAATAATCTTGTATTTAAAAGTCTTTGAGATTGAGGAGGAAAAAAAGCCAGAGACATAATACACATGGAGAAACCTCAAAAGATTATGGAGTATACTCCATAATCTGAAATTTAGGTTGAAGCTTGAAACATTAGGTAATTGGAATATCGAAAAATGGAGATGGAATGCAACCCTGAATTTTTCCTTCCATTTTTTTCTTCCAGAGATTCAAAGGGAATACCAAGATGTAAGGAAATAAATTAATTACATTTATATTTTTATTCCCACTGTAGGAGTATGCATCTGTTTTTCCCTAAGCCATTTGCTTTTTTCCAAGTCATTTCTAACACCCTGCTCTCTTGCTCCATCTAAAATGTGTAGTGAAATTTTTTGAGTTGGGGGAGATTGTGGGGTCTGAATGAAGAGGGCTGGGGTAACAATTATTCCTTTCCTTCCAAAACTGATCAGATTACTTCTTTTGTATACTTCCCTCTCCCCATGTAATTTCAAACTCATATCATGAGATTTCGTCTTTTTTTTTTTCCCTTTTTGGGGCACAATTAATTTTTTTTTTTCCAAAATCAGACTTTTTCTATTGAAAAGTGAGGGTTTGGTTTGTTTTTTGTTGGGGTTTTTTGGTCACTTTGCTATTTAAAAAAATTTGGTTGAGATGTACATTCTTAGTTTGCATCTGAAAAACATTTTTTCAGTTACTGAATTTTATAGTAATTCAGATTTATAGAACCAGAGCTAGTTAATTAACTATAACATGTTCTATATAACACACACATGACCATGTGTATATCCAGATATTTCTGAATTCCTTTGAAAAAGAAACTTGCAATGAGAATGAGAGAAAACCAAGAAAGGCAAAAAACATTCTTATTACATTCCTTGCTGATACACTGGATTCTGAATCAGCTTCTATTTTTTATTTTTATGGCTGAATTAATAAACCCTCCAAACTTTTTATGACTGCCCTCACTATTTACTGAGGGCAAAACCTCAAAACAACAAAGATTTGTGTCACTGCTTCAATTTTGTCTGAATAGAACTATTTCTGATGTACATTTTGGTCTTTAAATTTATATCCATTTGATAACTGTAATATATACCAGTTTCAAATGTGGAAATTGAGTGCTATATATCAAAATATATAAAAGTAATTGATTTGAATTTAATTTTTTGAGTATAAAGAAATTTGAATTGGATAAATTTAAATGTTTATTTTTCTATGTTTTGCTTTCGTCCTCAGCTTTTTTTTTTTTTTCATATTTAAGGTTAGAAATCTATTTACCAAATAGATTTGATTGTGTGTTATAGTGGTCTCTGTCAAAGAGAAGAATAGGGAAAAATACTTGAGAAAAATTAAGCTTTTCAAAGAATTGAGGAAAGGATTTTAATTTGAAGGGCTTGAAAAATTAAAATTGTTAAATTTAGAATATTTAAATTCTTGGGAAAGTTGCTATTTATTTGAAGAAATGGCTGGCTTTTTAAAGAGAACCGAACAATCGTTATCTTTAAAAGAATGTCTTCTGGAGGAATGTGACTTTAAAAAAGGTTATCTACTGATAAACTAAATGTATTGTGGGAAAAATGTAAAAAGAATATATGTCATATTTTGTGGGTGTGTGCAACTTAGAAAATTGAGGAGTTATTTATTCAGGTTAATTGTTGATTATTTTCAAAGTAAAACTAAAATTAGCTGAGCTACTGATTTTTTTTGAGAATTCTGGCTAACTTTAATTTTTTTTTTTTTTTTGTCATTCATCGTGTGTTTAAAAAATAAATTAATTTTAACTTGAGAAAATATTTTACAATTGGATCTTAGATTGGTTAGATTTTTTTTTTCTCTTAAAAGCCTCACTTAGTGTCTTATGGTTGACTAAAATATTTTTGTGTTGGAAGTGTTGAGAATGGTGTGTGTGTGTGTGTGTGTGAAGTTTATTTTTGAAAAGATTTGTGGAAGGATCTAGAAGAAATAATTAGGTTAGGGAAAGGTTTGAAAACAGGCTCAGGAATGTTCACCTTTTAAAATGGGTCTGTCTTTAATGAAAAAGACTTGTAGTTAGGGGTGAAAATGAATGAATGAAAAACAACAAAAACTAGCCAGAGGGATGAAAAAGACCAAAAAAAAAAAAAAAAAATGGAGGGAGGAGCTTTTAAGGCAAATTTTACCCTAGTGATTACTTTAGAGAATTAGTATCCTAACCGGGGAGAATTAACAATTTCTCTTGATGAAGATAAAAGTTTCATATGCATTAAAATGCTTTTTAAAAGTCTAACAGGACATTTTTAGTTAAAAAAAAAAATCAGATTTCATTATACTTGGGAGGGGGGCAGGTGGTATGATGAGTTGAATCTCAGAAAATTATAATTGTTTTCTCCCATGTTTGGAAATATAGCTGGAAAGTCAGACTTCATTTTTCCCTCCTTCTCCCCCCCCCCCCATTTTAATTTCCACTTAGAAATTTGCAGTAAAAAAAAAAAAAAAGAAAAAGAACAAAAATTTGCAATGCTATTTTGAATTAATCAACTTGGTCTCTTAAATCTTTAACTGTAATAAATAGATTATAACCCTGCTTTTCATTATTAGCTTTTTCTAGGGTATAATATTATTATTTAGGACTACTCATGGAAAGAATTTAAGAATTGTTGCTTTTTTTTTTCAGTTATTGTCCTTACAAAGAAGAAAAAATAAAATGTTACTCTGTTAGTTTTTTGGAAGGGGAACTTTGGTCAAAGAGGATAAATTGTAATTCTTACCTTCCGATACATTTGAAGAGCTATTAATTATCCTCAACCTAAAGTTTTAAAGGCATTGTATCTTGTATTACAAGATTTCTTAGAATGGGTGTTTTAAAGTTGAAGTGTAGGGCATGTCTTAAACTTTTAAATGCTTACTCTTTCAAATTTTCCCCAGCATGTACTAATAGAATTTATTTAGGAAGAGTTTTGGGGAGGTACTAAATCTATTTCCACTGTTTTTAATGTGAGCCAACCAGTTAAAAAGAGTAGTATTTGGAAGAGATTTCAACATTGATATTGCCTCCAGTAAAAAAAAAAAAAAAAAATCTCTCAGGTTGGTGGATTAAAAATGAGAATTTTTTTGGGAAAAATTTTGGTGGAGAAGCATTTCCCATTTTGGGGTGGGGGGAGGAAAGGGAGGTGATTGCATGTTTGTGTGTCTGTTGGCCTTCCAATTGTTTGGTTTTTCTCCTCTTTCTCCTTAAAAAGTTTTAAAATCTGGCTAATTCTTTCAGAAAGTGTGACTAAAATTTTTGGGAATTGGGAGAGAATAGAGAAGGAAAAAAAAAGCAGCAGGGGAGACTGTTGAAAAATCAGACAAGTCAGTCCAGTGCTGGAAATTCCAGACGAGGGGGAAAAAAACTCAGAGATGGGGGTGGGGTCAATTTCCCGCTCCCCTTGTGGAGGAGTGGCAGAATGTTCCTAGCCTCTGGTAAAGGAGAAGGGGGCAAAGAGACACCTCAGGCTTAGAATAGTTAGTGATAAGAGTTTGAGAAGAAAAGTTTATTTCTGTCTTTCAGGGTCTTTTCTTTCTTTTCCAAGTCGACAGTGGTGGCTGAGAGAGCTTCCTGGAGAGCTAGCTAACTGCTTGCCCTGCAGGAACTAACCCTTCCCCTTTCCACATTCTCTTCCCTCCCCTTCCCCACCTCCCTCAAGCCTCAGGTCTTGAAATCTTTCTGGTTCTGTGTTCTCTCTGGTCATTGGTTACTAAGCTTCTATAAGCCCCTAATTAGCAAAATTCTCATTCCTGAGAGAATGTCATAGGAATATATGCTGAGGTGCTAAGGGAAGATAGTGTCTTTGCTGCTCCAAACCAAATCCATTCTCTTCTCACCCATGTTTCTTTAATAATATGGATGGAGATCTTGGAATTGGTTTTCTATTGAGCTGTCATAGAGCCTCTTTAACCCTTGTGTTCCACAAAATTGCTACAAAGTGCTTTTTTTGGGGATAGTGGCCATGTGTAAGGTTAGCAAGGGAGAAGGAAAAATGGAAGGAAAAAAAAGAGGAGAGGGAAGAAGGAAAGGAAGAGGAAGAGTTGAAGGTGAAGGAGAGAAGATGGGATGTAGGAAGAGAGAAGAGGTACATGGAATGGGGAAAGGATAGAATGAAATTCATATTTCATTGTTATTGAAAGTATTCTCTTCTATGTAGATTGAAATCTTTCTAGAATTTTTCATCTTGTGCTATTTTTGTCCATCTCTTCTCATAAATCTTCTAAAAGGAATTGTATCACATGCTAGAGGCCTTATTCTGATTTTCTAAATCTCTCTGTTTCTCCTCTTCTTACATGACAAACCCACTTTCTTTTCTGATCCTATGTGTCCTCTTGAGGCAGATTGGCACTGTGGGTCTTGACCTTGGAGTTCAGAAGATACAGATTCAAACCTTGCCCTTATCCATACTAGCTTTGTGATTATGAGAAAGTCGTTTAATCTTTCAGTGCTCTAGGTCTAGACAGTTTTCTTAAAGATTTTAGGTTATAGAAGTATTTATCAGAACTAGTGAAAGGATTTTCTGTACCAAGAGTTCCTATATGAATAAAATCAGAAGTTGAGGCCAGAAAAAAAATCTTCTTATGTTTCCAGAATGACTCATCATGGCAAGGATTGAACTGGAAGGGTTTTGAGGAAAGACCCAATGTTAGACTGCTTTCTGAGTACACTCTAGCTATGTGGAGATCATTTGTGGGAAAGGAGCAGCTAGTAAACTTTGAAGAAGAAAACAAGAAAATTATTTAGGGACCAGATTTTTCCAGCTCATCCTATCACTACCACTGGAACACATTAATATGACCTACATATGGCACCATTAATAGTTAACAGGGTCAGTTTATGAATGGTCTTGAAGCCCTCTGCAAACAGAGAGGCCCTGCCCTTTATGTCCCAAAGGACGATTTAAACAAACAAAAATAAGTGAGCTCTAGGTTTTGCCTGCACACCATATTTTGGATGCAAAAGGTAGATCTGAGGAGGTGTTAGTTAGAATTAGTCACTTATGTCCTAGAGCCAGAGGCAGGTCTTTGACCTTTCAGGGATTCTGCCAGTACCATGGATTTTTTGTATGGTAGCCAAGGGATCCTTTGTGGTCTCCAGCTCAGCTTCCTTCCCTTACTTTTCTTCCTTTAAGTTCTAAAGAAATGTTTGGCATTTGTTAATTTTTAAAAAAGAAACATATAACAAACATGAGGCACCTCAAGTTCCTGTTACTCTAGATAGAGAGGGGATTGATTTAGTTAATCTCTTTTATTGATAATAAGTTAGAAAAAAGGATCAAATCCAATTTTAACAAGAACTACCCCAAGGATAAATTAGTATAACAAAAAGGCTTCCAAGTCTCAGCTCACTGGTCTTTTAGTTTAAACAAAGTTCAATGGACACCATTTTGGAACAATAAAAACATTTTCATTAGTCCCTTGGAATTTCATTCATTTATTGGACAAGAGTTACATTAAATACCTATGATGTGCAAGGCACCGTTAGACACTTCTCTGGGCTAGCAGTATAATAGGAAGATCCCTGGCCCTGGGTTTGAATCCTGATTTTGATACTTTTTAACTGTTGTGTGACCAAGAGGAAATCATTTACCTGCTCTGAACCTATGGTTTCCTCTAACCCCAGAGAAACTATCTGTACTTCACAGGGTTGGCACTATGTACATATTAATGATTGATGCTATAAAATGCTAGGAAAGATTTTTTTTTTTTTAAATATCAGAGGGCATCTTGGCTAAAGGGAAAGGAGAAAGAGACAAAAATATTCTAGTTCAATATAACAAGATAATGAGTTCTCTGATGACTTACTAACCCCACAGATTCATGAGCTTCACCAAAGCCAAGTTACTGAAGGTACAAAAATCCTTTAGGACTATTTCTGATGTTACATGTCATTTTTATATCTTCTGATATTTCCTCTTTTGAATTAAAAAAAAAAACCCTCCTTAAAAAAAAATGAGACCCCCTTTTAAATTTTGCCCTGATAGCAAAATCACTATTGTCAAAGATGTTGCCTATTAGAATTTCATTTAAGATGGTACTAACAAGGTTGGGTTTTTTCTTCGTCTAAAACCTCTGGAAATTTTTGCAGTTTAGCTGTAAGTTATAAATGTACATCAGGATTTCACAAAAATCAAATTGAAACAATTCTATTAAAGTAGGATTTTGTAGAAAGTGAATTCCTAGGACCTAGCAGAGTATTCCTGTGAAAAGTGGATATTTAATGCTTACTGAATAAATAAATGTTGCAGCAAAAAAATAGATTATTAGGCAAAGACCAATTCATCTATCTAGCAGTGTCAAAATGCAGCTGAGTCAGCTCCAAATCTGGATGTCCCTAGTTTTTGTTAGTGTCATATTTATCTTTGTAGTTTTAGCACTTATCAGTGCTGTTTGTTGAATTGATTGCCTTTATACTAAGTAGTCAGGTCATTGACAGAAATTTTGACTAGCTCAGGTGTATTCAAAATATTTTGGTCCCAAGGACCTGTTAAAATCCTTTAAAAGTCCATGTTTTGGGTGTTGAAAGAGATATCTTGAGAAGGCCTCCTTGAGGTAGCAGTATGGAGGAGGAGAGAGTTATCTTAAAGTCTGGAAAGTGTGGCTTGGGAAAATTCTCAATAGGAAGAGAAAAATTGAGGTGAGAAATGAATGTATCTCCTTGAACTTTTCCCAATCTTCTCAATTTTTGGAGGATTTCTGACCTGACCTTTTCTCTATATTACACCTCTTTGGAAAGAAATAGGAATTGATATGTTGTCAGGTTGTTTTATTCAAAATTTGAGTGAAACTTTTGGATGTTTTATTAAAATGGCCTTAAACTTTTGAGTCTGAATGAGTTTTGTTTTGTTTTGTTTTTAAAGGAAATGTTGACAATACATAAACTCAATGACAGGTATTTCATTTTAAAAGTCCTAAACTTTTAGGGAAGAATTTAGATCAAAATTAAGAAGCCCAAATGATAACCAACTAAGACTATGCTTTTCATTCTTAAAAGTTCTTTTTTTGTGGGGTTTTGTATGTAAGATCTTTGAGGATGAGTTATTTTGTTTTCTACCCTGTTCTTCAGGATTCAGCTTAGGGTCCTAATGTTTTTTGAACAGAATTTTGAGTGGGGAGCTTTGGGTGTGTCACTTGAAATGATTTGAATGATCCAAGGGGGAATAATCCCAAATGAAAATACAAAATCAATTCTCTTTTTTTTTAGTGCATCTTTTCAACTTTCATTCAAGTTATTTATTTTAACGTTTCCTGATGGAGGAGAGGTGACCCAGGTTGCTGGAAGACTTAGCTTGTGGAACACAAGCCTTGGCAGGTCTTATCAGTAGTAAAGGCTTCCAGTACTGGCAGGTGACAGATTGCAAATCTTTCATTGGGATAGCCAGCATCAGCCTAGCTTAGTGTGGAAAGGCTCATTACCAGACAGCTGGCTGCTACATTATGAATTTTTTTTCCTTCAGTCTGAGCTATTCAGGCACTGGAGGCTGTGAGCAGCATCTGAAAACACTGGTCCCTGAAGTTTTCAGCCAGTTTCTGGAGGGATGACTTCCTCTGAGATGTCTCTGTCTTGCCTTAACCATTCCTTTGGGCATTATGCTTTAATTTTAGCCTTCCCCTCTTCCACACAGTCCTGTTCACATTTGCCAGTGACCTAAATTGGTAATAAAATAGAGTGAATCCATGTTAGAAGTAGATTTGAATGAGTGTATGTGTATATGTGTGTGTGTGTGTGTGTGTGTGTGTGTGTGTGTGTGTGTGTGTGTTGATTGGTTGGAAAGGGGTGTTGATAAATGAATTCTTTTTTGTCCATACATTTGGTATCTTAATAGGGTAAGTATGTAATCTAATTTACTCCAACAAGCATTTTTAAAGCCTCCTATTATATAGGAAGAGATTCTGGGCTAGGACTACAGAGACCAAAAAACCCAAAGCAGTTTATCGTCATGGAATATTTTAGGGAGGGAAGAGGGAGAGAAACAACTCAGACACACTCAAAACAAAAAACATTCAAACACAAAGTAAATTTTGCATGATAAGTTAGGAATAGGAGACAGGATGAACGTGATATAGATCTGCACATATTGACTTCTTCCTCCATACTGAAAGACTAGACAATTATATTTTTAGAGAACATTTGGAGGGAATTGCCATTTTCTATTTAGAGTCATGCTTTAATGGGTCTGGCAACTGCCAAACAGGTCCCCAAATTTGTCTTGCTATACCCTTTTGCTATCTTCTCAGAAAAGTTGGGTATGCACGTGAGGGGAGGGCAGAGGCAGAGAAAAACACACACACACATACAGAGAGACAGAAAGAGAAATCAAGAAGGAGAGATCGAGAACACAGAGAGGGATGGGGGAGAGGAGAGGGGACAGGGAGAGAGAGAGAAGGAAAGGGAGAGAGAGAAAGGAAGAGAGGGAGAGAGAGACAGACAAGGAAAGTGAGAGAGAGAGGGAGGGAGGGAGGGAAGTAGAGAGAGAGAGAGAGAGAATGAATTTGTTATGTCCTCACAGAGAGTAGTCATAATCCTTCAGGAAATTGGCTGTTTATTTTGTTATTTTAGTGGCGGAGAAGCTATGCCAGGCACTAGTTGAAATTTCACACTTTAGGGTTATTGTACTTTGGCCAGAAAAAGGTATATAAGCAGAGTAGGCTTTGCTTGGCATATATGGTGGGGGAATCACCCTAAATTAAGCACATGTGATCTGGAGGAGGGTGAGTCTTGAGCAGCAGGTGTTTCAGGAATCTTGGATTGGATAATAAAGGATGAGAGGCTGTTGATTGTGGGGAAAGAGGGTCATGGAAGTTGTCCTTTACCACATTAGGGAAAGGCCTTCCTACAAGTGTGGATAACTAACCTACGTAGTCTAAATTCTTTGCTATCAATCAGCAAAATGAAGCAACATGAATTCAAAAATTGGTGTTTTTAGGATGCTGTTCATTCATAGTGGCTTTTAAAAAATGTTGTTGAGCTTTATCCTTTTTCCAATATCAACTCCTTAAAGGTAATGCTATGATAAACACTATATTGTGAACCATCTAATTATTCTCTTTATAAAAGAAGAGTCTCAATATACTTTCTATGTTTTTTACAACTTCCTGATCTTTCCTCCTGATCTTTTAGGGTATTCCAGGGAAAAAAACCAGGATCTCTGCTTTCTTTACAGCTTACTTCAAGAAGAAAGGGTTTTCAAATCTTTGATATGTTTTTTTGGCCATGTAATAAGCCTGTGATTTTAATCAGTTACTATAAAGCATTTTTACACTTTTATAGAGTGATATCTATTTTGGGGTTCTGGAGTCTTAGTAGCATTTGGGCTTACTTGAGATCTGTCACCTTTCTATTAGGATATTTTAATTGAAAGGAAGAAGGGGATACAAGAACCTGGATGTTGTTGATGGGGATGGGGGAAGAAGTCACTCAAAATGGAAGCATTTTTACTGGTTCTTCTTTGGGGCACAAAGGAAAGCTCTAAGTGGATTATTTAACCATCTGCCAGTGTTTCAGCTTCTCTTTGAGTAAAGTCTGTTTGTACTAGCGACTCATAGCTCTGGTGGTAAAACTCAACAGTGGAGCTGGAAGTGAATCTTGTTGCTTTATTTTTGAGATAAATCCTTTCTGGGAATAACCTGTTATTTATTTGAGCTGATCTCCACCCCCACTCTTCACCTACCCATAATCTGTCCTATGAAGTCTTGTGACTTAGAAATACTTGTCTTTTCTCAGTATAATATAGCAATTTGCTATTCATTAGGAAGGTTGGGAAATCTAGCCTCCTGTAGTTATCTTATCATTAGTCTTCTACCTTCTTGCTCCATTGAGTGCACAATCATCTGCAAACAAAAAATCATGCACCAACATTCCCTCCTCCACTTTAGTTTTGACTTCTAGTCTTTTTTTTCCCCTGAGGCAATTGCGGTTAAGTGACTTGCCCAGGATCACACAGCTAGGAAGTGTTAAGTGTCTGAGACCACATTTGAACTCGGGTCCTCCTGACATAGGGCTGGTGCTCTATCCACTGCGCCACCTATCTGCCCAACTTGTAGTCTTTTTAAATTGAAGAATTTACCATCAGTGTGATAGCTGCTGACCTTGATTCCATGTTTGTCCTCATTGAAGGTATTTGACAACATGGCATAAAACATCATGCTATGTATACTTATTTTGTATTTAATTTATACTCTAATATATTTAACATGTATTGGTCATCCTGCCATCTAGGGGAGAAGGGTCGGGGGAAGGAGGGGAAAAATTGGAACAAAAGGTTTGGCAATTGTCAATGCAAATTACCCATGCATATAACTTGTAAATAAAAAGCTATTAAAAAAAAAAACAAAAAAAAAAACATCATGCTAAAAAAACATGGGAGCAAGTACAGCAAAGCAGAATTGCATTAGCTCAGAAAAAAACTCAAGATGTGCAAAGTTAGAGAGTCCATCCCAAATATTCATAGGGACTATGTTGTATCTGAACTGTGGCAGAGCATTCCAAGTTATTATTAGTCTGATCAGCCACATTTGTACATATTGTAACTCAACTCTAACAGAGTGATGTCCTTTTGGTCCTCTTCCAGAAGGGAAGACAACAATCAACCACCAATCTTACTAAAACTGGTCAAATGATGTGCTTTAGGACATACAACTAGCAGGTATCTGAGAGGGACTTGTCCCAGGACAATTTGCTCTTGGAGAATCTCCCTGAGTTTGAGCTTGAGATGTTTCCATTGTGATACCTACTGTAATAGTAAATAATAGAGATGGAAATCTCCCTGGGTCTTCTTCTAATCTAGTCCCTTTTCTACAGTGCCTAAAGTAGGGGAGTGCAATTGTTGAGTTCTCTTCTCCAAGTTGTGCCCCTGGGAAATTGAGGGGAGAAGACGAGAAACATAGCAAGCATGGAAGGGTTCAAGGCTTGGAGTAAGGGGTTCTGAGCTTTGCTCAGATATTTGCATGGATTAAATACTTTAAGCTTTCATAGTACATTTAACCTGAACTCAAAGCATAGGTTGCCATTTCTTTTATCCTTGAACATTACAGATGGCAATATCAAGTCTCCTCATTTTATAGATAGGGATCAAGGTGCAGATCCCCAGAGACATTGATTTTACACCCCTTTCCCAATGTATGTAGCAAACAGACATAATCAGGAGATAGGAAGGTAGGGCTATGATATTCTTCAATTGTAGCAGGAGACAGGAAAAAATAATCCAAAATGAATACATGAAATCTTGTGGGGTTTTGTGAGTGCCACAAATTTTGCCCAACCCCTTCACCATTTCTTTTCTCCAAAAGACTGGTGAAATGCTATTTCTATCGTGTCTTCAAAGTATTATGAATGAAGACAGAGGAAATTGGTAAAAGAAAGAATGGGGGGGAAAAGACTCCCAATCCATGTTACTTAGTGCCTAGACAGCAAATAACATGTGCATCCTGATAAAGAATGCTATGGGAGTTCTTCTCAACCTGCTTTTCATTCAGAGCCAGGGTCTCAAGGACTACAATTCCCAAAGATCATTTCTTAGACTTCAGATCCCAGGCCACTTTTTCTGGGTTTCCCAGAAAGGCCCATAGTGTTTCCCATCCTGACAGATCTTTGATCATTTATACCCCTCTGTCTTGTTTTCTAACCAGTGCTGGACCTCATTATGTGTGCTTTTTGTCTGAGCTGCTACTTGAGGGCTGTCCACAACTTTCTGTATGTTTATGTGATAGAGATGGAAACAGGTTTGGGCCTTGTCTCTTTCTGCTCCCTCTGTATTGTCCACTAGCAGGTAGCCAGCTGTGGCATTCTTTACTTCTTCCACAAATCAATACCCGTGATGATTTCTCAGGATTCTATTCTCAGGAATTTGACTTCTGTATGTGATTTTTATTCTTTGGTCTTAATTTTTTCCCTCCTCCCCAAACCACACACCTCCTGTGTGAAATAGTCATAGTGTTTGCTTACTCAGTCCTATTTGATCACATAATGCATCTTTTTTCCTCCTGCTACTGTTTCAGTCCAGGCACTCCTGTCGGCATTTCCAACTGCCTGAACTATTGTAATAGTTTCCTAACCTAAAGGTTTTTTTTTGCTTCTACTTATTCTGTATTCTGTTATGTAGTATATACTATGCTTCTGAGATAATATTTTCTGATTTGGCTATGATTCATGCTCACAAACCCTTTGGTGGCTCCCATTATTCAAGTAATAAAGGTCAAATTTCTTTGACATTCAAAACTAATCTGGCACTAATCTACCTTTCCTGCCTTAATTCTGCTCCATTCAATCTTTGCTCTAGCCAGACTAGATTGCCCTCTATCCCTCAAACATGTCTTCTGTTCTCGAACTTCCATGCTACACATATTATACACTCTTCCCTTGATGAATTCCTGCCAATCCTTTAAAATCCAATTCTTGCCACCTTGAAGAATCACCTGATCCTTCCTGTTGGTAGCAGTCTTCTCCCTCAGATTCTTGAGTTGGAAAGAACCCAAAGACCATTTAGTTCAGCCTATAGATGGACAGCAATATTTTTATGATATCCCTGGCAAATAAGTTAAGTAACCTCCACTTGTATACATCCTGTGAGGGGACTTGTTTCAAGAGAAACCATTTCACTTTAGAACATCACTAATTGTTAGGATTTTATTTTATTTTTTTTTTTACACACATTGAGCTTAAAGCTTCTCTGGTTTCTATCCATTGTTTTTAGTCCTGCCCTCTGGCCTAAGGGGGAAAATATGCCATAACTTCCAGCTGGCAGTTTTTCATTTAAAATTCTTTTAAGACATTCCTTCAGTCTTCTATATTGTAGGTTAACTATCCCCCTTTCCTTCCAAATTGATTGATCATCTTTGTCTGACCGGGCTTGTCAATCTATTTTGTACCTCTCTAATATGCTCATAATATAGTATATTGTGACATGGTATTGTGTGGTAAGAGTTTTTATGTATTTTATTCCCATTGAATTTAGATACTTCAATGAATCTGTGATCTCATGGTTTGGGGCATTCTTTTAGTGATGAAGACTGCCAACTGTTTCTTTCTGAGCATCCTGTGCAACTCTTGTCCACGTCTTACTATAAAGTTGTCATTCATTACTTGGGTCCATTGAATATGCAGGGAGGCAGGGGAAAGAGGAAGAAGAAGGTTTCCTGATAGTTCTCTTGACTTTGCATAACTACCAGTGGGGCATGTGGCCTGGGAACTCCTGCATAACTATTTTCTTCCTGTCATGCATTTCTCTGCCAATGTTTTTACTCTGCTTTTCCTAAAAGTTGTGTCATTTATAATATCTTACAGCCCACCTGGTCTCTTCATTGCACTTTGGGTGATCTGTCATTTTATTTTCAACTTTTTGGAGTGTGACTCAAAGCCAGACAGCAATGCCAAAGAAATACTGGTCTTAAAAAGACTAACCTTAGTTTCATTGAGATTAGAAGCATTTAACAGAATTGCTCAATTACCCAATAGCAGTCCACTGGACTGTAAACTCCAAAGAGTCAGGGACCATGATTTTCAAACTTCGCATTTAGGACAATGTTCTGCACATTTAATAAATAATGTGACTAATAATGCTCATTGATGATAATTTGAAAAGAATTGAGTCAACCCACTAGCTCCCCTTATTTTGGATGACCAGGTTGAAGTAATGGTCTCTAAGGTATCTTCCATTTTCTAATTAATGCTCTCGGTATCCTCAGCAATTTGGTTCTCTCTTTCTTCACTACCTGCTCCTGTTGCTCTCAGACTCTTTTCAGTGGCAGAGCCTTTTGCATTAAAAACAAAACTCTGGTACAATCTTTGCAGTAAAATCTTCTAACTTAAAAAAAAAAAAAAAGGCAACTGCTTATTAAATGGTGCCAAATAACAAAAGGCTGCTTTTTTAATGTCTCATTTTGAAATCTAACGATATTTCAAATAATTGTTAAATCTGCTATCAATAATTTATATATTTGAAGTATAATATTGATTGTGATCACTCACCTAAGAGGGATTTTAACAAAATTTTCATTACCACCACCAGGCAGAAACATATACCTGGAAAAATTTAAACATATTTCTTAGCTAAAACAACAACAACAACAACAACAAAACAACCACCACCTTGATCTTTGTTTCTAAATGTTGTGTTTTGCATAAACACCTCACTGTAATTTTTCTTGAACCATGGAATTATTTTTTGAAAATTTCCCCAGACAGCACATAGGATGCATTAAGGCTGCCAGAATCTATTTGGAATTGGGAGACTGGTGTGGTCATATTTGTTCTTTTCTGTCAGTGAGATAGAATATCTAAAACAGGGTGATCTTTGGTTTTATTTATTAACATTTGTTTTCTAGTCTTCCAACTATCTGGTTTTAACCAGTGATCCAGAAAGGACAGTGATAGGAAAAAATACAGTTAAAAAAAATGAGATTATCCCCTTTACTCCTAAACCCTCATATTGCATTGGAAATATAATGGATACTGCTTATTTTAAACAGACAGACATCAGCTAGCAATTGTTGCATGCATTTAATGATTGTAAACCAATAAGAAGCCAACTCATGGATCATGTGGTTAATTTTAACCAATCTCTGAAGGCTCATGTTCTAGCTGAAACCATGTCATAATATAGATGGCTTTGCTATGGTGGCAAGCTTGTCTGTCATCTTAACTTTTTTTCTCTGAGGACTCCAACTGTACCACCCATCCCATGAAAGAATTCAGTTCAACAGGTCTTTTATTGAGTGCTGTATCCTGTGTTGGGCCCCCGATGGGGAGAGACAAAGAAAGAAATATGGGAAGGTCTTTACAATCAAGGTGTTTGCCATCTAGGTGGTAGTCATGACAAAGACATTCAAAACACTGTACAAGGTCCAGTGTGATGAAATGATAATGGGCAGAGTTGGCATTATTGCAAACTGGACTAGCAAGGAAGATAGGTAGGATATTGGGGGGAAGGGGAATGGGAAAGGAGGAAAGAAGGACTTTCATTTGTTTGAAGTAAGGAGAAGCTTGACCAAAGGCTGGAAGGCATTTTTTTTAAGTAGCTGGAAACAGTGTTTATTGTCTTATTGGAGCATGCAATTCTTTTTTAAAAAAAAAATTTTTTTAATAGTATTTTATTTTTCCCAAATACATGCAAAGATAATTTTCAACATTCACCTTTCCAAAACCTTATGTTCCAAATATTTTTCCCTTCCTCCCTTCTCTCTCCCCAAATCAGCAAGCAGTCCAATAGATGTAGGTTAAACATGTGCAATTCTAAATATTTCCATATTTGTCATGCTGCACAAGAAAAATCTGATTAAAAGGGAAAAAACAATATAAGAAAAAACCAAGCAAACAAACAACAACAACAAAAAGATGAAAATGCTATGCTTTGATCTATGTTCAGTTTCCATAGCTCTCAGTCTCTGCATTTCCATCACAAATCTATTGGTACCTGATGATTGAAAAGACATGCAATTTCTTTGAATGTTGGTAAGCTCTTTCATCAGGAAAAGTTTCATTTTTTGAAATTTTTTTCCCCCTAGCATATTATCTGGTAATAGTGATGTCTTTTTGTTCCTCTTTGGGAGCTAAGGACAACAATCAATCAACCAATCTAGTAATAAATGTATGTTTGATTGGGAAATAGACTAGAGGGGCTCTTCAGAAAATGTGTCTTATTAAAATTTTAATATGACCCAAAAGGACCCTGCAATTGGAAGTTCAAAGCCTTGGGTTCTAATTATTACTCTATTTCTAATTCCTTGTGCAATCTCAGGGAAATTGCCATTGCTTTTTTGGGTCTCACTTTCCTCATCAAAATAGGGAATTAGATTATAAGATTTCTAAAGGCCCTTCTCTTGCTAATATTTATTGACATTTAATTATTCAGGAATATTTTCCTTAAATTTCCATTAAAATTTTTTTCTTATTAGAAAACTGAGGTCCAGAGAGTAGTGAAGCTAAACTCTTGAAGTCCTTGTCATCTTCAACATTTATCAAGAACCATATTTTCCTTTTGCATATACTCTTTTTTTCTTTTTGAACTATTTTCTATGTTTTATTTTTTTGATTGATTTTATTAAATATTTTCCAATTAGATTTTTTTGTGTTTTCACTTTTAATAGCTTTTTATTTTACAAAGATAATTTTCAACATTCACCTTTACAAAACCTTGTGTTCCAATTTTTTCTCCCTCCCTTCCTCTACCCCTTCTCATAGATAGCAAGCAACTCAGTATAGATTAAACATGTGCAATTCTTCTAAACATTTCCATATTCATTACTGCATATATTTTCAAATGCTTACAAATTATTATTTTTTACATTGTCACTTATGGATTATTCCCCTTCTCCCCAGTAGAACTCAATGTTGCAAAAAAGTATATATAAAGGGGAAGCTAGGTGGCACAGTAGATAAGAGCACCAGCCCTGAAGTCAGGAAGACCTGGGTTCAAATTTGCTCTCATAGACTCAATGCTTCCTAGTTATGTGACCCTGGACAAGTCATTTAACCTCAATTGCTTCAGAGGGGGAAAAAGTCTAGTTAAACCAAAACATATGGTTGTATATCTCATAATGTATGTATCACCTCTTTCCTGTAATCTTCTGAAGTCAGGATTCTTTACTGCATTGCTCAGAGCACTGATAACTTGTAATGTTCTTTGGCTTTGTTTTATTGTATTTGTTATGTGACTGTTTCTCCTGAATCTGTTTAATTCTGTATACAAAATATCCCTGAAAGTCTTATACCACTTTTAGGTAGTAAATCCTAGAGAGGTGATGTGCTCAGGATCACACAGATCAAAATTGTCAAATCCAGAATTCAACCTAAGTTCAGAGTTCTAGGAATTCTCTACTGAGAATGAAATATTTAAGCCAATAAAACTTAATGCTTCACTAATACTTTATACTATCCACCCCCAAGTTTCTCTAGATTCCAGATAATTCTTATGGAATATATTCTACTACATTCATATGGAAGAAATATTGAGTCAATATTTGATTTTTTTCCCTCCTCCAATTTTTGTTTCTAAGAAAAAATTTTTCATTGTTATACTACTTTTTTCCCTTGACTTTGAGCTCCTTTGAGAGAGGCAATTTCTGATAATTTTTTTTGCTTTCCTGATTTTTGCTTGCCATCTCTTTTTCTTTTTCTTCTTTTTTTGGTGAAGCAGTTGGGATTAAATGACTTGCCCAGGTCACCCAGCGAGGAAGTATTTAGAGTCTGAGGACAGATTTGTTTTTTTTTTTTTTTTTTTTTTTTTATTTAATAGCCTTTAATTTACAGGATATATATACATGGGTAACTTTACAGCATTAACAATTGCCAAACCTCTTGTTCCAATTTTTCACCTCTTACCCCCCCACCCCCTCCCCTAGATGGCAGGATGACCAGTAGATGTTAAATATATTAAAATATAAATTAGATACACAATAAGTATACATGACCAAAACGTTATTTTGCTGTACAAAAAGAATCAGACTCTGAAATATTGTACAATTAGCTTGTGAAGGAAATCAAAAATGCAGGTGTGCATAAATATAGGGATTGGGAATTCAATGTAATGGTTTTTAGTCATCTCCCAGAGTTCTTTTTCTGGGTATAGCTAGTTCAGTTCATTACTGCTCCATTAGAAATGATTTGGTTGATCTCGTTGCTGAGGATGGCCAGGTCCATCAGAACTGGTCATCATATAGTATTGTTGTTGAAGTATATAATGATCTCCTGGTCCTGCTCATTTCACTTAGCATCAGTTCGTGTAAGTCTCTCCAGGCCTTTCTGAAATCATCCTGTTGGTCATTTCTTACAGAACAGTAATATTCCATAATTTTCATATACCACAATTTATTCAGCCATTCTCCAACTGATGGACATCCATTCAGTTTCCAGTTTCTAGCCACTACAAAAAGGGCTGTGAGGACAGATTTGAACTCAGATCCTCCTGATGCCAGAGCGGGTGCTCTATCTATTGTGCTTATCTAGCTGTCCCTATTTGTTTTTATTCTTATCACACAGATTCATTATGTATCTGCAGATGGTATGCTAAGTTATGGGAGAGATACAAAGTTTAGATAAGACTATCTGAAGTTTAGTAGGGAAAATCCATTTAAGATGAAGAATAATTAATTCTATAATCTGAGTGTATTTGAAATCTTGATATATAATTAGCTTACCATCTCAATGAATAGTGGTATTACTTAGGGTAATAGTAGCTGCTGATTTGTGTATAGTTCTTTTGAGATATGCAAAATACTATATATGTGGATATATTTGTATATATATTATATGTGTGTGTATATGTGCATATATTCATTGTGTGTGTAAAAATCTCTTGATCTTCACACCAGCCCTCTGAAATAAAAACTGTAGATATTATCTCCACTTTACAGACAAGAAGGCTGACGCTCTACTGGGTATGGAAAGTCCAGCCCATGATGGGCCATATAAGGCGCTTGAAATAATTTGTTAAGGCAATAGCAAGTGATGATGATTTGAAAGTTAAGTACAGCAACCTCCCACTGGTTGAATTCTGTAAGTTGATCATTTTGTATGGCTCAAGAATGATGGCTAAATGGCCTTTGGCAGAAAAAAACAGGTTCCCCACCTTTGCTTTAAGAGATTTAGGAAGTACCCAGCTCTTAATTGAATTCCACTAACTTCAGTGGCTGCCAGACTTAAAGCTGGGAAATTTAGGGCAGTATAGAGAAAACTCCTGGATCTGGCATTTAGATAAGTTTAGATGCAACTCTCTGAATCTCAGAGAGTTGTGACATGTGTGACATATATACATAAAATAATACCAGTGCTTAGAGATGGAAAACAACACGCATATGCTTGTTGTGCATTTCTTCCCTCCCATCTCCTGAAATGTAAGGAAATCTCAAGATGTTTGGAGAGCAAGAATGAACTTGGAGTTGTGGACCTGTCCCGCTAGGCTGTGAAGTGGATAAAACTCTGAACTTGGAGTCAAGAGGACTTAAATTTAAATCCAGCTTCGCTGTCTTCTGGGCAAGTCATTTAGTCACTATCTGCCTGAGTTTCTTCACCTATATATAATGGAATAATAATAGCACCTACTTCCCAAGGATGCTGTGAGGATATAAGGAACATTTTGCATACCTTAAAGCTGTATATGGGTGCAAGCTATAATTATTATTTGTTGTTATTATTCTTGAGTTCTTGGGATGCCTATGTCTGGAAGTGGTCCCAGGTGTCTGACGTTCCTCATTGAGTTGTAAGAATTAAGAATGTTGATGTATCTGTGAAATGGGCAGAATAAATTGTGTTTGCAATGAACTCCTGAGACACAACACGTGTTCTCCCTATTTTTAAAGAAAATTTGAGGGTCTGAGAAGGAGAATAAATGACAAATAACTAGTACACATGGGTAGGATTTGAAATTAGATTTCTTCTGATTCTATCCCACGCCTGCATCTTGACATACTACACTCATGGTGCTCACCTCTTTGTGGAGTTAGTCTTGTTTGAGACAGCTCAGATGCGTTGTGTGTGTTTTGTTTATCTGGGAGTAGTCGGGCTCAGACCAGGAGAGGAGGTGAGGGGACTGTGTCAGCTGGGCAGAAGCAAGGGTGATATCCTGGAATATGGCCTCATGGCTCAGACTCCCACCCCTACCCCTTCCAGCCTCCCTTTCCTAGGATAAGGACGAACAGGCCTGGGATTCCCTGAGACCCTCTCAGTCTGGGAGATGGGTGACAGGGGGGTCAGGCTAATAACTGGCAGCTCTACCTCTCTGTTGACAGACTTCCACTTTATCAGGGAAGGAAGGGATAGAAAAGTGTGGGAGGGGGCAGGAGGGGGGAGGAAGTTGAATATATCAAGGCATCTTTTAGGGAAATGAAGACGTTTCAGTTGTCTGTTCTTCTTGGGTCTGGGCATAGGCCTAGGCCCAAACTCTCAGCTCTTCAGCAGAGTCAGAGCTGCTGTTGTCACAGAGGAATGCTGCCTGTCTCCGGGCTGCCATTTTCTCTATCCTGTGTATTTCCCCTCCCCCACTTCATCCCTATTTCAGTGTTTGCAATGGAAGAAGCCAACCCCCACCCCAGGACTTGTCTCAGCAATGGCCCTGAAAGCAGCAGAAGAGAGGACTGGATTGGATCTGGCTTCACTGAAGACCTCCAAGGGGGATGGAACCCAGTGGGGTTGGGGTCAGGTTTCCGGTGGGTGGTTCAAGAGAGAGACAAAGAACAGGGTCTTGACTCCCCTCCCTTCCCCCTTTCTCTTCCTTCCCATTTAGGAGCATGGCTTTTTGCTCTGGGGCTAGCTTATCAGAGAAAGGCTGAACAAATGCCCCAACAGTAATGAGGAGGGGGAGCATCTTACTCATCATCCTCCTTTTCCTGGTATCTGAGTCCCTCCGTTTTTTTTCCCCCCTTCCCTCTCCTGAGCTCATGCTTCACAATAAAAGGGAGATATAGTGAACAGGACACCAAGAGATGACATACTCATTTCTTCCTGGACTGAGTGAGAAAGGCTAGACCTGTGTGTGTTGGGAAGGGGGGATGTTGTTGAGCATGGAGAGTATAAGACGGGCTGACGCCTGCCTCCCCCAACCCCCAATCTATCCCAGCTGCTCAGACCTTCTCAATTCCCCCCAAGGGTGTGACCCCTCTCCTCCTTCTCCCCCTCAGCTGCTGTGCCCTTCCCTCTTCAGCTGCTATCATAGCCCCTCCTAGTCAGTCTGCTTGGCACCTTCTGCCCCCACAAGTTTCTGGGACCCCATTGCTCTGTGCCCCTGCTTTGAAAGCTTTTTATCCATGCTTCCTCTCTTCATGCACACACCTGCTACAGCCTTCCTTTCCTGTAAGGGGTGGAGTAAGGAGACAATCAGACCAGCTGTTATTTATTCCCCACCCTTCTATACACCCCAACAGAATCCAGGACTTGAGGGGGTCATTTCACCCATATCCTTGGCTCCAGGGTTGATCCCATTTGACTAATTTTAGATAGATTAGAATCATTTCTCCTATTTCCTAACTTAGAATTTCTACCTAAAGAGAAACACAAGTGTCATATCCCAGTTTCTTCAGGTGAAATATAACCTAGTGGATAGACCCGAGTTCAATGCCTGACTCAGATAACTTAATAGTTATATAATCTATCTATCTATATGGTCTGTGCAGATTACTTAAACTCTCTCTGCCTTAATTCCCTCATTTGTAATTCTTTTTTGTTTTTAAGTCTTTTGGGACTAGTGATCTTTGAAGGAGACTTAAGAGCATCTTCTTGGGTGTCACATTTGTAGGGAATATTTTTTAGGTCAATTGCAACTTATTTTTGATGGTAGCAATGATGTGGCTCCCTTCTTCCTCCCCAATCAGGATAAAAATTGTTTTATGATTCAAAAAATCTTTTCTGTAGTGTTGTTATCAAAGAAATTTCTTTTGATATCAGCTTCTCCTACATGCTTCAAGATGAGGATCACAAAGTCCTCACTCTGAGTATACATGCACCTGTAAAGGATAAACCTGGCCCCTCTATTACTCATCCATTTGTACATCATACTTTGCTTCAATATTTCTCTTTCTTCCAAATTTCTGTTTCTACTTTTTAATTGCCTGATTGGAAAGATTAGATTTTCTTAATAAATAAATAAATAGAGAGCAACATTAGTTTATTTAAGGTTTTATTGCCTCCCCCAAGTAAGAGTACCCTGCTCAGTGTTTTCCAGAATACCCAGGAAGATGCACCCCAAGGGCCCATATGTGAGTTATCTCAGATGGGCTGCACTGCTCAAATATCATTTTCCATAACCCTGACCAAGTTTGTTCTGATTGTTTTTCTTTAATACCTCTCTTCCTCCATTTCCTTTTCCTTCCCATTTTCCATTTCTTTAAAAAAAAAAAAAAAAAAAAAACCACCAAGTTGAACTGAGCTTTTAAAACTTTTATTTATTTATTTATTTTAGCATAGTTATCATTTCTTAATGATTCTCTCCCTTGACCAATCAACACATATATCCAATACTCTTCTGACTCTTTTTTAAGTTGGTTTGACTTTGATGCGGTATGGCTTAGTGGAAAGAGATGGATTTGTAGCCAAGAAGACCTAAGTTTGAATCCTATCTTTGCCACTTGGCAAATTACAACCTCTTTGAGCTTCAGTTTCCTCTTCTGTAAAATGAAAGGGTTGGACTAAATGTTCTTGAAGTTCTTTTCTAGGTCTAAATTTGCCCTATATTTTGAAGAGACAGCTGTGGTTAGGAAGCACTGCTTTGCCGCGGCTTTAATTCAGAGCAGAAAAGAAAGAGATGTGATGGCACACTGGGCAAGGGGACAGGACTGGAATCAGTGGAGACCCTGGGCTTCTCAAGGACTCCTTAGGAGATACCAGAATATCTATCCTTCAAATCTTGTGTTATCAGTTGGCCAAGAAGTGTAGTTTCCTGGGAGCCCATCTGTCAGTCTGTTTCTTTTTCAGATGAATGGCTAGGGGAACAAAGCCTTTACTGTTTTCAATTTACCACAAAAGTTTTGTTACTCTGTATATGACCACTTAGCACCTTGCTACTTCCAAGAGTTCTCAGTTTCACACCATTAACCCTTTAGTTTCTTCCCTAATTTAGAAAAATCTTTCAAAAATTGATGCCTTGAAAAAGCTTCAACCTGGACTGTACACTCTCATCTCCATGGTCAACAAGCATTTATTTAGTGCCTGCTATATCCTAGACCTTATAGTAAGCCCCGAGGAAACGGGCACAAAAACCAAACAATTGCTGCCCTGCAGGAGCTTATGTTTTAATTGTAGAGAAATATATATTTATGTATATATTTATGCAATATGGACAAAGTGAATATAAGGTACTTCAGAGAGGAAAGGCTAGCATGATCAGGAAAGGCTCCATGTAGAAGGTGTGTTTGAGCTGAGTATTTAATGCAAATTTATGGAGATGGAATGGCTTATGTGGGAAGCAGCAAGGAGGCTAGCATTCCAGTAATAGCATAATCGTCATCATCATCGACATAGCTAGTGATACTTTATGGTTTGCAAAGCAGTTTACAAAATTAGCTTATTTTATCCTCAAAATAACCTTGGGAAGTAAGTGCTATTATTATGTATATTGAATGATTTTGATATTGAACCCAAGGCAGAGCAATTTAAGTGACTTAAGCAGGGTTCTACAACTAGTAATAATTTTTGGAGACAGAATTTGAATCTGAGTCTTCCTAGCTCCAAGTCCTGTTATCATGATTAGGCCCATGCTTAGGAAAATCACTTTAGTGACTATGTGGAAGATGAATGGGAAAGGGGGAGAGTCTTGAGGTAATGTTAAAACATTGATAATACATTATCCTTTTCCTTGTAAAATATAGTTATATATAATGAAAGCCAGGGTGCTTTACTAGAGTCAAAAGACTTGTTGGCATCGAATGGTCCTACTGTGTGATTTGGGACAAATGTATTAATTTTTCTGAGCTCCCAGTTTTCAAACCTGTAAAATGAGGCGGAATGGGATGGAATAAATAATCTCCAATGCTTCTTATAGTTCTAAATCCTATGATTAATCTGTAAATCAGAGAGATTAGTCCCATCTGATATTATTGTATTCTAAGAGATTTCCTGTGTTCATTCACTTTGCTTTTCAAAAAGAAGATATTTTAGTAGAGAGAATACTTGGTCTGGGAATTAGCCTGAGTTCTGTTTCTAACTATTTGTATGGCTTTAAATAGGTTGCTTTCTGAACCTCAGTCTTCTCCTGTATGACCAGAGGACTTATTTTGAAAATGATGTCTAAGACCCCTTGTATCCCTAGGTTCTGGGAAGAAGAATGAAAACTTCAATTTCAATTAAGGCTCTTTCCAGAATGCCTGGTAAATAACCAAATGGCATCTCATCTTCCCTGTTCTTGGACACTATTTATGCCTTAATTTATTTAAAAAATTTTTTATTGATATCTTTTTTTTTTTTATATCACATATACTTCCCCAATATATTCCTCTCTCCTCCTCCCAGAGAGCTAGAACTGTTTCTTATGACAAAGAATAAAAAAGGGGAAATATAGCCGTGTAAAACTAAACGATCTGTTGAAAAAACCTGACATGATATACAGTGTATCACACTTAAATTCTTCCTTCTCTCTGCAAAGAATGAGGAGTGGTGGGTGGGAAGTCTTATCTCTTCATTTATATTGATCATACTATCATTTTTTCTGCTTAGGATTTCTTGACTTTGCAAGTTCATAGAAGTCTTTCTCTGTATTCATCACAGTCATTATTTCTTACAACATGTAATATTCAATTGTTACTTTATAGTCTATCAACACTTCTAATTGCTAGCCTAATATGCTAATAGCAATGGATAGCCATTTAATAATAGATAGGTGGGTCTTGACTTTGTTTCCACTTCTGCTATTATAAAAAAGTGCTACTGGAAATAAATATATACTTTTGAATATATATTCATGTCCCTTAATTTAATTATTTTTTTTATTATAGCTTTTTATTTACAAGATATATGCATGGGTAATTTTTCAGCATTGACTCTTGTAAAACCTTCTGTTCCAACTTTTCCCCTCCTCCCCCCCCACCTCCTCCCTAGGTGGCAGGTAGACCAATACATGTTAAATATGTCAAAGTATATGTTTAATACTATATATATCCATACAGTTATTTTGCTGCACAAGAAAAATCGCACTTAGAAATAAGGTAGAAATAACCTGAAAAGGAAATAAAAAATGCAAACAGACAAAAACAGAGGGATTGGGAATGCTATGTAGTGGTTCACACTCATCTCCCATAGTTCTTTTGCTGGGTATAGCTGGTTCTCTTCATTATTGAACAAATGGAACTGATTTAGTTCATCTCATTGTTGAAGAGGGCCACGTGCATCAGAATACATCCTCATACAGTATCGTTGTTGAAGTATATAATGATCTCCTGGTTCTGCTTATTTCACTCAGTATCAGTTCATGTAAGTCTCTCCAGAACTTTCTGAAATCATCCTGCTGGTCACATGTCCCTTAATTTAAACAAATCCATTTCCAACTGAAACTTGTTGGATGAAAGATTAGTGGAGCTGTGGTATCAAGTGGTATGTGTATAAGTGCTGGTGGGATCATAGTCTTGGAACTAGAAGAGATTTTACCATTAGTCCAAGTCTTCCATGGGAGGGATGAGGAACCAGTCTGAGAGGCAAAGTTATGTGGCCATGATCGTAAAGGTCCAAGTGGCACCAAACTTGAATCCAGGTTTGATAATTTTTTTGACTCCCACTTCAGTGTTCTTTCCATGTTGCCAAGCTCCTTCTAAGCTAATCTATGTAGCAGACCTAATCAAGGAATTTTAGAGTTACGAGTGACCATTAAGACTGAGGAACAGGGTGGTATATATTGTCAATAGAATGCTAGACCTAGGTTCCAGTCCTGTCTCTAAGACTGACCACAGGCAAGTCACGTAGCCTTGCTTAGCATTTGAGGCTGCAGTACCTCAAATTAGTAACCTTCCAGGGCTGTTGATTGAATGAGACTTGTATATGGAAAACACTGTGCAAGAATTAAAGTGCTATATATGTCTGTTTCCTTTCTGTTCTCCCTCATCTGGTCCCTTGTCAATCCTAGCTTTGAATGCACCATTGATTCAGGATCACTGCTTTTGCTGAAGGGAACATTAGATGTCACCTAATCTAGTCCTTGGAATTTACAAATAAAGAAACCACAGTCCAGAGACATGAGGAGTTTGGCCCAAGAAAGTATATATTTAGGGGATCTGGAACAAGAAGAGTTTAGAAATTACATAAAAAAGGTCCAGAGTCCCAGGAAGCTTATAGTTCTGCAAGCAACTCTTGGCTCCCCATCTTTGTAACGGGTATCATTATACACATAATGAGTTTGCATGTAGATGTTTATATAACTATGTGCACAAACTGTCCCCCAGATACTTCCTAATCTTCTTTCCCAACTTGCAGAATCCTCCATAGGGCACCTTCTTCTCTGCCCTATCTATGCCCCTTCCCTGCTGCCTGGCATCCAGCCTCCTGTAGTATCTTCAGTCCCTGAGCTTGCCTGCCCTGCCTTTCTGCTTCTTGATACAATTTGGGCAGGGAGCCCTGGGCATCAAGCCAGCTCCACCTCCCTTTTCCTCTCCTCCCCTCCTTCCACCAGGCCCCACCCCCTGTCTGAGTTGCTGCCATCCCCGGAGTGTGCCAGTTCCACCCCCTTCAGAGAGGGTTTTCCCAGATGATCTGACTCTGGCTATCACTCTCTGCCCTGGGCCAAGGTCCAGAGATTCCCCCCTATACTTTTGTACCATAAAGGGGAAAAGCAAAATAAAATAATGACACAATTACTCCAAAAAAAAAAAAAAAAAAAAAAAGAAAGAAACTAAGATTGGAAATCATCTGCTTCTTTTCTTTATCACTGCTTGATAGGAGAGAGAATGAGCTTTAGTGGAAAGAACACTAGCTTGCAGGAGTTCCTTTCTATGGTCTGCTACTAACTAGCTCTCTTGTGACTTAGGGAAAGTCACTTTTTCTGTTTCCTCACCTGAAACCCATGATTCTAAAATTCCTTGCTGCCTCTAAAAATGTCTATTTCATTGTTTATATAACCGAGAATAGGTTGGATGATAATCCTGAAGGTGGAGGAGTTAGTAGAACTTTCCAGAGGATTATAAGACATAACCCAGTGGGTAAACTCTTCAGATGGCCACCTCAGTTTCAAATTTCTAACCAGTCATCTGGTGTTCAGCTGTATTATAGAGTACTGGGTTTGGATCCCAACTTTGCTGAGTACTTTCTGTGTCACCTTTTTATTGGCCCCATCTGTAACTAACAAGGAGGTTTTTGTAGATAATCTTTCCAAGTTTAAATCTATGCTTTTATGAGCTTTCCTGGAGGATCCAGAACAACAAAATTATACTTACACACTTTCTATCTCTTTTAATAGATTACACTAGGTAGGAGGTTTGGAGAGTTTGTTTCTACAGTTTGTGTGGGTGGATATTAAGACTCCTTTTTACTCATATCCTGATGGTGACTCCCTCTGAAAGACTTTCCCACAATATGTGGGCACCAGGTGGGAATATTTTTATTTTTCTTTGAGAATACTCAATTTTTTTCTGCTCTTGAGCTAATACTAATTTGTATGGTTGGATTAATTAAATCAGGGAAACAAATCCAATAGTCATTTATTGAATGCCTTTTAGGTATTGCATTGGCTTTGGATCCTAGAGATGCAAAGACCAAAAAATAAAAATGAACCATCCTCGCCCCCCCAAGAGTTTCTGACCATCGATGGGGAAAAAAAAAAGGATGCTATTGAATGTGGAGAAGCATAGTATCACTGACTGTTGACAGACATGTAGGAACTGAATTTCAGTAGTTTCTCAGTTTCCTACCACCATTTATGCATATTGTACAGTATGTTATAATATAATATCTATATTGCACAAGAAATTTTCACCTTTTATTTTTAGAATGCAAATGTCTTTTAAAATTTAAAGTCAGATATGTGTAATGTGAATTTGTGTAAAGAGAGAATTGTCTGTATATTCCAAACTCAGTTCTTCATATAAGCTTGAGATGCTTATAGTCTGAGCACTGCCACAGGTATGCAGATTAGTTATTTGGGAGGGATAAAATACCAACTGGAATAATTACTAGTCCAGTTTGTAGCATAGTATGTAAAGGGGAATGAAATATAAATTGAGTCTGGAAAAGCAAGTTGGAACTGAGCTGGCTATTGTCTTAGAGCCAAAGGGGAGCCTCTGAACATTTCTGAGCCAGGGAGAACCTGATCATGTAGGCTTTGGCTGAGTAAGAGTGAAGACAAAGGGAGGAGGGTTAGGATTGAGGTGGGGAGGTCAACTGACTAAGATTTGATAATTGGTTGAATGGAAGCTGCTGAGGAAGAGGGGAATGACCCTGAGCAGGGCAAGCCTTAGATGATTAAGTAAATTGGGAAGTGGTATCCTTAGAACAAATAGGAAATCTGAAGAAGGTGTGGAAGATTTGAATTTTGGACATACAAACAGTTCTTACTTCACATTACACAAATTTGACTTTAAGAATTCTGTATTGTTCTTCAACAACAATACTATATGATGACCAGTTCTGATGGATCTGGCCATCCTCAGCAATGAGATCAACCAAATCATTTCCAATGGAGCAGTAGTGAACTGAACCAGCTACGCCCAGAGAAAGAACTCTGGATGATGACTAAAAATCATTACATTGAATTCCCAATCCCTATATTTATTCCCACCTGCATTTTTGATTTCCTTCACAAGCTAATTGAACAATATTTCAGAGTCTGATTCTTTTTGTACAGCAAAATAACAGTTTGGTCATGTATACTTATTGTGTATCTAATTTATATTTTAATGTATTTAACATCTACTGATCATCCTGCCATCTGGGGGAGAGGGTGAGGGGTAAGAGGTGAAAAATTGGAACAAGAGGTTTGGCAATTGTTTTTTTTTGTTTGTTTGTTTGTTTTTTGTTTTTTTTTTTTTGAGGTTTGTCAATTGTTAATGCTGTAAAGTTACCCATACATATAACCTGTAAATAAAAGGCTATTAAATAAAAAAAAAAAAAAAAGAATTCCATATTGTTCTTTAAGAAACGATAAGCAGGATGATTTTTGAGAGGGCTGGAGAGAGTTACATGAACTGATCCTAAGTGAAATGAGCAGAACCAGGATTTCATGATCAATTTTGATGTCTCAACAATAATTTTGTGATCATGAGAATCATCTGCACCTAGAGAGAGGACTGTGGGAACTGATTGTGGATCACAACATAGCATTTTCACTTCTTTTGTTGTTGTTTGCTTGAATTTTATTTTCTTTCTTATTTTTCCCCTTTTTCTGATTTTTCTTGTGCAGCAAGATAATTGTGTAAATATGTATGCCTATATTGGATTTACATATATATTTTACCATGTTTAACATATCCTGGATTACTTGCCATCTAGGAGAGGGAGTGGGGGGAAGTGGGAAAAATTGGAACACAAGGTTTTGCAAGGGTCAGTGGTGAAAAATTATCCTTGCATTATGTTTTGAAAATAAAAAAAATTTCAATAAAAAATTCTAAAAGAAGTTTGCATTCCAAAAAAAATTATGAAAATTCCTTATGCAAAGTAGATATTGTATGAAAAGACACTGTATGACTTGTGAAAATGGTCATGGAAAGTTGAGAAGCAGTTGTAGTTCAGTTCCCATATGTCTACCAACAGTGAATGGTGCTGTACCTCTCCATCTCAGTTCAGTTCAGTGATTCAAGGGTGATGGCTCTTGAGGTGGAAAGTGAAACATATAAGTATAAGCCACTAGATTTGGAAATGAAAATGAAAATAATTAGAAAATATGAAGAAAGAGAAAAATCATCATTTAGAGCACATGAACTTAGTCTTGTAGAGTTGATTGTGAACATCATAATAAAGAATGCTTCCTGGACAAGGAAGCATGTAAAACACATTTGCATGAAGTCAACTTATCTGTTGAAACAAAGAGAAGGTGCCCTTCTTGAGATGGAGAAATAATTAACTATGTGGATAAGAGACCAAACTCAGAAGAATATTTCTTCAAAGTTTGATGACAATTCAAGCCAAGGCCTGAAGCCTCTTTGAAGATTTGAAGGAAAAGTGCCCTGAAGGAACAAGGGTATTTACAGTAAGCAGTAGTTGGTTTGCATGATTTAAAAATCATGCAGGATTTCATAATGTGCAAATGTCAGAGGTTGCCAGTGAAGTTACTGAAGCAGCAAAGAAGTTCCCAGGGTTCCTGAAAAAAAAAATTAGATGAAGTTCCCCTACTTGCCAGAGTAAATTTTTGATGTAGATGAAACTGGCCTATTTTATCTAAGAATGCCATCTTGAGTCTAAAAACAGGGGAAAAGCTTCAAAAAGCTTCTGTTTGGAGGGAGTACATTTGGGACTTGCAAATTAAAATCTGTTCTTATACACCAATCAGAAAATCGCAGAGCATTGAAAGGAATCAGCAAAGCCATGGTACTTGTATATTATTTTGAGAATCCTAAGAAATGGATGGGACAGTTAGCACTCTGTGAATAGAGTGCTAGGACTGGAGTTAGGAGGACTTGAATTCAAATCTGGCTTCATTTACTTTTTGCCTGTGAGACACTTTGCCTCAGTTTCCTCATCTGTAAAATAAGCTGAGGTAGAAAATGGTAGACTACTCTAATATCTTTGCCAAGAGAACTGTGCCAAAGGGGTCATGAAATCTTAGTGAAAAAATGACTAAATACCACCAAAACAAAACAAAACAACAACAGACTTGGATAACCATCATCAATTTCGAATAATGATTTGTGCATTGTTTCTTTCTCTAGGTTAGAAATTTTATAATGATAATAAATTCCTTTAAAAATTTTATTTATTTTGTATAATGTTTCTGGTTACTCTTCCCATTTGAATGATTTTAATTAAAATGTAAAAGTAGTTTACTTCCTCCTAATACTACCTCATTTATTACAACCTATGGATTGAGGAGTCACTATTATTTATGCACTATATTTGCCCTGGCAATTTCAGCTTTGAATGCATATAAAGATTTGAAATTGAGAGATTTCTAGAAGTCCTACAATAATTTCCATGCAATCCAGAATATTGCTAAGATTTGGGAAGATGTAACAGTTGTTGTGGATTTGACAAAGGTGAAAGTGAGTTACAAGATTGTAAAATTAGCACAAGAATTGGAGCTAGAAATGGAGGAGTTGATTGAGTTTCTTGGAGAAGAATTAGCTAATGAGGATCTGATTGAACTGCTAGCTGCAAAGATTGCAGAAGAAAAAGAAGCTTCTGAACTCGAGGTTGAACCAAAAAGGCTTGAAGTAAAAAGGTTTGAAACAGTGAAACATTTGGCAGAAGTATTTTATTATTTGAGTGAAAATGTTTTTTTTCTAGTATTGAAAAGATGGGTCCAAAAGCATCAAAAATTTTAAAAGTTCAAAGACTAGTTGAGGATAATATTGCTTGCTATCAGATATGAGGAACAAAAGAGAGCCATTGTCCAACATCTCTAGATAGCTTCATACAAAAAAAGTTGCGCAGTCAACTACTTAGTGATAAAACTAGGTGCAGGGGGTGGGGAAGGGGCAACGTAGTGCACACTTAAATTAACTTTACGGTACAGTGCATACTTTATCATAAAGTTTACCTTTGATTTCCTAATTCTGCTTATTATCATGGTACAGTTTTGAATATGTCTGTATTTTAGTACATTTTAGAACTTGAATAAAAAAGTATTTTGCCTATACTTTTGTTATATTAGCTAAGTGAAATGAGTGACTGGGACACATTTGTGTTATGTAAAAATCACTTTATGGAGAAGTCTGTGGAATGGTCCACTTAGAGAACTGTTCATTGACATTGAAATGCTGTGGTGTAATTACCTGGTGGATGTGTGGCTTAGATGATTGGTGCTTGAAAGGAAGAAATAAAGAGGACTATGAAGATCTGGAAGTTATTAGATGACAGATAAGGAATGCTTAGTCAGTAAGGAAGGAGAGACAGAAGATGGGGGAATGTCAAAAGATCCCAAAGTGTCCAAAGCACCATGGAAAGGATCAGTTGGTTGCTATTTTGGAGTAAGTAACCTGAATTTGTACCCAGATCATTGGAGTTTCTGCCCAAAATATGATAAAATCTTATAGATCAGGAGCATTGTTTTACAGTTGAAGAAACTGAAATTGAGTGGTAAGATCATACCTTATCCAAGGTCACACCATAAGCGGCTGAACTAGTACTGCTCAATTGGACAGACATATTGAAGATATGGCATATTATTTGATGATTCTGTGTTTGGAAAAAACTGAGATTTGATGGTCTGATTCTTGGTATTTGATTGGTCCTGACCTGATTGAGGACTTCATTTCTCCCTAAGGAGGAAGGATGGAATGATTCTTAATTTACAGTGGCCCCTTTTAGGAGGTGAGTGAGAAGTAGGAGCAAGAGGAGCTTAGAAAAGTGACATTCTTTTTTAAGCATGGAGGGGGAGGGAGTTTCTAACTTCTCCAGAAATACTAGCTAGCTGTCAGGTGTGCACTCTGCCCTTTCAGGAGGCCCCAGCCTGGTAAGAAAGGACAGGTGTCCTGAGCAGCTGCCCCTCCCCCTCCATGCATTCTAAACACCATTCGACTCTCCCCCCCCTCACCCCCGCCCCCCCATTTTCTTACCAGCCAACTGCAACCAGAGCCTTTGATGATAAAACAAGATTATTTCAGTAAAGGCCAATTGCTTAAGACCCACTAAGTCGAGTATGTGATCATTCCAACCCTGAGAGATACCTTTGAACGAACTGTGGAAAAATGTGTAGCTTGCAAAGCAAGTTAATGTAAAGAAGATTTTGGGGGAATGTTTAACCTATAGGAAAACAACATTTTTAAGCACTTTGAGCCATACTCATTTGTTGTACATGGGAGTTATACATTGTTATACACGGGAGTTACTCATTTTATACAGGGAGTGAGGAGCTTTCCTGTGGCAACACTTCATTAGTCTAGTTTGAGTCACTATATTTATTCAGGATAAGAGCACATAGAATATCAGAACTAGAAGAAGTCACCTTCCTTCCTTGGAGAGTCACATTACTTAATAGATTAAACCTCACGTAATCTAACACAGGGCTCTTTCATACTTGAAAGGAACACAATTGCATCTCAGGCTTTACATGATTTCAGAATAACCTTTCTTTCCAAATTGGTGATTTGTCACTGTGCTAGAAATGTGCAAGGAGCAAAAAGATGAAGTCAGTGTTACCTGGTGCACTTTCCCTTGGTTGCCAGCTCTTGAGACTTTCTCCTTCTCTGTTCTCAATTCTGTAAGCCTCATGTCTTTTAAGTCATCCTATGTTTCAGAAAAATCTGTTTCACTGGTTAATAGCTGTGCTTGGGTTTCCTAGTTCTTACCTTCCAAAGGAAAAGGGAAGCTTCTCTACCTGCTGCTTCCCACCATATCTTTTCTCCAAAGAACTGTCATCATGCATCTCTCACCCTAACTTCTTCAGCCTGCGATTGGATGGGGCACAGTGAACATGTAGAATGGATGTATTTCAATCCCCTTTCAGAGCCATATATGTGACCGCTGTACACAGAAAAAGGCAACAGAATCTGGACTCAAAAGAATCTGCCCCATTACTGGCTATCACTGTGTTCAGGGGCTACCAATCATTTGAAATATCTGAGTCTCTCTTTTCTTTTCTTTTTTTTTTAATAACTTTTTATTGCCAGAACCCATGCCAGGGTAATTTTTTACAACATTATCCCTTGCACTGACTTATGTTCCGATTTTTCCCCTCTCTCCCTCTACCCCCTCCTCCAGATGGCAAGCAGTCTTATACATGTTAAAGAGGTTACAGTAGATCTTGGATACAATATATGTGTGCAGAACCGAACAGTTCTCTTGTTGCTCAGGGAGAATTGGATTCAGAAGGTAAAAATAACCTGGGAGGAAAAACAAAAATGCAAGCAGTTTACATTCATTTCCTAGGGTTCTTTCTTCGGGTGTAGCTGCTTCTGTCCATCCTTGATCAATTGAAACTGAGTTAGATTTTCTTCTCTTTGTCGAAGAAATCCACTTCCATCAGAATACATCCTCATACAGTATCGTTGTTGAGGTATATAATGATCTCCTGGTTCTGCTCATTTCACTCAGCATCAGTTCATATAAGTCTCTCCAATCCTCTTTGTATTCATCCTGCTGGTCATTTCTTACAGAACAATAATATTCCATAACATTCATATACCACAATTTACTCAACCATTCTCCAATTGATGGGCATCCATTCATTTTCCAGTTTCTAACCACTACAAACAGGGTTGCCACAAACATTTTAGCACATCTAGGTCCCTTTCCCTTCTTTAGTATCTCTTTGGGGTATATGCTCAGTAGTAGCACTGCTGGATCAAAGGGTATGCACAGTTTGATAATTTTTTGGGCATAGTTCCAAATTTGAGCCTCTTTTCTAAAGTAAAGGGGAGGAGGGGGCAGCGAGGTGGTGCAATGAATAGAGCCTGCCCTGGAGTCAGGAGGACCTAAATTCAAATTCAGCGTTAGACACTCACTAATTGCGTGACACTGGGCAAGTAATTTAATCCTGACTCTCTTCCCTCCCCAACAACAACAACAAACAAAGGAGACAACAACAACAACAAAACACCAAACAAAGTAAAGGAGAGGAAGGGAAAGTGAAAATCCATTTATTAAATATCCACTATCTACCAGGCAGTATGATAGGGATATATCTAAATCTTGAGGTTGAATTAGATTACCCCAGTGGTGTCCTCTTCTAGCAATTAGACATGAGTAAAAGCCAAAAAAAACTCTGAGGTGTAGAATTGTAGAATTGTACAAGCTCCCTCAAATATGCATTTTGGTTTTTCACATTTTGTTGTTTCTTTTGGTTCCCTTGTTCATTGATTGTAGCCCCCAAAAAACCAAAAGAAGCACACACTTATAGAATTATTGTCATGCTAGAAGGGTCAATAGTTGCATATTGACTCTGCAACCCACTT